>NC_066638.1:10800980-11106481 GCF_025201925.1 Gopherus flavomarginatus
GTCTCCAGGGTTGGAGAGTGCCTTCCTTCACCAGCAGACTTCTGAATCACCGACTAAAGTGAGGGGCGTCTTTCTATGTACATCTTGGTTTACAGGCTATAAATGTTCCTGGATGGTTTAATAATTCAAACCATTTTGATATTGTTGAGGACAGGAAGAGTCTGTCACAAAGCTTTTTCCTACCACTCTCCTACAGGAAAATATCTGATTGCTTATGTCAAACTGTGTGAGCAAATCTACAGCTTTCTGGGGTTTGGTATCTATGACTTTCTACCAGAGTTGTGGGTGTTCAATTCTTTGCAGCATCCGGTGCTTGGGTTGTTCAGAGACCTCAACCCTGGTGTGAAATAGCTGTCCAACAAACTGACTTTCATTTTTTTCCTTTCACATCTTTTACCTGTTATTAAAAGATACACCTCTTTCGTACTACTCTTAATTAGATGTTCTTAGAGGGTCTGGTTTCCCAGCTGGCTAACCAGCTGAACCTGTCAGAAACGTGCTCTTACTCAACCACCAGTCTCTACTCAATGTGGGGTTATTTAAAATAACTTGAACCTTGAGCTCTGGCGACCTGCTACTAGACAAAAAATCCCTTCCATTTATCTTCAGACTGGCGCTGCTCATTCAATGCTGCTTTCTCCCTAGCTGTATAAAAGGGGTTGTTTGCAATGAGGAGGGAACCAAGTGTTTACTGACTGACCTGCACAGGAAATACCCTGTGTGTTTCTGAATCAGTCACAAAGGTGTATGCAGGCCTTGCTATGTCACCTCCTCTGGCAGCGTGTCTTCAGAGGTGAAAGTAACTCAGGCAGGAGGCTTCTGGCCTACAGCTGATCATACCAGCAGATGCTCTCTATTCACTATCCTCTTATTAGTATGTTTTAATAATTGCATCAGCTCTTGGATTGAATTTGTGGGCAAAGAGTAGGTGGTAAAGAGGGAAGGGGATGGTAGAGGTCAGACTAGTTGGATGAAATTGAGAAAATGGAAAGGTTAGGTTGTGTATCTTGAAATGCTCAAGAGGTAAATTCAGGCCCCCTGTAAGCCCATGGAAAGGAAGAGTGATGAACAGCACTTCAACTGAATTCAGCCATGAACAAGAGTAACCCCCCACCTGAGAAACAGTGATGCCTCATTGCTTGATTTACACTACAATCTAGCGGTTTAGCACTGTGGGCAACAAGCCTGCAATGACCCCCGATCACTGGGTCTGAAGTGTCTCTCATCTCCAACAGGAGATGGGAAGAAGTACTGGAAGCACACTACAAAGCAAGCTGCTTTCTGATGAGGGAAACATCTCTCCTGAAAGTAGTGCTCCTATCCTAGTCCCCTCAGGAGTAGGACAGGCCTGCTGTCACGGGAAAGAAGGCTGCCTCTGGACCACGCCGGCGCCAGCCAAGAATGGGGAAGAAGAGCCCTTTTGTGGGCTCTTCAGTGTGGGTTTGTGTCTCCTGAAATCCAGTGGTGGCTGTGAATGAGAGTGTTGTATGAGCCCAGATCTGGCTTCCTGGGTTTGCTCCTCCATGGTGGCTCTAGTGAAAGCACACAGCTCTTTTCACACTTGCCACCACTAGAAGCTGCCACATGGATTGGTGAGCACCAACTTCAGGAAGGGGAAAGTGCAGCTCTGAAATGGCACTGATCCAGACACGCCTCATTGTTAAAGGATGGGATGAGGGAGCAGCCTGGGTTTTTGTTACTTGCTGCTTGATATCACCGCAGCGAGAAAGAAGAATCTGACATTTCTGTTCATGCTTAGAGGCTGTCAGACTGCAGAAGGCACAGGCCCCCTTAAAAAAAAAAATCCATCCACTCTAAATTTTCAGGGGGAAGGGAAGTATTTTTCAAGTGTCCTCTGTCAGATTTTGCCTAATTGACATTCCAAACCATCTCCCCAGCCTCTTGCCCACGGCATCAGCTGCCCCTATGTGGCTGCTGCTACATTTGTCAATGTCTCTGCCTTTTTTTGCTGAGTGGTTTGTTTCTGGCAGCTCCTACAATGCTTCAGCTGTCACAACAGGCAAGGCTCAAGAGAAGGCTGCTTAATGAACAGGAGCTGGCTGCATGCCTGCTTCTTTCAAGCCTCTAGTATGAACATCTTAGCCAGTGCTTGAAAGGAAGTAAGCAAGGGATGCAATTGAATTCCATGCAGCTCGGGTCCTGTCTATTAAGAAATGCCACCTGCTTGGATGAATCCAATCTGATGCACTCCTGGGGCTCTTCCTTCCCAAAACCCTCGGGCCTGATGTGTTCCTTTCTCTGAAAGGTCTTTGAGCCCCTGGTGCGCGTTGAGCCTGCAATCAAGTGTGTAAAGATCACTTCCATTAGTAAATTCTAGCCTAGGAGCCAGCAGAACACTTTCCCAGAACATGAGACGGGGGTCATTGGTGGTAAACCCACCAGCATAAGAACAAAGGTGGGAGGGGGGGAAATGTAATAGGATATGGTCCTGCTATCACAATGCTGCTTGTGTATGACTGATGTTCCATCCATATGGTGATGCACAGAGCATGCTGGCAGCTCTCTTGTGTTTCAAACTATTTTCCCCATCTTAATTTTATGCAAGGAAGAATTCCTTGTGGCTTCTTTTTCCAATGGCAACCACTTCCGCGTGCTGACCATTCCTGTCCTATGCAGATTCAGGGGAGAGGAATGACAACAATGAAAGCTTGACCTACCTACCAATTATCACTAGGCAAGACTTGATATCTCTGCAGCTGTCCCCTCCCTCCACTTCAAATGGATGGATTTCTACCTGAGGGGATGAGGGGGGGCCTTCCTGTAGAGTCTAAAAAGGAAATGTGAGCTGCTGGGGTAGGTTTTCCTGTGCATGTAGAAAGGGTGTGGGTGGAATTAAGGAGACTCTCGTAGAAACGTATTTCTAGGTTATCAGTTCAAATCCTGCCCCAGGACAATCACGTTCCTACTGTTCTCTGACTGCTTGACCCACACCACTGCAAGTGAGGGCTGGATGTTGGCATGCTCAGCAGGGAGCCAAAGGCCCAGACTGTCTGAAGACCAAACTCCCTATTGCTAGAAGTGGTCCTGCCACTGTTCCCCATTCCCACTGAGGGCAGGACAAGAAGTATTGGGTTTAAGGTGCAGCAAGGGAGATTTAGGTTAGCTATTAGGAAAAAACATTCTAACAAAGGATAGTTAAGTACTGGCATAGGCTTCCAAGGGGTATTGTTAAAAACCTCCAGGGATGGGGATTCTACAACAGCTTGGAAAAACTCCTGCTAGGGATGGTCTTGGTCCTGGCCTCAGCCCAGGGGCTGGATTTGATGAATTCTCCAAGTCCTTTCAGCCCTGTGATTCTGTGACACTGCAAGGGAAATGTAGCCTGTTGATGCCACCATGGCTGCTCCTGTTCTGTGCCTAAAGAGAGAACCTGGCCTTCTGTACTGTGCGGATGGCAGCCTCTATAAACACTAACAGCTTAAATAAGAACAAAGCAAATAACCAACCTGTTGGTTAATATGAAATGGGCATTCTAGCTTATGTGGACAGTGGTGCCAGAGCAGAGGACAACTTGCAAATCTTAACAGCTTCCCCTCATGCTCTTGTGAAGTGCTGCAGCCAACGACCATTCATCCTTTAACTGTCTAGAACAAAGCAAAGTCTTTTCATCAGACACTCAAGGGTTTTGTGTTTTATCATCTGCTCTGGATGTGAAAATACAAACTTCCTGAAACAAGCTTGGCCTTGCTGGGAGGGGAGATTGATTGGGGGCAGGAACACTCTCTGTTTGCTTTTTCTTCATGAGGTTTGGTAATGGAACATCTCAACATTTACTTCCAGATTACTAGATTGAAGCCTGGCATGGAAAAAGGGTGTTACAATCTGAAGGCTTCTCTGTGGTCTGGGAAATAGATTAATGGGTGTTGACCCAGTTCATACTAGATCAGTCTCCACATCAAAATGCCATTGGGACAGTTGGGTTCCTTATAGGATACATTAGTAGAGCTGTCCAGGAGAGAATGAGCTGGATAGACTGAGTTTAGCTCTCTTACCTATGGGTAGTTGTTCTAAGGCAGTGGTCCCCAACCTTTTCTGGTGGTGGGCACCGAATGACGAGCCACCAAGGACTGTGGCCGGCAGACAAGCATCTGTTGAAATGCCGCCAAGAAGTGTTGCTGCTGAAATTCTGCCGAAAATCAGTGGCATTTCGGCGGTGACGCTGCTTTTCAGCGGCATTTTGGCAGATGCTTGTCTGCCGGCCAGTACGCGGATGTACATCGATGACCTGGTGGGTGCCATGGCACCCGCGGCCACCACGTTGGGGACCACTGTTCTAAGGCATTGTCTACTTCAGCATTCAAGGTAGGATGTTAGCTAATATGGTAACTACCATGTTCTAACAGTTCAGTGTAGGTAAGGCAATGACATGCTAAGCTGGTTGAGTTGCACCCTAGCTCCAGTGGACTGGTTAGCACAAAAGTACAGTGTCTTGTCTGTACTAGACTCTGAGAATGTGTTAGCTGACATCTTCCCACAACACATCTTTAAATCCTAATCAAGGCAAACCCTTAATCAGGTCTGATGGAGAATGGGGGAAGCTTGCAGTGCAGGTCTTTATACTGTATGTGCTCTGTGGCTAGAGGATCTCAGTTACCAAGGTTTTCAAACTGGAACCTTTCTCCAGCCTGAAATGCATTAAAACATATAAACAACCCTCCCTCCCCTATGTTATTTTCTCCAGCTACTTCTCTCCTAAAAAATCTCTAGTTAATGCAGTTAACTTTAAGGCAAGAGAGTCCCACTAATTCAGTTTAACAGTGAGAAGTGTAGGCCACAACAGAAACAGAGGCATGGAGGTGAAATGGGACAAGATGATCTCCTACTTGAGAATGAGCCCCATGGTCTATGAATTTATACCCTGCTAGCTATTGGGAATAATGCTCTCAGCCTTTCTTAATAACAAACTGCATCCCCTAAAACAGCCCTTTTATTAATGCAATGCTTTGGATTGCACTGCAACCTCTTGGTGCATTAAAGAGACCTTGTGCAGAATGAAGCCAGACATATAGGCACAGGAACTAATCCAAGACTTTTACTAGCAGAGCTCCACCAGCTGGCTTCTAACTCTGCAACACTTTAAACATTACTCATTGCTCCCCCATGCTGTGGCAGGGTGCTGGTATTACAGCTACCTTCTAACCTTGAAGGGAATTAGTCACAGATCTTGGTGTAAGGAGGAACCAAGGACTTCTAGAAGCATAATCGGGATACATAGAGGAGTGTGCTGTATGTAACGCTCATCCAGGTAGCTCATCAGCTTTGGGTAGGAGCTAGGATCAAGGGTCCTGCTTTCAGGATACAGTGAGCCAAGGAGAGTGGTTTGGACCAGGTAATTGACCCATTTTCTGGCGAGTACAGCACGTTATCCCTCAGTATCCTGCTGAGAACGTTGTGGCGGTGGAACTCGGGAATAAACAAATTTCTTCTTCAGCTTCCTCATGTAGTTGAATTCAACTTCTTAATAAAGCAGTTATTTTTCTAATTTGATTCTGGATTTGTAACTACTGCTCCAAACACAGCACCAATCCCTGCCGTACCTCACAGGAATGTGTCTGAAACTTGCTTAGTTAATATTTATAAAATGCTTTAGGATCCTTGGCTCAGATTCACAATGGAAGGGCCAGGAATGTGTTATTTCTTCCCTCTATTATTCTTGTATTTTACCTGATTTTCTGTTCTCTTCTTGATTGATGGTTACCGAGTTCCCTGCTCCCTCAGGTGTGCTGCTGCTGTTCCTATGCTTTCTCCCATCTGTCCTAATTTATTTTAACTTTGGGACCCAGTATAATGTCCTCAAGTTTGCCTTACAGATTCCCAGCCAGGACTTTGGAACAGCAAAGAAAAGACCCAGCTAACCATTCCCAGGGTTTACACTGAACCTAGTGTGGGCAAAAGAGGGTTAGGTCTGCTGGAGTTTAGCCAGTGCCGCTGAGCGATACTGACCTGATCAGTAAAGGTTATGGCCATCCGTCACTGTCAAGTCTAATTGCCTTGATTTAAGGGTCTCCCAGCTACTGAGAACACAACACCCTATTTTGGGGCCACTTTCTAGGAATAAAAAGCACTATTGTGGTAGTGGCATTTAAAAAAAAAAAAAAACACCCAATCTCCTCATGCAACAATGGATGAATAAATTCTCAGCATGTCCCAGGAAGGAAGGATTCTGAAACCTTGCAAAGAGAAGGCAAAGCAGAGAAGTCTGTCATTCCTGCAGCAGGGACAGCTTGTACCGGCTCCAAACTGGGAGTGCTCCAGCCAGCTGCCTGGGCCTGTCACAATGCAGATGAAACATCAGTGATGCAGACTTTCTGTCAGGAGAAAGAAAGAGACGATCCCTCAGGGGAAGCTCTAAGGAACGATACATAGCTATTCCTGCTGCGTCAGTTTGGCATCATTAGACACAAGCTGTTGTAGGTAGCGCTTTGTTAAGAAATGAAGAAATTCCCCTTTTTGGACATCCAGCCAGGGACTTTGATGTAATTCCCAATTCATATGAATTTGTAGCATTTCCTTTCCACAAGGAATCTAGCCTGTATAAAGCAGCACTTAAATCAAAGAAATACTGCACCACATCATAGGTGTAAGGGAATGATTTGCTTTTAAGGCTGTGTTTTTTTTGAAGATGGGCTCAGTGCACAAGCTGCTACCCCTTTAATGACACACAATCCTTATGGCTGTTTTTTCATTATTTATTCTAGACTCTCCACAGAGCTGGGGTGAAGAGAGGTCTGGGAAATAGCAAAGTTCCTGTCCTTTGAAAGGCGGGTCTGGTTCAGCACAGCTAGAGAAGGGCCTGGTCACAAAATTCACATTTAAATCTGAACTGGTAGAGAGTCTAGGGAACAATTGGAGCTGGAGTTTTGGCTCAGGCTCATTGCGTGGCTGGTTCGTATAAAGATCTCATCACACCCAGCAGTGGAAACGTGACAGCGAAAAGATGCAAGATTCGATGAGGACGCGGGTGAGACACCGTTAGCAGGCACCAGCTCATGGGCTGACATCACCTAGAAGAGGTGGCCTGCGAGGAGCTTGAATCAGCACCCTAGACACCTCTGGAAGAGTCTCGCTCTGGAGGTTGCAAACCATCAATCTGCTGTAGGAGGGGCTGGAGGGATACGCAAGGGCCTGACCCACATCCTCAAAGGGGTTTAGGCAGGAAGTAGGCCCAAATCTTCAAAGGTATGTAGATGACACAGTGCTCCCCCACCCCAGTGTGGGGGAAATCTGCAGCCCCATGTGCACTTTAGGGCCCAGCTCCAGTTCTGTGGGAGGGCCCTATTGAGGGGCTGGGGGTGTGTGCATGGGGAGCTACAGGCAGGGTGCCTTTATAGGGAGGCAGTGCTGGGGGGGAGTATATGGGAGGCTAGGGGCAGGATAGCTTTGGGGGGGCAGGGCTTGTGGTATGTATGGGAGGCTAGAGGAAGGGTGGCTTAATGGTGGGCTAGGGCCAGGGGGGTGGTATTTGGGGAGCTAGGGCCAGGGTAGTTTTATGGGGGGGCAGTGTATGGGAGGCTAGGGGCAGGGTGGCTTGGGGGATATATGGGAGGCGGGTGGTGGGGTTGGGGGATGTATGAGAAGCTAGGGGCAGGTTTGGGGGGTGTATGGGAGGCTGGGGCAGGGTGGCTTTGGGCGGGGGGGATGTATGGGAGGCAGGGGCAGGGTGGTTTGGGGGGGATGTATGGGGGCAGTGCCGGGGGGGTATGAGACACTAGAGGCGGGGTGGCTTTGGGTGGGGTGGGGGGATGTATGGGAGGCTGGGGGCAGGGTGGTTTGGGGGGGGATGTATGGGGGCAGTGCCGGGGGCTGTATGGGAGACTAGGGGCAAGGTGGCTGGGGGGGAGGGGTATGGGAGGCAGGCACAGGGTGGTTTGGGGGGGATGTATGGGAGGCTGGGTTGGGGGGGTATATGGGGGACTAGGGACAGGGCGGGGTGGGGGGATGTATGGGGGGCTGGGGGCGGGCTTGGGGGGTATATGAGGGACTAGGGGCAGGGCGGGGTGGGGGGGATGTATGGGAGGCTGGGGGCGGGGGCGGGATGTATGGGGGGCTGGGGGTATATGAGGGACGAGGGGCAGGGCGGGGTGGGGGGGATGTACGGGAGGTGGGCGCAGGGTGGTTTGTGGGGGGATGTATGGGGGGCTGGGGGTATATGAGGGACGAGGGGCAGGGCGGGGTGGGGGGGATGTATGGGAGGCTGGGGGCGGGGCTGGAGGTATATGAGGGACGAGGGGCAGGGCGGGGTGGGGGGGATGTATGGGAGGCGGGCGCAGGGTGGTTTGTGGGGGGATGTATGGGGGGCTGGGGGTATATGAGGGACATGGGGCAGGGCGGGGTGGGGGGGATGTATGAGGGGCTGGGGGCGGGGTTGGGGGATGTATGGGGGGCTGGAGGCGGGGCTGGGGGTATATGAGGGACGAGGGGCAGGGCGGGGTGGGGGGGATGTATGGGGGGCTGGAGGCGGGGCTGGGGGTATATGAGGGACGAGGGGCGGGGCGGGCGCGAGCGGCCGGTACACGCGCCCAAAGGCAGCAGCGACAACCCAGCCAGCGGCCGGCGCGCCCCCCGCTCTCCCTGCTTACCCGACGGCCCCGGAAGCGCGCGCGGTCTCCAGGAAGTGACGCGCTCCCCGGCGATGGCGGAAGCGGAGGCCGCTGGGGGGAAGATGAAGCAGTTTAATGGCGGGGGGGCCGGGCTGGAGCCCGAGCGGGGCCGCTTCCCCTACTGCGTGGTGTGGACGCCAATCCCCGTGCTGACGTGAGTGCGCCGCGCGGCAGCTCCGTGTGTCCGGCGCTGCCCCCCCCCCCGGTTAGACATGGGGGGGCCGCCTAGCGAGGCCCCGGAGCGCGGCCATGGGGCACGTGCTGCTGCGCGCCCGGACCGCCTGGGCTGCTTATCCCCGGGCGGGGGGGGGGCTTAAATCCGTTGCGAAGTGAGACCAGCTCCGCGGGCAAGTGACGCTTCCCGCCGGGAAGGATCCGGGGCGGCGGGTAGTGCCGTACGGATCCCTCCCTGGGCTGGGACCGACCCCGCGGCCCAGCGTGACTCCCCCGCTGAACACGAGGGGTGGGAGAAACGCGGCGGCCTTGTCGCACCGGAGACACTAACGCCTTTCTCTGAGCACCAGCTTCCCGCGGCTGGAACCCGCGTCCTCCGCGGGGGGCTGTGCGGTGCCACGGGGGCTCCCCCTTGTTTCTGCCGACGCAGACTAACGCGGCTGCCACTCTGGAGCCCGTAGGGAAAACGTGAGCGGAGGGACCAGCACGAGCCTCTGAAAGCCAAGGGGCTCTGCGCTGCTCGTGTGGAGACCCGGGTCTGGATGTCCAGTGTCTAGCGCCCTTGTCCTGCCGGAACTGGCAGCGCTGCAGAGTATCAGAGGGGCGGCCGTGTTAGTCTGGATCTGTAAAAGCAGCAGAGAGTCCTGTGGTACCTTATAGACTAACAGACGTATTGGAGCATGAGTGAATACCCACTTCCTCAGATGCAGTGCTGCAGAGGCAGTTCATCCCGCCCCGGAGTCACAGGAGAGCCTGCTTGACCGGGAGTAGCTTGATGAAGTCGACAGCGTCCTGGCCCCTTTTCCTAAATACATATAGTAGCTGTGAAGCGTGGCTCTGGGTTAGCGGGTAGAAATGGTGGATCCTTGGGGTCCAATTAGGAACCATGAAGGTTCTTTCCCTTTGCCTCTCCTATGCTTCAAATCTAATAGAAGCTTCCCACTAAAATGGGCATGGATGATCACTAGGGCAGCCAGGAGCCCACTCACAATCACTGCTTTCTCTGTGGCTTTTCTCCTCACTAAGACCGTATAGCATGTACACTTGTGTAGTGCAAACCCCATGACTTCTCAGGTTTTTCTGTAAGAAGGCATGGTCTCTTGTCAAAGCTGCATCTGAGTGGCTGCGTGAATGTTTACAGTTGGCTCTAGATATGCCTAGTGTAGCAGCATGTGGATTTATTAACGGTTTTAAACAATTAACTTATTTATTAAATAGTTTGAAACAATTTGAGAAAAAATATTTACAATTCCTTTGTAATGATGGAAGCAACCCAAACACAGCCATCTCTAGTGATAACGGAACAAGTACATGCAAAATCAGCACACTAGAAAGAGGCATTTGGAAGCAATATAACCTTTTGCTGCAATCTGACTAAAACATCCAAAGCCATAATGAAATTATTTTGATTTGTTTGCTAGTTTTTTTCAGAGGCTAGGGTCTAGTTGTAGCAGAGCTGAGACAAGGGAGAAAAGATATTTTATGCAGTGTACTAGAAATCTGAATGATAGCCCTTCAACCTTTGGTGAGGAAGAAAAACCATATTACAGTTTTCATGTTAATGAATGCTCTAAGGTTGCAGACCAGCTTTCATTCTAACTTCTGTTTTCACCTGCTTAAACATTCCAGGCTTTGTCTCTTCCCAAAGTACTGTTTAAAAAAGAAAAGTGAGGGGAAAAAATCTTTTCAGCTTTTTAATTAGCTGATTAAGGAGCTCCTTTTAGCAGACTACTGGGTATCTTTGTTTTCCTCTGGATTTCCCCTCCCATATCAGTATTGACGACTTCCTGCAGGATCATCAGAAATGTCATGAGATGGTTGTGATGTTGTGAAATTTCTTGTTGTTTGGCACAATTATCAAAATTTCCTCCTCTCTTCCCAGTCCCCTGGGCCATTCAGTCCCGATATCTGAATTTAGAGTTGTAAAACTAGGTACTCTTTTTAATGTAGACATGAAAAAGTTCCTAACTGTCAGGGTAGTTAAACACTGGAATAGATTGCCTAGGGAAGTTGTGGAATCTCCATCTCTGGAGATATTTAAGAGTAGGTTAGATAAATGTCTATTAGGGATGGTCTAGACAGTATTTGGTCCTGCCATGAGGGCAGGGGACTGGACTCGATGACCTCTCGAGGTCCCTTCCAGTCCTAGAGTCTATGAGTCTTCTGCAATGTTTAGAACAGAGGTGGGCAAACTACGGCCTGCGGGCCCACCCTGCCCAGCCCCTGAGCTCCTGGCTGGGCAGCTTGCCCCTGGCCCCTCCCCTGCAGCCACGCTGCCGCGTGGGCAGCTCTCTGGACAGCAGGGCTGCACGCTCATGCAGGGCAGCGTGGCAGTGTGTGTGGCTCTGGCCGGGAGGCGTGGCTCCAGACATGCTGCTCTGAGCGACATGGTGAGGGGGTCGGGGCCAGGCGGTTGAATATGGGGCAGGGAGCAGGAGGGCGGTTGGATGGGCAGAGGTTCAGGGGGAATGGGGAACAGGGAGATTGGATAGAGGGTGGGGTCCCAGGGAGTGTGGATAGGGGTCAGGGCAATCGGGACAGGAGCAGGGGTGATTGAATGGGGGTGGGGTCCCTGGGGGGCAGTTAGGGGCAGGGGTCCTGGGAGCGGGTGGTCAGGGGACAAGGAGCAGAGGGGTTGGATGGGTGGGGAGTTCTGATGGGGGCAGTTAGGGTAGAAAGTAGGAGGGGTTGGATAGGGGGTGGGGGCAAGGCTGTTTTGGGGGCACAGCCTTCTCTATGCGGCTATCTGCGCGGCTATCCTTACGGTTTTGCCCTCTGATGTGGCCCTCGAGCCAAAAAGTTTGCCTACCCCTGATTTAGAACTTCAGCCCCAACAACATCAGGGCCGGCTCTAGGTTTTTGCTGCCCCAAGCTCAGGTGGGTCTGGGGCTCGCAGGCGGCGCTGGAAGTGGAGGGAGTGATGTTACCTTCTCCCAGCGCCTGCAGGGGCTTTACTGCTCCCCCGCCTGGCCACGCAGAGAAGCCCCAGTATAAGGGGTGGCACAAGGCAGTGCAGCCCCAGCTCCCTGGCAGGACTCACCCTCTCCTCCCCAGGTAGCAGCTGGGCCCTGGCAGCTCAGCATTCTGGGGATGGGGCTTTGCCTTCCTGTTGCGGCCGGAGGCACGGCGCCATCGCCCTGTCTAAGTGGCGCAGCTCCGAGAGCGCAACTGCCCCGAAAAAAAGGATGGCTGGAATGCCGCTCCTGGAAGTGTGCCGTCCCAAGCACGTGCTTGCTTTGCTGGTGCCTAGAGCCGGTCCTGAACACCATCATGCCGGTATATGGCAATCAAAACGTGAAATTGACTATAAAACTCCCCCTGTGTAAAAGTGAAAGTGCCTGATTTGTTTTCATTGTCCAAGTTAGTGAAATGCAAACAATAAACAGTGTAAATGGTGAAAAGTAAATAAAAGTCATTAGGGGGCTGGGGAGATTGGCTTAGCCCAGCCTATAAATATTTAGTGCTAAACAACAACTACGGCCTGGTCTGCGCTTGAAAATTAGATCAACCTAGCAACTGTCACTCAGGACTGTGAAAACAGTTGCACCCTGAATGCTGTGGTTAGGTCAGCCTAACCTCCAGCGTAGACACAGCTAGGTCTACTGCCTTGTAGAGTGGTGAATTAATAACAACAACAAAAACCCTTCCGTTGATGTCGGAAGCGTCTACGCTACAGTGGCGTAGCTGCAGCGCTTGTAGTGTAGACATAGCGTTAGGGTGGGGGACGTAACTCTGCTAGTTCCTGAAGGCTGTAAATACCAAGGAGGGAGGAGAAGATTTTAGGATAGCACAAGATAATGGGATAAAAATATAAAATGATGTCAAGAAACCTTTGGAACAGCAGGACCGTTTAGGCTAGGAAATATTTTTCCTAGTGGTGGAAGCCCGTAGTCTGGGACACACACAACTAGTTTTCAATGCAAAACAGCCCTGGTGTCTCTTGTTCTAGACTTAGATTGTAAACCCCTTGGGGCAGGGACCTGTGTTTGTACGGTGCTGAGCATTGCAGGGACCTGGTCCGTGACTAGGGCTCCTAGGTGGTGGTGGTGATGTTGAAGTATTTGTATTATTGTAAGTATTGGTATAAAGATGGGTTAGATGACCTAATAATTGTTTTCACTGATAACTTAGGAGATTCAATTTGTCTTCAAGAAAGCTTCCTTCTAGAGCCAGTGCATTTCCCCAGATAAACAAAATGGGATTTTTGCTTCAGAAAGATTGAAGTGCTCATTCCTTCCTGGTCTCAGATGGTGTGCGCAGTGGTGTATTTTGAGAGCAGCATCAGGCCCTGAGACTCCTGTCCTTGTAATAACTGCAGTTCATCATATTAAAAGCTTAAAGTCTTGGTGCCAATGCAAAAAAGCCTACATTTGTGGAATTGCTTGTCAGGGGAGGTGTGGGTTTGGACATTATCTGCTTTCATATTCTCCTACCTGTGTGTGTGTGTGTGTGTGTGTGTCTGTGTGACCTAGCTCTGCCAATTTCTGCTCAGCTAGTTGTCATGTCTCTTTCCCCAACCCCACACACCTACATCTAACTTGCTTCCTCTGTCTATTTTGTACCACACCGATCATTGTGTAGCCATTCTAGCAGGGGCATGTGATCAGAGCGAGACATTTGACTCAGACATTTCATTTGTTACCTTGGTAGATGGCTCTTCCCTGTCATCGGCCACATGGGTATCTGTACGTCGACTGGAGTCATTCGGGACTTTGCGGGCCCTTATTACGTCTCTGTAAGTAAAGTATGATTCTGGTTGATAAATGAGGAGCATGAAGTTGGCCTGGTTCCTGCTTTCCTCAAATGCTTGTGAACAGTTCTCTCGATGTTTCGCATTTCCAAAGTGAAATGAAAGCTTGAAATAATTGCTGCGTAAATCCCTGAAGAGCAGAGAACAGCTGCATGTTTCATTTTTTCCACTGGCTAACTCTGTATTGGATTCAGGGCAGATACAGCCATGTTAGTCACCTTTGTGTTGAGGGCTGGCCAGCGCAGATAAGCTGGTTACTGCGATCAAGGATGGGCTAATTTGTTTTCTTGAGCAATAAGGGAAGGGTGTCTTTGGACCTCTTGTACTTCCAGAGAAGCATTAGATTCCAGTGGCAAGGGTTAGTCTGATGTGTCCCACAACACAGGTGAATGTTGCCATTTTGGGGTCAAAATCAGGAGTCCAATATTAGTGTAACTTAGAGATTGAGGGGGCTAGGAGAAGATGCATTTTACAATAACGTGATTTCATTGGACTGACTGAAAGTCATGCCCACTTGTCAACACACAAGTTATACTCACTCTGTCAGGCTAAATCTTAATGTGATGGATTTAGTCTGTCTGTGTAATTCACACTGGGAGACCAGCAGATGTGCTTTTATCAATAGGTGAAAAACTCTGTTACAATTCTGAAATAAAGGGAATCAAGAAGGAAACAATAAGGTATATGTGCCATAAAGATGGAAGATGTAGCAATGTACATAGAACCGAACTTGCATTCCAACAGCAGTAGAATCAGTATTAATGAGAATCTAAATCTGTGTGCATACAAATATGATCTGTGTCTAGGTAAAATGAGACTACTGAGGAAAGAACTTGATAATTTCCGGTAACTCATACCACTAAACAAGCCTAGAGTCTGGCCTTCCAGGAAAGACACGTGTATTGAATTTTGTGTAATCTGTATTCTGAGAGATCTTTCCCTTTTGTGTAGGAAGACAACATGGCATTTGGGAAGCCGGTGAAGTAAGTGCCACTGTTTCATTTTATTAAACTTTTAACACATTCACATGGAAATGTCCTTAATTCACTGAAACCAACATAAATGTGTTGTAATATGGGTAATGTTCTCCGAGATCAAAGGCCCTAATTCAATGGGGCAGCTAGCGTATCTGTGCTTCCCAGGAGAGAACATTACATTAAATCTCTGATTAGAAGCATGACTGGAAAGTTATGGTATTAAAATAATGAGAGAGTCAATATTTACATGACTATTACAGCAGTTAAAACTTCATATTAAAGTAGAATTTGTGGCAATCAGTTGCTGAAAGTAAGTGATATCAAAAATTGAGTGAGAAACAGTTCATATTCACATCTTGGTTTTGATGTTTTTATTTGCCACAATGCAAATCAAAATATTTGTTCATCAGCTCCTGATTTTTGTACTTTTATTCAAATAAACAAGTATGTGGATAGAATTAGGGTTTTAAATTCCACATGAAAACTGGAGTTCAGAACCTAATTTGTTACATGTACAGTAATCCCTTGCTATCCAAGGTGTAACTGCTTTATGTTTGGGGGGCAGTTAAGCATAGGCTCCTGATGCCCTCTTATCACATGCACCTCTCTTGAACAATGCAGTTCCTTGAGTTCACTGAGCCTCATTAATGGATGACTGTGGGTTTGTCTGCTGTCTCCTGCTTTAAATAGCCCCTTAGTGGGGAAGGAAAGAAAACTGTGAAAGAGTAGAAGGTCTAGCGTTTAAACTAGGGGTTCTGTTGTCTTCCTTGTCAGGTACTGGAAACTGGATCCCACCAAAGTGTACTCCAGCGGTCCCAATGCTTGGGATACGGCTGTGCATGATGCCTCTGAAGAGTATAAGCATCGAATGGTAAGACTTGATGCCCAGCCTTACTAGTCTTGATTTAACCAGGTGCAGTGAAACAGGATTTGCTTTGTATTTTTTCTTAACAAAATGCTTCTCTTCTAGAGCTTGGACAAATCTTGTAATGTTTCCTGCTCTTCTCCAGTCTGTGAAATGAAAGTTCTTGATGGGTTGATCCATTTTGTGAAGCAGTTGATAAGAGCTATGTGCTCAAAGCCAGTTCTTGACTGTTTTCTGTGTCATGCTCATGTCTCTGCATCTTCACACTTGCCTAGTGAAAAGCTTATGTTCTTGCACTGGTCCTCCATCTCTGAGGAAATACAGAATCAGAATCCTGCTGCTTACTTAGTGCTGAACGGCAAGTAAGCCCTGGGGAATATACCCTCTCAGGAGCTAGTTCTGAACTAGCATGCAAAAGCACCAGTAGGATTGGGGTCTTGTTGAGTTCTGTTAGATTGTCTCCCTGCCCTGGAGAACTTTCTTATCTGGCTAATTTTAGGGGACAGTCCTGCCCCAGACAGAAATGGGGTGGACCTAGAGGAACCTAATGGAGACTGAAAAATTCTAACTTCATGTCCCTTTCTATTATAGCACAATCTTTGCTGTGACAACTGCCACTCCCATGTGGCTCTGGCCTTAAACCTGATGAGATACGATAACAGCAGCTCCTGGAACATGGTCAAACTTTGCTTCCTCTCCTTCCTGTATGGGAAGTATGTAAGGTGAGTTGCAGACCAATCCAGGTCGAGCAGACGAGGGCTAGCTTCTCAAAGTTTCTGAGCCCTCAGTGTTTCTCTCTACCCCAGAGAGACGAGGTTAAGCTTTTCACCCATATGTCTTTCAGTTGTGTATTGAGAAGGGTAGGGCTCAGCTGGCGGCATACCTGCCCTTGGCTGGATGATTGTGGGCTCAGTGCCTATAAGGAATCCTGACATTAGCACAGAGCTAAGTTGGCAGGCTTGCTGTCCTTTTTACCAAGCTGTTAAGAGCAGATTCCCATGACTGGTGAAAGCTCAAGAGGAAAAAGATCACCAGTGTCCTGAGCAACCCTATATCTCCGTTAAAGGCCAAGGTGTGGTGAGGTTTTGCTGAGCTTGGGATCTCCTGAGACACTAGGGTTCAATGCTGTTGGGGGCTTGGCCTATGAAAAGTGCAATCTAAAGCAAATCCTAGTCTATAGCTCCCCAGGAAGTCTTTGGCTGCCTGACCCCGAGGTCTGGCCACCGCTTGTAATGTTCATAACTGTGACCATACTTGGCAGTGGCCTGTGTCAGCCAGTCACCCATTTTCTTCTCTCTCTTTTATGTTGTAATAGAACAAGTCCCGTTTTTTTTTATTAGGACTTCCACTCACTGCTCTTTGGATTTTTCTCCCAGGCCTTTACCACCAAAACTTCTTTCAGCACCATAATAGCATTCACGTGTGCTTTTTAAACAAAAAAACTTTAGTGTCAGTTTCTCAGTCTTGGAGAATGTGATCCTCTCTAGCCACAGAGCAGGGCAGTAGAGTACAAGCTTCCCCAATGCTGTCCTGCCAATATGTTTTGCCCCTGTTGGGAGGGGGTTCTAGGGGCTTTTAGGGGAGTTCAGTCCCCGTGCCTTATTCAGTCCTTGGCCCTTATACTCAGATTGCCAACTGTAATGACATTTCATTGCATTTTTGTAACATGGGAATTTATGCCCTAGGACTGATCTGATGTCACTGTCCCCTTTCATATTAGCCACCAAATAACCAGCCAGTGCTAACTGCTGGGCTGGATTTGAACCGACAGCAGAGACCAAGCTGGAAGGGCATATCAAGTGGGGTCCCACACAGCTCAGTTCTGGGTCTGGTTCTGTTCGATATCTTCATCAGTGATGTGGATCAGGGCACAGAGTATACTTTTACGAAGTTTGTGGGTGATACCAAGCTGGGAGGGGTTGCAAATGCTTTGGAGGATTGGATTAAAATTCAAATGACCTGGACAAACTGGAGAAATGGTCTGAAGTAAACAGGATGAAATTCAGTAAGGACACATGCAAAGTGCTCCGCTTAGGAAGGAACAATCAGTTGCACATGTACAAGCTGAGAAAGGGCTGCCTAGGAGAAAATGCTGCACAAAGGGATCTAGGGGTTACAGTGGATGACAGGGTAAATATGAGTCAACAGTTAGGATGATAGTTCCTCCCTTTCTGGCCTGCAACTCTCCAATTATCCCCAAACATTTCTCTCCCTCCCTACCCCCATACACACCCTCATTATCCCTTTTCAACCGGGTCTCTCTTGAATCCTCTTTCTCTCTCTTGCAGCATAGGGGGGTTCATGAAGACCTGGCTTCCCTTTGTCCTTTTCTTGGGGGTGATCCTGACGGTCGTACTGACCCTTCACTTGCGGTGATGGATACCGTGCTTCCCTTCCCCTTGGTGCACAAGGGATAAAACTTGCTGGATCCAACAGGCTGGGGACACAGGACCCTGGGAGTCACTACAAGAGAAGATGGCATCTTCACTCGATCGTAACAACTTTCATTTTTGCTTCCTGGGACTGGTGTCTGTCTTTCTGTTTTGTTCTATCATTGAGGTCTCCCAGTGTTTGGGCCTCTGAATTCTGCTGCTCACTCCCCTGCCGGTTGGTTTTGGGAACGTACTCTGTAAGTGATGATCTCAACACAGGGTGATGTTGCAAGGGCTAAACCTGCCTCTTTAGCACAAGCAAATACTCATTGTAAGGTTTTCTGTGATCCCGGGCTGCCTTTGCATTACTACTTATTTCCTCTCAGTAAACGTCATTGTGTGCTTCTTAACTGTTACACTGCCCAGGTACGGGGCAAGTTCTGAATTTCTGAGGAGGAGAGGAGGGATCCCCTTATTGCACAAATCTCCTCTAGCACACATTTTCAAGTGGAGATTCAAGTCTATTAGTGGCCATGTTCACCTACTGCGGCATGTAATGCCGCTGTGCTCGTGTACACTCTCCCTTGTAGCTGGTAGTGAAACAACAAAGGTGCTGGTGCCAAAGTGTTCCTCTGATAACACTCATGAGCATTCTCCTGTGGCAGGACAGCTCTGCTGTAAACTAGCAGCCTCAGAATGAGGGGAACTGCTCGAAAGCGTGCATAGATGTCAGGCTGTGGAATGACTCATAGCAGTTTGTGCACTTCCAGTAGCATATTACTGCAGAGATCAGAACGTGCACATCTGACCCATGACGTGCACAATGTAGCTCCCTTGCTCCTGCCTTTGCCACATCTTCCTAAAATTGCCACTCCTCTCCTGCAACAGTTTCCTTTTCTGGAGTCCCTAACCCTTGTGTACCACAGCTTGGCCACGCCCTTGCAATAGGCTTGGTGATGTGACGACAGCAGCAGCAGCATGCTGGTGGGACAGTATGTTTAACTGTGGGTCTCTAAAACCTCTTTGCTGTGCTCTGGAGTGAAATACTTGAATTCCAACCCAGCTGGTGAGTATAAAATATTTATTAAAAGAAGTGTTTGAAGACACAAAGTTCCTGAAGTGCAGTTAACTGCTTCCCATAGGCCTGGGGCTGTGAAAGGTCCATCTGTCCCGTAGTGCCGGGTGGTGACAGTTTTCCTACAGCTGGTCTCAGGTTAATGAACATGAAGATCTATTCACTTCCAGAGTAGATTCATTATTACACTTTGAAAAGATGGGGATGCTGCATTACACTACCATGGAAGCACTAGACTGTGCCTCATAGGGACCCGTATGAAAGCTCAAAAGTGATTATTGGTGAAGCTGCCAACTTGATAGCCCTAGAATCTGCTCACTGGCCAGAGTAGAGAGAGCACAGAAGTGGGCTGGGCAAGCTTCTTATAGATGTTGGCCAATAAATGTGCCTCAGTCCTGAGCTGGAGGCACTTCCTGGGAAAATCCGTTTGTTCATTCCTTAGCCTCTCTGCTAAGGGTGCCACCCAGGGTACCCATTGTGGTGGCTGGCTTCTATGAGGTGGCCATTTGTCTGCTGTGAACTGGGGCAAGCACACCACCTCAGTCACAGGGCAGGGATTAATTTTTCAACTCTGATGCTTTTAAAAGGACAATTCTGTACCTCAGCCAATGAATTCCAGCCTCAAGTAACTGTCATCAGTTGCCTCTAAATCCCTTGCTTAGCTTCATGCCACTTTCACTGGTTCCTATGCCTCTTGAAAGACGATTCCAAACCACACTTGTGGCTTTGAGCTCTCTGTGTGCTCTCCTCCAGCTCAGGGGGAGGAAAGGGGCTTCTCGTGTGCAGCGTCATCTCTTCTCACTGGCATCCAATTCTCTTTCTCACCGAACTCTTTCCTTTCTAGCCTAGGAAGGAGGCTGTGTAGACACTGCCTTGTCTTTCCCTTACACCTGGAACTGAAATCCTCTTCTCTGTCTCTCTCCAGCATTCGGTTATTTCAAGTATGAGTGGAGAGCAGGCTGATGCTAAATAAACTGTAGGCTGGTTGGATATGAAAGGTCTCACATTGAAGTGAACCTTGCAGGGAGCGTGTGATGTCTTACCAAGTTACCTTGTGCTGCTTTGGTTATTATCTGGCGAAGTTACTACCGAGGTAACAAGCCTAGCCAATTGAATAGGAAGGATTCCTGCACTGCTTTCCTGTGTTACTGTTTGAAGTGACCTGCCAAGAATGGCATCAGGGTAGACCTGGAAATCTCTGTGCCCAGAGCTAGAAGCCAACCTGCTTTGTGCAGTAGCAATAGTCCTGATACGCATTGAGTCAACTTGTAGGAGACCCTGATGTCTTAAGTATACAAGTGTTGCCAAAGTTGAAGCTTTAACACTGTCAGTGGCTGAAGCAGGAGCAAGTCTATTGACTCCTGTGTATTCAGAAAGCTTATTTGCCCCCCCCCAACCATGTGTGCACACACCCAGAATCTCCTCCCTGCGAGGAGCATTTGAAACACATTAATAGCTCCAAACTAGAGGATCGTAGGATCTGAAGTGGGGATTGTGCAGTGCACCAGTCAAGTCCTTTGACTGACTGAGGCATCCGGCTGGAAATGAACGAATGAGCACTTCGAGTGATGCAGCAGTGACAGAGCTGGGGTCAGTGACCAGCTCCCACTCAGGCCTTGACCCTGGTTTCACAGACACTGAAGAAATGTGAAGGGGTCATGGACAACCTAAGGTGGCTAACAGTCTAGAATGAATCCCAAAGCTTAGGTACACTGCAGCCAGCGGAAATATCCTGCCCTTGAGTGTGCAAAGCTGTCCCACTCAGTAGTGCTGGCCAGAGGAAACTGGGAGCAACAGAGCTGTGCAAAAAGACATAAGCAGAACACCAGGGGCCCTTGTCTGTACTGGTAAGATTCAGACCCACCAAGCTCCAGAAGCAGCAGTGCCAATGGAAGCCCCAGCGGGGATGGGGAACAGGTGGTTTTTTGTGACCATTTTGCCTAACCAGGAGCTGCCCTTAGAGGGAGCTGCACATCTGATGTTTTCCCTTGGTGTAGACAAGGCTGGACTGGGTGCCCTTGGCTTGTGGGCAGTGAGTGATCGCTGCGTGCAGCTTTCCTCACGTTGCCTAAAAGTGCATGTTGCCCCTTTTAGAGTAGCTGTGTTAAGGTTGAACACCTAGTGGTAAGGTGGTGCCATTGTTCTGTGGCCCCCTATTAAAAACACTCCCGCTATGGTCTAGCCCTTCCTCCCCACCCTCTCCGCTGCTTGTGTCAAGCAGGTCCGCTGCAGAGCTTGGATTTACCTCTGTTCTTTATCAGGGCCCCTGTCCTTGGCATTTGTTCTCATTATCTCTGAGGAGTGTTGGGCTACTTTGTAAATATATTGAACTCTGCTGCTGTGATTTCATAATTCCAGTGGTGGGGAAAATAAACTCCTTTCTGTGTATGTCTCCACATGCCAGTTCTTTCATTGTTCTGTCTCCTTTTCTTCCTCTAGTTGTCAGCAAGGAGAAGGGGGTGTATTCCCCGGGCCCAGCTCACTCTGCCTTCTCCCTACCCTGCAGGTCTCAGGGCTGCAGTCTGCAAACTGTGTTTTAACTGCAAGTCTGTGATTTTGGCCCACCTCAGGTGTCCTGACCCAAGGTCATTCGAACGCCATCTACCATGGGAGAAAATGGGGTTCTTGGCAGAACTGAATAATGGCCCAAGCATTATCCTGCCTCAAACGGGGAGGCTCTAGCTTTTTTTTCAGAACCGAGCTGTGGGCAGAGGGTCGGGTTTACCACGTGCAGGGCTCTAACATCTGATGCTACATAAGCAGTGAGATGCTGTCTTCTGTGGTCCTGCAGCTGGCCCATCTGGTGCTCAGTCAGCACAGGTATGGTCTCTTACATGGCTTGTGCTTTAGGCTGGTGCACTGGGGCCCTTCAGGCATATCTCCTCTCCTCCCCCTAGCTCAGCCACTCCCAGTCTGTCCTCATGACAGATACAGGCTGAATTTGGGCAGTTAGTTACAGACTGGTTAAAATGAGGAGTGTAAATGGGCCCTTTTCCCTGTTCTGGACTGGAGCGCAAAACTTGATTGTGTCCCAGTCTTCAGTGCAGTTGAGGTCCCCTCCATGCTGCTGATCCTGGTGGCTGGCCCTGCCCCATCCCCTCTACCTGCTGTTACCACTCAATAGGTTTGAATTGCTAATCCTTGGAGATCCATGACAAACTGACAGAGCAGGTGCTGAGCCAACCTCCTGGGAGAAGAATGCTCTTGATGGAAGAGAAGCCCCCTCTTGCTTGGGCAGGTTTAGCCCACTTAGCTGTGAATAGATTCCCTTTTTCATTGTTTAATTCTTCTGCATCCCTGTTTTCCTAGAAGCCGGGTGTGAGACTCTCCAGTTCCTTATCCCGCTGCAGAGCCATCCTCCACTCCCCTCTAGAAAGGCAAAGGTCCTGGCTCTTTCATTTCACCGGGGGGGCAGTGCTAAGCTCGAGAAGGGGGTTTATTGCAGTTTTGCAATGTGAGCTGCAGTCTAACCACACTGGCAGGGCTAAATGGAATAGTAGCATGCAAACAGGCCTAATATTGCCCGGTGTATCCCCCACCGAAGCTTCTGGGTTTGCAGGCTTTAAAATGGGCCTTGGAGTTGGATTGCTGCATAACAGGCAACCAGTTGCCCACTTAGTCTGCTATCCAGTGGCCAGAGCTGGATGGTAGAAGACAGGGGGCAACCTGAAAAATCGGTCATGTCTACTCTTCCTGGAACTTTAAAAATTCTCCCTCATAAAATAGTACTGCTGCACAGGGTGAAGTCTTTTCTGCCCCACTCCCCTTATTCACTGTCACCGGCCGTGGGGTCTGAAGCTTCCACCTGTGGTCACGTAGGGCTGCATGTATCTGCGGAGCCCATAGTCCGCTGCCAACATCTGACTAACTGCTCCAAAAAGAGTGTTGCCCAATGGCTCATACTGCCTTGTAGTCCCTGCTCAGCTTCACTTCCTTCCCCTAGTAAGAGAAGGCCCTGCTCTGCTGCCTGCATTGTTGTTTGTGCTGCTAGCTGGCTTCTCTGTAACTTTTTCCCCATGTACCATGGAGATCACAGGGCTGGTCATATGTGCAAAGGCATCTGCATGGGGCTTCATAAGTCCTGCTTTGCAAAAGGCCCTGTCAAAACTAGGGCCAGTCCTGAAGTACTAAGCTATTTGAGATCCTGGTGAGAGAAGGAAGGGATGAGTGAGCCAGTACTGAATAAGCCCCTTGGAGAGAGGGGAGGCATACATGGAAGCTCTTCTCTTTCTTCCAGAGCTCAAATTATTAAATTATTACCAGCTGCACGTTAGCCTTTGATTCCCCTCGCTCAAGGAACTTCACTAGTGAGAAGGTTCTGTGTCCCAGTGATGTCACTGAGCAGGCAGCTTTTGATGCTCTGTTCTGGGTTCTGGTAACCCATGGCTGCCCTTTGCAAAGCAGCAAAACTCAGAGCATTTGAAGTGGCAGGTGAAAGACTCTCCAGACATTACCATGGGCTGTTTGGCCTCAGTGTAATGAGACAGTTTCCGTCCACTTGTGGTCCTCTTGTTTACAGTCTCGGCAGAGGGCGGGGACTGAATTGGGCCATGAATACAGCCCTCTCCTGTATCCTGAGATCTGTTTAGAGGCGCATCATCTGGGAAGCTTGCCCTGCTACTGCCTGGATGTACCGGTTCTGTGAATGGCAAAAGGCCTTCAGCTCCCAGGACTACCAGTCTAGCGCCTTCCCCAGTGCTACTCTCATTAGCTTGCATCTTTAGGGCTGTGTCCTTGGCTGAAGAATTTTTGTGGCTAGTTCTTCTCTCAGCAGGAGCAGCAGATCCTCGGTCTGGATAGTTTCTCCTTTGTTGTTTGTCACAGGGTGTTGTCTGCTTTATGTGGCAGAGCCCACAACAAGGTGAAGGAACCTCACAGCGGCACCAGGGCTTAGAGGTGCGTGAGTGGGCAGTTACCCTATTGAAAAGCAGCTCAGTGCTTCAGGGTCACGGGAGTGGCACCTGCCTTGATCCTCCTCTATTAAATGCTTCTAAGGCTTGTTTGTTTTTGCTGGCACCATCTCTACCACTAGAGGTGATTTTTCCCCTGGTGACCAAGTGCGCTGCCAACTTGCTGACCCATGGTGAAGCCATCCCAGTTGCTGCTGCTCCCCCTATCCCCAGCTGCTGTTTGTGCTGCTAGAAAGACGCATCTTGCATTTCCAGGGTAATCTCTCTCTTTCAGATTGAACAGTCTCAATCAGATGTGTCCGGCATTTCAAACCTCAGGGAGCGGTGCAGCGTTTCCTGCTGGAGTTAGTGGGCTGGTACTGGGCTTGTGGGCTGGCTAAACAATTTGGCTCATAGTTCAGCTCATAAGAGGAAGGGATGCGGGTATTTTAAGCCTTTGCTTTGAGAAATCTCCGCTCTACTGTCTCCTGTGTGTTTCTGGGCTGCTGCAATAGAAAGTGGTGGCACAGTATGGGAATGAGCCATACCGCTCGAAACCCCTTTGTCCCAAAATACCTGGGTCCACGCTGGGGGATTGTACTGCTCGATCGAAATTGATTTCTAAACCAGTAAAGCAGTACAACACCTGTGGGTGGATAAGCTTGAATTCTGGAGGAGCGCTAGCTCCAGTGTAGTTAAGGAGGAGACAAGCTTTACGTTTAATTGGTGCTATTTCAATGGATTCTAACATGCACCTGCCAGGGTTATGTGCCGTAGAAACTGCTGGTTCACATCAGGGGCAGGAAGAGTGTTAGTGGAACAAATTTGGAGTCATGGGACTTCTGAGATACAGACCCTCCCCCTCAAATATACGTAGCTAAAATCACGGAAGGGCTTGTCCTCGGGCAGCTAGCTTGAGCCACCATGGCTACCCTCTTGTTTTTAGTGCGCTAGCTCAATCAAAGGTAGCGCAGGTACCTCTGCCTGGGCTGGAAATTGTCCCTCCAGCAGCCGTGTAGATGTACCCTCAGTGCCTGTCCTCTCTGGGGTATCTCTGCTGACAGTCCTATTTGTGTGATGATCACCGGGAACAAATAAAAAAACCCAGCCGCCTATCTAGTACTGTTCTCAGTAGACCTCAAAGTGCTTTACAAAGGAGGTCGGTATCGTTATCTCTGTTTTACAGGTGGGACACTGAGGCACAGGGAGAAGTGACTTGCCCTGGGTTACCTAGTGGGTTAGTGGCTGAGCTGGGAATAGAATCCAGCTTTCCTGAGTCCCAGGCCAGTGCTCTGTCCTTTAGGACACACTGCCTCCCTAGCCTGAACTAAACTGAGAACTAGTTGGAGGAAGTATGACCTCGTGAGGTCTGGGGTCTATTCCTAGCTCTGCTACAGGCTTCCTGTGGGGCCCTGGGCATGTCACTTAACTTCTCTATGTCTCAGTTTCCCATCTGTACCGGGTGATCATAATGCTTCCCTACATCCTAGTGTTGTGAGGCTGAATACTGCAATGTGTCTGAGAGTCACAGACACAACAAAGCAGAAATCCATTTTAAAATATCCTGTAAATAAAATCTGTCTTCACAATTACCTCCAAATAACTGATCATTAATTTCAATCATTACAGCCCTGGGCTAGATTTGAACCGGCTATTTGCAACTGGAAGGCTCCATATGCAGTTTCCAAATGAGAGTGAAAGTAATGAACGGGCTGCAGTGAAATTCAAGAAAATAGGACCATGGAGACATTGAGATGGCATGATAAGTCCCCAGGGCAGTGTCTGAGTGATTTATGTCATCACCGGAGACCCCATTAGGGAATTCATTATTTTTACAACTTTAATATATGGATCTGAGTTTCCATGCATTTTCCAGTCATTCAGGCATGTACTGCAGTGTGCATCAGACCCAATGGTAGCTATTAGTGCAGTTACCATCAGGTTACAAACAAAGGGATTTAAAGTCAGTGTAAATCAGGCCATTTGGACTACATCTCCCGGGGAATGTATGGACATGGATGTGCTAAAATAGCCACACTCCATCACTGCAGTGTTAGGGCATGGGAATGTGACCTTCTGATGCTAGGATGGTGGCAAGGCAAGTTACCATAGTGGTGAACCTGGGGGAGAACAGAGGACACACATGGTTGTTCTGTTTTCTCTCTCGCCTTAAAGTTATCTATACGTTGTGCTCCTGATGTGGAGAGGGACTAGGAGCCTAAATACCTTAACTCCCATTGATTTCAATGGAAGTTAAGAACCTAAATATCTTCGTGGATCTGGGCCGAAGTGTGCTCACGTCCGCTGGAGCTCAATGTGAGTTGAAAGTGCCAACCAGCACCATACAGGATTGGGTGCCGACCTACCAAATGCTCTTTGTCAAATCAGCAGGTGGGTTCTACCACCCTGGCGGGCTCCTCTCGCCTTGTACTTGATGGCAACGTGAGAGATTCACCTTGGAAAATCCCTCAGCGACTGATGGTTGTCAACACCAGACAGTGGCACTAATCAATTAGAGCTCAGTTTACAAAATGAGCATGTAGAAAGCAGTGGGTTATTTTAGGAAATCATAAGGGGACAGATTCTCATTTATCCTAAGGCTCCTTTACCCTGCCCCAGTGGTGTAAAGGCACTGTAGTGAAAATGAGATGACCTCCTAAGTGGTTTAGAATACCTGTCTGTAAATGAAGCATTTACACCCAGATCCTCAAAGATATTTAGGTGCCCAACTCCCATTGATTTCAGTGAGAGTTACCTTTGAGGATCTGGGCCTTGGAGAGTAACATGTAGGCTCACCTCTTTGAGGGGTACAGGACCCTCCAATAATAATAAATGCTTAGCTGTTATTGGTAAAAGTGACTTTCAAAGGTAAGTATGATGCACATAGAAAACCTGAAAGGTTTATCATTATTATTATTAATGTTTAAATTGAGGAATGTTCTACCTACAAGGTTTTTAAAAACCCCCCAGATTTCTTTTTATAGAAGACTCTGTGGATGACTGGAAAGCTAATAGAAGTGTGAAATCACAAGTTGCAAGGAGGCGATTGAAAGCAGCGAGAGATTTGGTACATGCACTTCGGGGGTGGTGGTGGTGGTGGTTGTTTTGTTGAACTCAGTTGTCTGACAAACAGGGGCAAGATGAAAGATTTAGCACCCCAGCCCCTTCAGAAGGACATCAGGAGCTTTCACACCAGTTCTCTAGTCCCTTAAGGAGACCTCCAGCCACGCATTTGTGAAGGCACCAGCATACTAGTTCCCTAGTCATCCATAGAGTCTTCTGGGAAAACATGGTAAAAAAACAACCTCCAAACCCTGAATTTCTAATATTTAAAAAATAAAACTAAGCCCAATTCCCCCTTCCCCCTGTGACATATTTTAAACAAAAACTTTAAAGCTTTTTTCATCATAGCACAATGAAAAAGGGCCCAAGTCTGATTTCTTTGTTCTTGCAGGTCACTTTTAATTGGTGTTATGGGCGTGAGCCAAAGGCATTACAGTCAGTCTCCTGGAATGTGTCTGCCCTGATTCCTTGAGCCTGAGCTATGACTCTTGCTGCCTTCCTCCTCTGGTGAAACGAGGCAGACAGCGTGACTTTGTGAAAGGGAGCGTTTGGACTGTGACCCCAGATTGCAACTCATGCACATTTCGGCATCCTCTCTTGCCTCTATCCAGGAAAGGGATGTTGGTTGCAACCCCTCCTGGCCCTGTTTGTGTTCCCCTGGGACTCTACATTGCAGAACCAGATTTTGCCAGAGATGAGTGGGGATAGAGGGGCAGTTTGAGATTAGATATTTACATATCCCTGCTAGAGCTCAAAAAATCTAATTCTAAACTAACCCCTCTGATTTCCAGAAAGGAAACCATCACTTGCACCAGCATAGGTGCCTTTAACTAGAACTCCCTTGGGTTTGATTGAGCTGAGGTCAGTCACTGCAAACCAGCTAGCCAGCTGCTGCCTGTAATAGTTGACTCTAAACTGAGCTGTGGCCCTGAAATTAGAACCTGTGGCCCAGGAGTCTAATGCAAAACATACACGCACATACATAAGGAATCCATGCATGAGTGGCCAGGATTCACAGTCTCAGCCTCTGAGTGCAGCGGAATACACACGACACAAATGCCAAGTGCCACACTTCCCGCATGGTAGCGCAGTAGGCGCCAGCAGACCAGCATTGGGCTTTGAACTGGTAACTTGCCACACGTGGCAGTGAGACCCAATCCACTCAGTTTTGTAGCTGAAAGTTTCTATGGCCAGTAGGTCTCCTGTGCATCCCTTTAAACGTTCAATGCCCTGCTGCATCCCTGGGACTGTAGGTCGCTGCCAGGGAGAAACCCTTGCATTCCCTGTGTGAATTAACATTCCTGGGCAAAAGAGAATTTCTTTCCGGTAGTTGGGGGGCGGGGGGGTAGGACAAAACACACCCAGCGGGAGAGGCTGTGAAAGGGAGGGAGTGCACTGTGTGCACCAGTGGTCAGGAGCCTAGCTGTGGGGTTAGCTGGAAGGCTGGCTTTGATGTGGGGTCATTTTGTCACAGCTGGATGGAGCGGGATGTCTTTCTCATCCAGTTAGCAGCCCCTGCATCAAAGGGCTCCCTGGTGAATGGTATCAAATTGCACTTAAGCATTAGCACATTAAGAGCTTTTGAAATGACAGCAGCAGTGTCTGGGCTGCCTATGGCCCTGGTGCCTCACGGGCTGCATCCCCCCCTTGTCATGCAGGGCAACCAAATAATCCGTTTTGTTTTCAGGGGTGGGAGGGGGATGGAAGCCCTGGGGCAGGGAAGGCCAAGGAAGGCTGGGGGTTAGGGCTGCCAGCTGTCTGGATCTCACCAGGAAGGTTTCAGACTTCATCCCTGATCAAAAACATGGTAGAAAAGCTGAGAGATCCCGCTTGGCCATAAGCTAAAACCCTTCAGTTCCCAGCACATGGGAGCTCAGTGCTCCAAATCCAGCACAGAGGGAGAACTCTGTGATCGGCACATGAAAGGAGAGAACAGGAGAGGAGGGCAGAGAGCACTGGGAATAGCTCTGGTGGGAGGAGATGAGGGGGAGTTTGGCCCAGATGGCCTCATGGAGGCTTGTTCTCAATCTGCCACTTGAACTGAAGTGATGACAGTGCTGAGCACAGCCCTGGTGCCTTCTACTGTGCTGTAGGACTCGCATTAAAGACACATCACCACACCCCTGTGAGGTGGGTAAGGAGTCAGTTCATCCAGCATTGAAGTGCAGCCACTTCTGGGTGTGTGCAGGGGGAAGACAGCAACTGTTTAACAGTGCGCATCAACGCTGCATCATCATAACACTCCCTACTTCTTAGTGCCTTCCAGGCCTTGATTTCAAAGCACTTTACAAAGGAGGTCAGTATAATTATTCCCTTTTTACAGATGAGGAAACTTGACCACAGTCAGCCAGCAGTAGAACTGGAATTAGAACCCAGATCTCCTGCATTCAAGTCTAGTGCTTGATCGACTAGGGCAGGCAGTGAAGGGAAAGCCTGGATCCAGTTGAAACGGAAAGGGGGCTGAATGTTAAAGTGAGCCCGGCACCAGGTTTCAGGACCTTATTCTTTAGGAATGATTGTTTAATGGCTGCCTGCAGTTAGGACCTTAACTTTCCAGCTCATCCCTGGGCACCATGAGGGACTCTGGCTCCATGCTGGCTCAGCAGGAAGATTCTCACATCACCTGTAGCGATGGTCGCCCTTCCAACTCCTTACCCAGCCCGATCAGCTTGTGAGATTTAGCAGGATCACGGCAGCACAAGATGGGAGGGCAGAAAAGCAGCCGAGAAAGGAGGCTTCATGTTAATGAGATCATACTGATTTGTACCAGTCCAAGCAATACTCTGCCAAATGGTCCCACCCTTCCAGCTGGCAATTTAGCACATGGGTGCAAATAGGTTTTGCGATTAATCTCTCCTGCTGGGTTCTAACCCCTTCATCTGTAACACAAGATGGAAGCACTGACACTGACACCTGTCTCCTTTGCAGAGGGTGGAGGTGCCCTCTTTGATCCTGGGGGTCTGGACACCCTGGGTAAGGGTAGAAGTTGCTCTTACAAGACTCTCAAGTCCTGGGTGTTTGTTTTTCTGCTGGTCACAGATAACTAGTGCAAGGTCCTTGGGTTGAACGCCAAGGTTCTAACTCAAGACCAGGTTGGTCATGTGTTAAGCTCTGCTTCAGTAGCTTGGTATGTAGAGTCAGCAGAGCTGCTGCTCTGACTCCACTGGGGGCAGGCATGAATCTTGATTTTAGTGATGAGAAATCGAAGGATATGTTCCATTTTATACTAGGGGAGAGTAGTGATCACTGGTAGTAAGCATGACTTTGGGAAAGTCCGAAACCACCTCTCTAACACCAAGAAACCCTGCTCTGCCCACTTTGTACCAGCACGGTGCATCGGCGGCTTTCTCGATTCCAGGCGCATTCTGGGAATTGCAGATCAAATTACCTTTATCAAACCTTTTAGCTCGAGGGAAACGATGATCCCCCAAGTACAGGGGAAGGAGGTGGATATGGGTTCACCCTGCATGCCATAGTGTCCAGCTCCATGGGGAGCTGGAGCACTGCATCTTGGTGCATAGGTAGGCCTGGGGACAGCAGTGGGGGAGGAGGAATGAAGGCGGAAGCATTGATTCACTGGCCCTTGCTGCCTGCGGCAGGTGTTGGGGGTGGCCACTGGTACTGCAAAGGTTACTGATTCCATTGCTGCTCTGTGGGTTGCTCAAGATTCCACCCCCTTCTCCCCCAACTTTGTGGGACCCCTGCACCAATCCCACCTATTTGGGCTTGAGGTAGGAAATAGGATTTGCTCCACTTTTTCTAATGTTAAACTCCTGCATTCTTGGATTGTGCGTCCGTGACATTCACTTCCTGTACATATCAAGACCCCTCACAAACTTACACTGAGGCTAATGGGACTATTCGTGTGAGAAAGGGCTGCAGGATCAGGATCCTTATTTCACTCTGCTTTCTTTTCTTCACTCATCTAGCACTGGCCTCCTTTCTGTCCCTCCCTGGGAGGTGGAAGAACATTCTCTGCAGCTCTCGCCACCTGGAACAGCTTCCACGTCATGTCTCTCCCCACCTGATCCACTCTCCATCTGTTTTCACATCTTGGCTGAGCACACAGCTTGCGTCCCTTGCTTCTGCACCTTCATTTCTCTCTCCCTCTGCTATTCCTTCTTAGCTGCGAAAGCGGCTACACAGAATGAGGTTATAGTGTATTACTGTAAGGTGACCAGATGTCCCTGTTTTATAGGGACAGAGCTGAAATTTGGAGTTTTGTCTTATATAGGCGCCTATTACCCCCCACCCCCACTCCTGGTCCTGACTTTTCACACTTGCCTTCTGATCACCCTACATTACTGTCACGTCTGATCTGTTTCATTGAGTAGGGAAATTCAGATCAGGCTCTAGGGCTAGGAAGCCAAGTCATTCTATCCCTCGGCATCCCCGCTACCAACTTGGCAACACCTTCTGATCTGAGCAGAGGTGACCCTTACCCTGATTTATAATCCTGGCAGGAAACAAAATATTTGTCATTCATCTTTTCTATCTTCGTGGGACAGTGAGTCACAAAGGAACAGTCTGTGACTCCTACCGGCCTCCTGGACGTGAGGCCTTTATTCAGAATGAGAAATCGAATGATATTCAGCCCACCTGCTAATTCATTGGGCTGACACACCCCTTAGTGCTTTGTCATAAATCTATATACCTGAGGGGACTGAACAGCTCGGGGCATTAGTGATCCTCTCTCGGAGACCAGCCTGAGTCCATCCTGGGCTGGGAGTGATTAAAAGTCATTCCCATCAGATGGCTGGTCGGTGGCCAAATGAGTTTGGTGAGTCTGACTTCAGTTCAGCACATCTCCATCACAAAAACCATAGTCAGAATTGGCACTAACTGCTCCCCTGCTTGGCACTTGTTGCAGAAAAGCCAAGGACTAGATGGCAAATGGAAACTGAACTCCCCTCTTGCTCCCTCCATGTGCTCCCTCCAGGGCAGGCATTAGGCACGCTGGAGGAAGCTTGCCCTACCTTCTCCTTTGCTGTGCTTGCATGACGCATGGAAAAGAGGCCTTCAGTCTCCAGGGCTGGTAAGTACTTCCATGCAATCCTCTGTGCGAGGGAGGCTTTCTGGGTGAAGCGTGGGAACCTTCTGGCCCCCGAGGGTCTGTAAAGTGCTTTTCGAGCCTTCAGGATGAAAGATGCTATGAAACCAAAATAGTTATTAGATGCTGCTGCAATGACTTACAAGGAATTCGTCTGCCGCTGGGGACTTTGGGTCACACCAATAAAATGTGAGAGTGGAGACCTGAATTTCTTAATGGAATTGTTTTCTCTAAAAAAAAAAAAAATGTTGTAATCCAGCTTTCTGTCCGTGGTGTGACTTCCTAGAGAGTGTACATAGATTCATTCATTACAAAATACTTAGCAGATTGTTTGTTTGAAGAGAAGACACATTGAATTCTATTCCCATCTAATGCCAAAGTTAGCAGTGGTTCTATTTTCATTTCATAACACAGTGGGATCCTGGTCCATGTCTGTGTTACAATAATATAAATAATTTCACCCATTATCAACCAGTCTTTCTGTCTTTCTTTCTTTCTTTGGTTGTGTGAAATTTCTCATTACAGGTTTTGTCTTTTAACCTAATCTTCAGATGATGTTGGATCTTGGAAGAGCCAAGTTTGGTTCATGGTCTAAATTATGACCATGGTCCAAGGACTAAATGTAGCAAAATGCAGAGGGAGGGAGAGGAAGTGAACATGTCTTTAGGTGCACCTGGTGGTTTAAGTCATTGGGATTTTTTAGGTGTTTACGTGTGTTGTTTCTATGTGTTCAGCGAAGCTAGAGAAGGATGAGGATGGGGGAATGTAACTTCTAGCTATGGGACTTATCTAGTCTCCTTAACTATAGTATCTCAACATCTCACAATTTTTATTGTATTTATTCTCATAACACCCCTGTGACATAAGGCTTTGTTATGGCCACTATTGTACTGAAAAGGGACTGACACACAGAGAAGCTAAACAATTTCCCCAGTTACACAGGGCGTCTTTCTGGGAAAGAGCAGGGAACTGAATGCAGGTTTCCAAAGTTGCAAGCTAGTACCCTAGTCATTAGGTTAGGGCAGGGGTAGTCAATTGTTTTTTGTCAAGGTCCAAATTTCTTGATCAAGGTGTAGTCAAGGTCTGGACTCCAGATAAAATAATAATAAAACAACAACAATTATGAGAATAAATAATAAAGATTTTGAGGTCCGCTCAAAAGCATCTGGTGGTTTGGATTTGATCCACAGTCTGCCTCGTGACTACCCCAGGTTAGGGCTTTCACTAAATGACACTGGGATACAAATGCCTGCTCCGGTGCTGGCCCATCATCCTCACAGCAGCTGCATTTTGCCATGTAGTAACCTGTCACTGAATCAGAAACAGGCCCAGGGGATAAAACTCTAAACCCAGGATGAAGCCATGTCCTAGGGCAGGTACATACTTGCACTGTAGCTGCTGCTGACAGACCCGGCTCTCTGTCCCTTAGGGATCCCCTGGGTAGCTTGTCCTGCCAAGTCATGATGTGTGTGTGGATGTACCATGGCTTGACCTGCCTGGCTCTGCCCGACTCTCCCATGTTTAATAAGGATGAATTCAAACTGGGACAGGTACAGAGAAGGGCTACTAGGATGATCCGAGGAATGGGTCATGTCTTATGAAAGGAGTCTCAGAGAGCTTAGCTTGTTTAGCCTAACCAAAAGAAGGCTGAGGGGAGATATGATTGCTCTCTATAAATATATCAGAGGGATAAATAGCAGGGAGGGAGAGGAATGATTTAAGCTCAATACCAATGTGGACACAAGAACAAATGGATATAAACTGGCCATCAGGAAGTTTAGACTTGAAATTAGATGAAGGTTTCTGACCATCAAAGGAGTGAATTTCTGGAACAGCCTTCCAAGGGGAGCAGTGGGGGCAAACGACATATCTGGCTTCAAGACTAAGCTTGATAAGTTTATGGAGGGGATGGTATGATGGGATAGCCTAATTTTGGCAGTTAATTGATCTTTGATTATTAGCAGGTAAATATGCCCAATGGCCTGATGGGATGTTAAATGGGATGGGATCCGAGTTACTACAGAGAATTCTTTCCTGGGTGCAGGCTGGTGAGTCTTGCCCACGTGCTCAGGGTTTAGCTGATTGCCATATTTGGGGTTGGGAAGGGATTTTCCTCCAGGGCAGATTGGCAGACGTCGTGAAGGTTTTTCACCTTCCTCTGCAGCATGGGGCACGGGTCACTTGCTGGAGGATTCTCTGCGCCCTGAAGTCTTTAAACCACAAGTTGAGGACCGCAGTAGCTCAGACACAGGTCAGGGGTTTGTTACAGGAGTGGGTGAGTGAGAGACTGTGGCCTGCCTTGTGCAGGAGGTCAGACTAGATCATAATGGTCCCTTCTGACCTTAAAGTCTATGCGGTGTGTGTGGATGTACCAAGGCTTAGCCTGCCAGGCTCTGCCAGACTCTCTGTGTGCAGACCTGGTTTGTGTGTGTGACTTGCGTCAACCTGCCTGGGATCTGCCTGTGACTGATTTGTCACTCGGTGTGGGTGTGTCTGGGTGGGGGGCTGTCCGCCTGGCAGTGTTCGCCTGTGTCTGGCGGCCCGGTCCTGCGTGGGTGGGTGGCAGCACATGGCAGCTCGCCCCCCCAGACGCTGCGGGCCGGATGCGGAGCCTTGGCTGCGGGGGGTCGGGTTTCAAAGCGGCCGAGCCCCGGGGCAGCAGGTACCACGGGCCAGGCGGGGGGCGAAGGGGGCCGGCTGCAAGGAGGCGGGGCCCGGCAGCGGGCGAGTCCCCGCCCCGCCGGCCCCGCCCGCTGCCTTTGAATCTAGTTCAGCCCATTGTGCGCTCGGCGGAGCCCGGTGGGAAGGGAGCGGACTCCTGCCCGCGGCGGGGACAGGGTGAGTACCCGCGGGCCGGCCCCAGGGGAGCTTCCTTGGCCCCGGGCACTCGGGGGGCCGGATCGGGACCGGCTGGGGGATCCCAGGAGAGGGGCCAAATGTCCAGAAACTTTGGGGAGACGAGGGGGTGAGGGGTGTGCAAGGGGCCTGCAAATGAGCTGGGGGTTCAAAGGAGCCGGCGGGGGTGTGTGTGCAAGGGGCCGGCAGAGGGTGGGGGAGCTGGGGGTGCAAGCGGCTGGCAGAGAGAGGAGGGGGGAGCTGGGGGTGCAAGGGGCCGGCAGAGGGTGGGGGAGCAGGGGGTGCAAGCGGCTGGCAGAGAGGGGGAGCAGGGGGTGCAAGGGGCCGGCAGAGGGCGGGGGAGCTGGGGGTGCAAGGGGCCGGCAGAGGGCGGGGGAGCTGGGGGTGCAAGCGGCTGGCAGAGAGGGGGAGCAGGGGGTGCAAGTGGCTGGCAGAGAGGGGGAGCAGGGGGTGCAAGGGGCCGGCAGAGGGCTGGGGAGCAGGGGGTGCAAGCGGCTGGCAGAGAGGGGGAGCAGGGGGTGCAAGTGGCTGGCAGAGAGGGGGAGCAGGGGGTGCAAGGGGCCGGCAGAGGGCTGGGGAGCTGGGAGTGCAAGCGGCTAGCAGAGAGAGGAAGGGGGAGCTGGGGGTGCAAGGGGCCGGCAGAGGGTGGGGGGAGCAGGGGGTGCAAGCGGCTGGCAGAGAGGGGGAGCAGGGGGTGCAAGGGGCCGGCAGAGGGCGGGGGAGCTGGGGGTGCAAGCGGCTAGCAGAGAGAGGAGGGGGGAGCTGAGGGTGCAAGGGGCCGGCAGAGGGTGGGGGAGCTGGGGGTGCAAGCGGCTGGCAGAGAGAGGAAGGGGAGCTGGGGGTGCAAGGGGCTGTTAGAGGGTGGGGGAGCTGGGGGTGCAAGCGGCCAACAGAGGATGGGGGAGCTGGGGGTGCAAGGGGCCGGCAGAGGACAAGGGAGCTGGGGGTGCAAGGGCCTGGCGGGAAGGGGGCAAGGGGACTCTAAGGGAGAGGTGTGGAGAGGATAGAGTTCATGGGGGTATATGAAAGAGGGGAAGAAGGATCATGGGGGTTGGGATACTGCTTAAGGGGTGGGGGCAGGGAGTGCTGACCAGGGTGCAGTGCCCAGGTCTGGGGTGCAGAGTCCCTGCACAGACCCTGGGCTGAGCCGGTGCCATGTCTCTGTTAACAGCTCTCAGAGAAGGCTTTGGGGTGGGTTGGTTCATTTAGCATCATGCTGGACTCTAGTGGCCCCCCTTTGTCTGCAGGCATGTTGGAAATGTCCCTCCAGCAGCCCCCCCTTGCCAGTCTGGGGTCCTGGGGGCTCCTGCTCCTGAGCCTTCTCCTTGCCCCGCTTGCCTGCCAGGCGTGCCCAGCCCCCTGCGAGTGTTCGGAACCAGCCCGGACTGTCAAGTGTGTCCTGAAGGAGCTGAGCGCTGTTCCGGCTGAGATCCCTGGGTACACCCGCAACCTCTTCATCACCAGCAACCAGATCGCTCGCATCAGCAGCCAGGACTTCCAGGGGCTGCCCAACCTGGTCACCCTCTCCCTGGCCAACAACAGGTAACGCCCCAGACTGCCCGTGAGGCTGGGCTGGGAGATGGTGCTTAGAGCAGCGTAAGATTCTCTTTCCTCCATCTGAGGAAATACTCTTTATTTTTATACTGTGCACTGTGAAACTCACTGCCACAAGATGCCCCTGCAGCCAGAAGCTTAGGAGGATTCCAAAACGGATTAGATGCTTATAATCAATAGTGAACATCCACATAACCCCCTGGCATAAGGAAAGGTGGGTTTATTTCAGAAGCGATCTAAACGCTCATGCTTCAGGGCATGAGTCAGCTGCTCACTGGTGGGGGTCAGGAAGAAACTTCCCGTATGGGCAGGGCATTCCATAGTTGCCCATTACGTGGTTTCTTGCACCTCCTCTGAAGCATCCCTCAGAGATGGCGCAGCAGGCTAGCTGAAGCACTGATCTGGCATGGTTATTCTGGTATCTGTAACCTATTTGTAAATGGTCATGGCTGTAGCTTCTTGGCACCGTACACCCCGGCCGGTGCATATTTATTCAATAGAAATATGTATGTTGTAAATGTACACCCCCACCCTACCTCCATTTGCATCCAGTGGGAAATCCGCAAGTGCCTTTGGTCTCCTTCTGGTTTTGCTGCATTCCGAGCCCATTCGCCCCTTGAATTAACACAAGGAGCTGACCTCTGAGTGTCTGGACGGGCTAAGCAGGCCTGAGAGGTTAAGCACCGTAATGGGGCTGATAAAGATACTATTGCATCTGACTCAGCTAGGAGAGGGGCTTCTGCTGCACTCCAGCTTTTCCAATGGGTCTGAGTCTTCACACCTAGAAACCTGAGCACCAAGCAGTGAGCTGCTCCTGAACCTTTAATTCTCTCCCAGGGGACTCAGTGGCTCTGAGCCTCAGTCCCATGAAAATGTCTAATTTTTCCATTGTTATAAATATCGAAAGTGCTGCTGGATCCCGCTGGGGAAATCTTCGTCTCCCGCTCTCCTGAGCCAGAGAAATGGGGCTCCCATGGAGTGTGGCAAAGCTCACAGGGCCCAGTCCTGATGAGTGAGTCCGTAGGAAAGTGAAGCTCTCTTTGGCCTTGCAGAGCACCCATTGGCAGTGCAGCATTCGGGGAGGTATTTGGATTTTGGACCTGCAGGGCACATTCAGGAGGCTGTTTGTGTCTAGAGATCCTAGGACCAATGAGAAATCTTTCATTTTACCTTGGTGTGTACAGGAAGCCCAGATAGCAGCCCAGATCAGTGTGGTAAAAATGAGAAGCCTGAGTCCCACTTCCCACCACCCGCAAGGTCTGATGAGCTCAGCGAAGCTGGCACGTGCAGAATTAAATCTGAACTTGTCCTTCGCTCAGTGTGTTGGGAGCCCTTGGTGCACAGATGGCAGGCAGGGCATGCGGCTTTTTGGAGACCCCTGCCCCATGCACTGTGACGGATTTAAGGCAGAGCATCAACTGAGCCTTGCTGGGGATGAGTTGGCTTCTGAAGGGTGCGGAGCTGCTCTAATGTGACTTTCCTGCAGGCTTCCACCAGAAAAACTTCTTGTGAAAGTAACATGAACTGTTAAAATCCAAAGGCAAAGGAGTGGCCTTAAAATAGTTCTACTGGGAGCTTGGGCCGGGTACTGGAGGATACTGAGCACGTCCTTCCACAGTTGTTGGGTGCAGATCAAGACTTGGGGAGACCCTGTGTGGTGACTAGCAGCACAAACTGCTAGTCCAGGAGCCAGAGGGAACCACAGGACCTGTCCGTGCCTAGCAGAGTCAATATCTGTTATAACTAAGTCTTCTCTCGTCCATGCTTCAGGGAAAGAACCAACCTCTAATCCAAGGGTCGGAATTCTATGGCACGTGCGTCGATTTTTAATGGCACACTGCTGCTTGCCAGGGTCTCGGCCGCCGGCTCTGCTCAGCCCACTGCCAAACCCAGGTAGGCAGCGGGCTGAGCGGGGCCGGCGGCCGCCCCCCGGCAGGCAGCAGCATGCCTTTAAAAATCCTGCCCGGCCCAGCTTGCTCTTCTCTGCCCCTCCTGCTGGCATTTGCACATGCTTTCCTGACTTCTGTCACTTCCGGCGGGAGGTTTGTGTTTCTGGGTTAGCGTGTCCATACCGCTACATGGTGTCTGCAGAGGCTGAGCGGCCCCGGAAGTGGCCCCGCCGGCGGGGACAGGAAAAGGGACCTGGCCCCACAGGAGTTGCAGCGTCCATGAGACCTGTAAGTGGGGAAGGGTCCTCGGTCCCAGCTGTGCCATTTGCCTGCCCCGAGCACAGCCAGCTCCGCTCCCTGGGCTCAGGCAGGCTGGCCAGGGTTGGAGCCCCGGTGCCAGGAGGAGCTTGGCTCTGTACTGGGGCAGGCCGCGTCCCACAGCCTGAACCTGAGCCCGGGGGCTGCGGCTCGCCGCCTGCTGGACCCTGGGAACAGCTGGGTCACGCCTCTTTCCCCACCCCAGGTCACTGGACCCCGCTCCTCTCCAGCACTGATGGCAAAACCCAGGAGTCCGGACCCCTAGTCTCTGTCTGGCCCCCATCCCCTCGAACAACTAGAGCCCAGCTGGAAACCTAAGAATCCAGAGTCCTCGCTCTCAGCACTCCTCCCCCAAGCGTCAGACACCGGACCCTTTCCAGAGCCCAGGAGCGCTCCAGGCCCTGCCCTACCACTCCCCTCCCCCACACACACACCCCAAACCCCTGCCCTGATCCCTGCACCCCCCTCACACACACAGCCCTGTGCCCTGACCTCTGCACCCCTCACACGATCCCAGCCCTGACTCCAGCACTCCCACACATACCCGCCCCCCCACACCCCATGCCATGATTCCTGCACCCCCCTTACATGCTCCCAGCCCTCACATACCCCATGCCTTGACTCTTGCACCCTCACCCTGAGCACCAAATGGGAGCTCCTGCACCCCCCTCACATTCCCATCTGCAGCCCTCACACCAAATGGGCGCTGCCCAGGTAAGCACTCCACACCCAAACCTTCTGCCCCAACCCTGAGCCCCCTCCTTCATTCTAGCTCCTGGCCAGACCCTACACCCCAACCCCCAGCCTACTCCTTCACCCTCAGCCCTGTGCTCAGTGGACTCCCACCCTCAGCTCAGTGCAGAGAGAGAGGAAGAGAATGGGCTCAAACCAGGGAGACATGTAGGTACCCACTGTATGTGGGCAGGGCCGAGACCCCAGACCGACAGTGGGCTGAGCGGCAGCAGACTGAGCCGCTCAGCCCACTGCCAGTCTGAGGTCCCGACCACCAGCCCCGCTCAGCCTGCTGCCGGCCCCTTGCTAGCTGGGGTCCCGACCACCGGCCCCACTCAGCCTGCTGCCGGCCCCGGGTTCTGGCTGCCGGCCCCTTGCCAGCTGGGTTCCTGACCACCGGCCCTGCTCAGCCCGCTGCCGGCCTAGGTGAACGGAAACGCCAGGCTGGCAGTGGACTGAGCGGGCCAGCGGCGTAAGATCAGCATTTTAATTTAATGTTAAATGAAGCTTCTTAAACATTTTGAAAACCTTGTTTATTTTACATACGACAATAGTTTAGTTATATAATATAGACAGAGAGAGACCTTCTAAAAAACATTACAATGTATTACTGGCACACGAAACCTTAAATTAGAGTGACTAAATGAGGACTCGGCACAGCACTTCTGAAAGGCTGCTGACCCCTGGTCTAATCTAAGGAGTTAGGAAGAAATTTCCTCTGTGGGCAGGTTAGTCTAGAATGGCCCACTGCAGAGTTTCTTGCACCTTTGTCCAAGGTAGTCGGTACTGGCTGCTGTCAGAGGCAGGATACTGGGCTGGCTGGCATGTGGGTCTGATCCAGTCTGTCCTTTCCAATGTTCTGTGCCAGGAGAGACACCGCAAGTACTTTGCGGGGTCACTTGAGACTCGGGTTGGCTTGTTGGGTCTGGTCCTGCGCCGGTTTCACTGCGGGTTGAGAATATTTGTACCTGGTATTTCTGAAGAGGCTGATTGAGGGGCCTTGGCAGTGCTGCCAGGGGTCTCTTGGGCGGACGTCGAATAGGGGGGATGCATTGTACGGCCGTGCTCTGAGCAGCAGCGTCTGTGTGTGCTGGGACTTGGCCGTCTGCGTCGGAGAGAGTGCGTGGACCAGAGGTGGGTGGTGTCTGTAGCAGATGGACAAAAAGGAGTGAAAATCAGGTGCGTTCACTTCCTAGAGTGTTACCTACAGGGACAGGCCTGCGCAGTGCGAGAGAAGTGAATTTAGTGCGGCATTGACAACCCTGGAGACTGGAGCACTCGATTTAGCCCCTGAGCAGGCAGCAGCAGGAAGCCAGCTACCCTGCCAGTCTCAGGCAAGGTAAAGGGTGTGCAGATTGTCCCTGCTCCTTGATCTGTTTGTCACGAAGGCCAGCAGGGCCCCGTTTGTAACAAGGGTTTTGTGAAGGAATTAGGCTGAGATCCACCAACTCGTGTCATGCCAGCAGCTGAATGCTGTCAGATGTCACTACCAAGTTTGGCTGAATGCAAACCCGCATCCTAGGGGAGGAAGGCTCCTTACAGGGGTCCCTGAGTCTCAGTATGGAAGGGTGAAAACAGGTGGTCAACCAGGAGCTCTTTTGCCAAGGCACTGCCAGACTGGAGCAGACTGTGGTCCACCTAAGCCAGTCTCTTCTGCCAGTGCTTCAGGGGAAGGTGCTAGGAACTGCAGTAGGCACAGGCACTGAGGTAAGCTTCCCCTCTGATCAGACGTCATTTGGGGCAGTATAAACCCTTCCACAAGCAGACCTCCTCTGCCATCCGCGCTCCAACTCCCCTTCCATTCGGGGTCCCAGCAAGGCACAGAGCTAGCCTTGATGATGCAGGGGGTAGGGGGGAAAGGGAAGCTTGCCTGGGTGCTTCACCTCTAATGGCACCCACCAGATGCTGCCTGGGTGGACCAGCATCTGGCCAGTGCAGTGATCCCTACTGGGCTGTGAGGTCTAGTGAGAAGAGCCATGGCCTGCTTTTGAACTCTCACCAGGCACTGGAACCCTGCGGCACAGCTATGGCCTGCCAGGCCTTTCCAGAACCAGCGGGTTTCTGAAGAGCCAGGGGCTGTTTGGTTCGGTTCAGTAAATTGGGGTCAGGATCTCCCCCAGCATGGAGGCGAAGGGACTGCAGGAGAGAGCGTGGCACCAGCTCCACTTCCGAGCTCTGGCGTAGAGCTCTCCAGTGCCCCAGGCTTTTGGGCTGATACGTCCTGCCTGTCCCTGACCTAGTGCTTAGAATAGTGTCGGGCAAGGCTGGCAGAGTTTAGAGGAGCCCATGGCTGCAGCTTTCCCTGGTTATCATCATCCTGTGTAGGATGCGCCTGTCCCTGGGTTTGGGGGTGAGGGGCTCACGTCCTCAGGCCAGGCCTAGCTGTGGAGTTACAGGACCACGATCAGGAGCTGCAGGGATGGCTGCAGATGTTCCCTGGAAATGGTGGCCACCTCCTCTCAATGCTCCTTTCCTCTGCCTCTCCCTGTTGTTCACCCAGCCCCTCAGCTGTTTCCATGTTCTCACCGGCTCGGACAAAGGCAGGAGCAGCTATGAAAGCCATCTGCAGGGAACGGAACTGGGAGGCAAGCGGGGAATATCTGCCGTCTTTTACCAACGCTTCACCCCAGCCGCACTGTTGGTTCAGCTGAACTTGGGAGGAGGTCTGGGAAGTGGCTTTGTTCTCATGGCATTCCTTGTTTCCCAGGATGCCTCTGGGGCAGACATCTTGCTTGGCCTGGAGGAGCTATTCTGCACTGAGCATGTATTAGGGCCCCACTGATCGGTGACATGTTCTGGCACCGGCAGTTGTGCTGGGGCTGGCGTCATGTGGCCCTTATTCTTGGCCTTTCTCCCCTCGGTCTTGGGTCTGGGCTCCCCACATGCAGCTCTGTTGGTGCACTTCAGTCCTGACCCATTTCAGCCTAGGCTGGTGATTTTTGTGATCGGAACAAAATACACTGGGAACTGGCTGAGTCCGTCCAACTCATATCACTTGTGTCCTCCGTGACTTTTCAAAGCCGGCCCTCGGAGGAGAAAAGCCCATGGGTTAGATCATTGAATCAGTCAGCCCCTTTTGCATGGGCCTCTTTAAAAGATCCCCTTGGTACCCGCAGCCAGATCAGGTGTGTTCAGCAGGGAGAGGAAGATTTCAGCGTGACTTGGGACCTGTCTCTGCTAGGTTAGTGCAGGCCAGGCTCCGGTCAGCCGTGTGTGACGGGTGCCTGGTCCCCCTGTTCTGTGTCACTTCCACCTGGGCGGTTTCACGGGATTGGCGCTTCTCACCCCACCGCCAGGGAAAGAGAAGTGCTGACATTGCCATGGCAACAAGCTTACAGGCGATGCAGCTTGGAAACGGACCCTGGCGGGGCTGATGCTGTGGGAAACTCTCTTTCTCGGCTGAGACCTGCCAGTGCTCTGCGACCGGCTGGGGAGGAGGTCGGTACCTGGGAATTGGCGCCTGGGTTTTGATTGGGACTGACTGGCTTGCGGACGAGGCAATGGGCAAGCGAGCCTGGATCTCTAACCCCAAGCCAGCCGGCATTGGTGAGCGCAGGCTGTACTGTCAGGCGGCCAGTCAGTGGCTTATGCAGATGGAGTCTGAGTGATTCCTGTCCTGAGTGGGCAAGTATCCGCATCACTAAAACCACTAACAGGCCCCATCAACCAACAGACCCAAGGCTGGCTGGACCATGGGCTCTGCTCTTCTCCCACTAGCGCCCCCTCTGGCTCAGAGCCCAGGCATGCTGGCAGGGCTGTGGGGAGCAGGGGGCTGGCACTGCTGTCTATGCTGTCGCTGTTCCCCTGGATAGAAGGCTTCAGCCTCCAGCACCTTTCACCAGCACATGATCCTGAGAAGCTTCGGGATCCGGCGCTGGACTGAGAAGGAAAGGAGCAGGTGCCTGATGTGGAGCAATGACCCTACCATGCCTCTGCAGCAGATGGCCAGCTGCAGCTCAGCCCTGGAGCAACTCGCAGCGGCCACTGGCCTGTTTGGGGGGCAAAACTGCAGTGCATTTGCTTACGCAGAGGCAGTTGGGGGGTGGGCTTCCACCATTCATGAGTGACCCTGCTCCACCCCACCAATGTGATCTTTGGAGAAGGCTAGCTAGCCCCCTAAAATAAACCAGGCCAGGTCTACTGCTGCCCAGCCAGACTCTGTGCCTGCCCTCCCGGCAGGGGGACGATACAAAGGCCTTGGAATTTATTACCTTCTTTTGCGTCTCTATTCACTCTCCGTGTGGTGTGCGGGCGTTTGAGGCACGCTGGCAAACCAGAGCTAGCTAGTCTGCTTGGGGCAAGGAACTCAGAGCCTAGCTCCTGGGTCTTTCACTGGGATCATAGAGCCACGGGGTTAGAAGGGACTGCCAGGGTCATCTAGTCTAACCTCCTGTCCAGATGCAGTATTCACTGTGTCTAAACCATCCAAGCCAGATGGCTACCCTGGGTAAGCCACTGTCCAGTCAAGTCACCTACCTTTTTTCAGAAGTAGCCTCTCATTTTGGCTTTACTCTCTGGGTCTCAGCTTCCTTCTCGCAGGATGGTGGTGAGGGGCTGATGGTACTTCCTGCTGAAGGAGGATTGTGCGGGGTAATGCATCGGCGTTTGCAGAACTCCTCGAAAGGTGCTAGAAGCCTCCTTAGTAGTATCCTCTTGTGATGCGAGCCCTGTGGCAGAGATGGGACTCTCAGCCAGAGAACCAGGCTGGGCTGGGGATGGGGCGGGCAAGGGAGTGTGTTTCCGTGATCATGCTGACAGGTGTGTGCCATGTTTAATACTGTCAAAAGGCTCTCGTGTCACACGCAACCTTGCGAAAAGACGACTGGGAAGCAGCATCTGTGTCCTGCTCCTGGAATGTGATCTGCAGCCCATGAGGTCAGTGAAAAGACTTCTGTGGATTCAGTGGGGTTTGGATCAGGCCCTTAGTTGTGAGTCCTTCATGGCACGTACTGTGTCTTCCTATGTGTCTGTACAGCACCTAGCACCATGGGCATCTGATTCTGATTTAGAGCCTTTGGGCACCACTGCAGTATAAATAAAGCAAGTTCCATGATCTCCAGATACCCAGCAGAGTAAGGAAGCCAGAACCTGCTTCCCAGTTCCTGGTGTCCCATTTACCTAACAAAGAAATTAACACCAACTGCCAGCACTGCTTAGTGTCCTTGCTCCTCTGCTGTGTGCAGGCAGGTTGCTAGATCTACTTGCAAAAGGAATGGAGACCTGTGCAGAGGACAGCCCCAGTGATTGTCTCTGAGGGTGGTGTTAGGCTGCAGTTTTCTCCTGGAATATTTCTTTAGCAACTGGACTAGGCAGCTGGGTGGCTTAATGTCTAGGCAGAAATTTTGCTATAGCTTCTTCTTCCTGGGTGGGCCTGCATATGCTCCCGCAGTGGCTGCAAAACCCTGCAAAGGGGCTAAAGCTTGGGTTAGCCACAGGGGCAGTGAGCCTGAGCACAGAACGGGGAGACGTGGCTGCCATCTTAACACAGTTTAGTATTCAAAGGCTGGCCAAATCCAGGCCTGGATGAAGTTAACGGGGGTATGTCTACATGGCAGTTAGACACCCCTGCCTGGCCCGTGCCAGCTGACTCAGGCTAAGGGCTGTTTAATTGCAGTGTAAACGTTCACACTGGGGCTGCAGCCCAAGCTCTGGGACCCTCTACTTTGCAGGGTCCTAGAACCCAGGCTCCAGCCTGAGGCCGAAGGTCTACACCGCATTTAAACAGCCCCTTAGCCCGAGTCAGCTGGCACAGGCCAGCCGTGGGGGTCTAACTGCAGTGTGACGTACCCTGTGCATCTTGCCATTGGTTTCTGTGGGAGCAGGATCAGGGCCTGTCATCAAAATTCTAGGCTCTAGTTCTGTCTAAGCCAGTGCCTGAGCTACTAGGTATCTTGGCTGTTGGAGCAGAAAGACTTGAACCTGTTGCTTGTGTCTGTTTAAGTAGGAGGGGTGCTTTGCTCAGAGTTCACGTTCCCCCTTGATTCATAGACTTTAAGGTCAGAAGGGACCATTGTGATCATCTAGTCTGACCTCCTGCACAACGCAGGCCGTACAATCTCACCCATCCACTTCTATAACAAACCCCTAACCTATGTCTGAGTTATTGAAGTCCTCAAATTTGTGGTTTGAAGACCTCAAGCTGCAGAGAATCCTCCAGCAAGTGACCCATGCATCTGGATTCTGTAAAAATAGCTCCTCTGCATAATAACACCCCCACACCCCTTCGGAGCCAGGGGTGCCTAACAAACGGTAGTCAGTTAGCCTCTCGATGCGCTGATAAGGTCACTTCACCCACCTCTGAAATCCAGCTGCCGCTTGGAAGCCCCCCAAAATATTCGCCTGTAGCTAAACGGAGTGGGTTGGATTCAGATCCTACACTGGCGTCCATCAGGAGGAAGTGAGTAGAGCTAGATGAGGTGTTGGGTCCAGTAACTTCCTAGAGAGGCGGGTCTGACTGCAGGTGTCCGGGTAGGGGAGCAGCTGAGTTCTAAGGCGTGTTCAAACACAGATTTAAAGGGCCAGTGTGTGACAAAGCTCCACACGCACAAGCCTCGGTTTCTAAGAAGTAATTTCCAGTCTGTTGCATTCTCACCTCTGCCTTTGGCCAATCTTTTGTAGAATTTCAGGCATTGCAAAGTAAGTGTTAGCGCTGAAGCTGTCCTGAGCTGCTCCATGCAGGAAAGCTGCTCCATCTGGTTATGACTCGGGAGGGTGGGACTGAGACAAACCGCTCTCGTTTTCCTGTAATAATCCCATGAGCCATGAGGAACTGGGGCTGTTACCTGTGCCTCAAGCAGCCAGAAAACAGGCCTGACTCTCCAGTGACCTGGCTAACTGCAGTGGAGTTACTCCTGATTTACACCCAGCTGAGTGGGAGGAGGATCAGCGCTATGTTTTTATTGTGTGGAACCAGAATCGTCCAAGGAACATCCCAAATTCACATGAAAGACCCCTCTGGGATCAGTATTTTCCCAGATGTCACAGGAATGTTACGGGCCTTCAGCCAACTCCTTTGTGGGGGGAACTAGGCCGTGTGCTAATAGAGAACTGAGCACCCTCAACTCCTATTGAAGTCAGCGGGAACCACAGATAGTCAGCGGTTTCCAGGATCGGGCCCAACGTTAGCCCAGTTAAGGGCAGGAATAATTCATGCTCTTGAAATTGACTTAAAACTAAGTGCCATCCCCCTGCCCCCATCCCCCTTGGAAAGGAGGAGAGGAGTAAACGGTCCATGCAAAGGCCTTTTGGCCACCCCGGGTCCCTTTGTCGCTCACATGCGGGAGGCATGAATGATGAGGAGCATCTGGAGTTAATCGCCTTCCTGGAGGGTGGCTGACTCCTGCAGATCCTCAGGGGTGTGTTTCCACCCACAACCATTTGCATTTTGGAGACCAGCATGTGTACATCTGACTGTGGAATTTGGTTATGTGGGTGTGATTAAAACTCTGCTTCTCTTAAAGGGACAGTGGCAAGTTCCAGAGTAACACTAAGTCCTTCTGAGGTGGTGGTCATCCCACACCTCTCAAATCACTTTACAAAGGTGCCAAAGCTCATTCCCATTTTACAAATGGGGAAACTGAGGCCAAGCGGAAGTGATGTGACTTGTCCAAGGCCAGACAGTGACTCAGTGGCAAAGCTGAGAGTAGGAAACTTTTTACTGAAGAATCCAAGGGCCGGGCACATACGACCTGTTGCATGAAATATCTCCAGAGGAAGAACCAATGTGTCCTTATACAAGCAGGTTTCTTGGGATCTATATAGTTGCAACTGGAGTCATTCCCTTTGAGATTCAGGTATGTGTGGAAGAAGGAAAAGACGCAAAGATTCTTGTGTGTCCCTGGCAAGCAGGAATCCCAGCATTGGTTCTGAGAGTATGCAGGCTCCTCTCAGAGAGACCCCAGGTGATTAATGAGATTGTCTAGGCCTTCTAACCAATGGCTGGAAAAGCATCCGGAATCGGAGCCCACTGGGCCCTGCGCTCTTGTTAAATGCGATGGGACCGTTAGTGCAGGCAGGCGATGCTGCGTGCCATCCCTACAGGCTAAATCCTCCATTTGCTACTACGTGAGCCTTGGCAACGTATCTTCAGCTTGATGCAGAGGGGAACACTTAGAGGTGCAGAGGGAGTTCTTTCTCCAGGGCCCATTCACACCTGCCCCCGGGGAAATGGACTGAGACCCAGCAAACTCATTGCATACAGGCATTGACTAGTCATGGGGTGGAAAAAGCTTTAAAGCTGGATGGGAAGGGCGACCAAGAGGTGAAAGGCCCCAGTTCCGAGGTGCTGGGCCGTTGCCAAGGGATGGAATCAGAACCGTTGAGTCGCCTGGGATATTTTGACATGAGCATGACCATTTCTCTCTCCCACCCCAGGATCAGCGCTGTGGAGTCACACGCCTTCTCTGCCCTCCCCAGCCTACGTTTCCTGGACTTGAGCAATAACCGCTTGGTTACCATCCACCCCGACGCTTTCAACTCCAGGAACAACTCCATCCGGGAGCTGAACCTGAGCCGCTCATTCTACAACTCCTCCACCATCCGGCCCGTGGCAGCTGCCATAATCCAGGGCGGCTTCCGGAGCCTCTCCAAGCTGGAGCTGACCAACAATGAGATAGTCTACCTTCCGCTGGCCATGTTCTCCAGCCTCCGGAGCCTCCGGCACCTGGACTTGAGGAACAACTCCCTGGTGGACATCAAGAACTCCACCTTTGCTGGCCTCGACCTCGAGCACCTCGACTTAACCTTGAACGCCCTCAAGACCCTGCGGATTGAGGCACTGGCTGAGCTGGGGAGGCAGCTGCGCCTTCGCCTCTTCCTGAGGGAGAATCCTTTCGTGTGCAACTGTGACATTGAGGACCTGGTGAGCTGGCTGAATCAGAGCCAGCAGGTGGCCGACGTGGAGAAACTGGCCTGCGTCTTCCCCCGGCACCTCCAAAACACATCCCTGATGGACCTGGCCGGGGCAGAGCTGGGCTGTCACTCCAGCCAGCACAGCAAGAACACTCTGCAGACCTCCTACGTCTTCCTGGGCGTTGTTTTGGGCATCATTGGTGTGGTCTTCCTCTTCGTGCTCTACCTGAACCGCAGGGGCATCAAGACGTGGGTGAACAGCACGCGGGACGCCTGCCGCAACTTCATGGAGGAGTATCGCTATCGTTACGAGATCGACTCCGACCCCCACGTCACCCAGGTCTCCACCTTGGACATATGACCACATTCGTCTCGGGAGCCCATGGTGGGGCTCTTTGGATGGCTTTGTGAGCTTTCAGGGGTGGCCTGGTGCTACCCATCTCCAGAACCAATTCATCTGCCTGGTGATGAGCTGTGACGTTCCTTGTGACGGAGTTAGAACTTTTTTCTTCTCCTGTTTGAGGGACCTTGCTGGGGGGGAGGCACATTCTCCCCCTGCATGGTCTGTCTCTTGCATTGTATTCCCGGCCCTCGGGGAACCCCTCTGGCAGTGGGACTCAGCCTTGGGCAGATCTCTTTGTGGGCATTAGAAAGCGGACACGAGACAGGGATTTCTGCCTCCCTTTGGCTTCAAGCTTCCATTCAGGTATTTTTGGGGTGGGAGGCTCTATCCAATGCAGGGAGTTGCTGCAGTGGGAACACAGGAACTGCCCCACGGGACCAACCCACCGGCTCGGTTAGCTCAGCATCCCAACTCTTCTACAGCATCAATGCAAACCTTGGAGCTAACGCAATAATAAACCTCGGGGTTATGTGGGAGATTCCTTCCTAACCCCGGCTGCTGATCAGCCCACCCCCTAGAGCAGGTGGATTGAGAGCCGTGGGGTGGAGCAGGTGGACTGAGAGCTGTGGGGATGGTTCGTTTAGCTTTGAAGCCACTGTTGCCAGTGGAGGGAATGAGCTGTGAAAACCCAGGGCAGTGTCTGTAATGCCCACTAGGGGGCCCCATGCCCACAGTGGCAGGACAGCTGGGATTTCACAAGTATCCTGGAGAGAAAGGGCTTGTGCGGCGCACTATCCTCCTGCTTTCGGAGATGCTGGCTGAATCCTGGGGACACCAGCAAGTCCCTCCTCGCGCAGGCGTCCCACAGGAACTGGGCCGGGAGGGAGGGGAAGTTTTACATGGGGGGGAGGATTCTTTTAGGGGTTTTATTACTGTACATATTGTAAACCAGGGGAATGGGGGAGGGGGGATTTTGTTTTTCTCAATGCACTGAGCACACGGAATAACCATCCCAGCTGCTGGCAAATTCCTGTTATGAACTAAGGCCCAGATTGTTAATGCTATGGCGGCGGTGCTGCACGCAGTGTCACGGCGCCCAACTGACTTAGGAACCCAATTGCACTTTACAAAGGGATTTAGGCACTTAGGAGTCCCCATCGGTCAACCGCCAATGGACTTAGGCTCCAGGGCCTAACTGCCTATGGGGATTAGGCTCCCCAGGCAGCCTGGCATTGGGCATTGAGTGCAGCAACGCAATAGCATCACCTGGCTGGGATCTTCCAGGAAAATCTTCCTCCGGTGTCAGATCGGGGGTTGCTGCACGGGCTGACCGGTGCGCTCCAAGCGGGGCGGCGGCTGCCTTCCCCCCGAGGTGGGGGGAACATGCTCCTATTGGTTTTGTCACCCAATTTGGACCAATAAATCATTTCTCAAACTGTGTCTTGATGTCGGTGTGAAATGAAGTGTCCCCGAGGCCTGGGGGAGCTGGGGACCAGAGAGGGTCCCTTAGCGTGGGCTCTGGGCAAAAATCAGAGCAGGAGCTGTCTGGTTGGACTGTGCCCCTGATTCTGGGGTGGTGCTGACCCTCCTTGTGGCCGCTTGGCATGAGCCTCTACAAGCCAGTCAGGGGCTCTTGGCAGCTGAGCTGGCTGAACTCCTGCAGTAAGAGACACTGATCTGCCTTTTGGGACAGCTTGCCCAGCAGCCACAGGCTGTGAGGGTGGAGGTGGGCTATGGCATACAGTAACACACTGACAACACGACCTCTTAGCTTTTGGGGGGCTGATTCTTTGAGGGGGCACGCAGTGTAGTGCAGTATTCCATCCTGTTGGACGCCTAGGGAAACCGAGGCACTGATAGCCCGATTCACCACTGCCGTGCACTGAGTGCTCACCGCCAGCAGGGCAACGGGGACGTGAAAGGCTGCCATGTTGCTCTGCTATCCTGTGCCCACAACAGGGGGATGATGGACTGGAGCCGGAGCGGTTAAGGCCCATTGAGAGAGAAGGGTAAGGTGCTTCAGCTCCTGGTGGCCAGCTTGAGGCAGCTAGGTGCTGCAGGAACCCTGCCAGGAACCCAGCCCCTCTGAGCACCAGGCCCCAGGTGTCCTGGGATGGAGACATCCCTGGGCCAGGCCCCTCTTGAAAGTGCTGCTCTAAGACTTGTTACAAGGGCTCTTGGCTGCAGAAGGGAACCCAGGAGTCCTGCGTGACATTCCCATGTTCCAAGCTGCCCCTTTGAGTTGGCAGCTGCTCGATGTTAAGGAGCAAGTGGTCAGTACATAGCCACGTCCTTTGGGCAGAATTGCTTCATCCTCTTCCTCAGCCTCTGGCCAAGTGTCTCAGGCTCTCCAGCGCAGCAAGGTCCAGAGGGTGGTGGAGGCAGAAGCCCCAGTGATCCCCAACACACTCAGTCCTACTGTGGCACTCCCTGGTTTCAGAGCCTCCCTCCAGCCCATGGCCAAATGATGCATGTTCTGGTGCCCTTGGAACTCCAGAATCCCAGCTCCGGGGCTCCCTCCTGTCCTCTCATTCACCGCGTCTGCAGTGGAGGGTGGATACACCCCTCTGCGTGTTTGTGGCATCTCTTTCCGCCCTCTGGTTCTTGGGGTGTGTGTAACCTAGGGGGAAGAAGTGTGTTTTCACCACCGGGGAGCTAACACAGGGTGACGTCCTAGTGTGGACAGGGCCTGGTAGTTGCCACACCTGTTGGCTTCCCCCTTGTCATAACAATAACAGGTGTGAAAACGACGTCTATCCTGTCTACACTAGGATGTTCCCATGGCTTCACCTTGCTTCTTAGCTAAGACAGGGCTTTAGATTGTAATTTGCCTGGGCTGTGCTGGACGTTAGGTGGTGTCAGGGGCTGGGAGATGGGGCAGGGGGAGATGTTGCTACAATTTAAAAACTCCCCTTTTCGAGGCCTGACTTAGACGCTGCTGGTATAAAAGATGGGTGTGTGGAGTGGGGGAGAATGGTTCTTAAGGGGCTTCTCGTAGTGCCGCTAGGGGAAAGTTCTGGAGGAAAGCGGCAGCCCTTTCCTGGTGACAGAGAGCGAGCAATGGAGACTGTGTGGGGCACTAGGCTCTAGATGTCGTCCAGGGGGTGGGGAGCACCTGGGCCTCCATGGCCTAGCTCTCTGCCTTGCTGTAGGGCAGCAGTGCCCCCCTGGCACCAGCTTTTGCAGTGACTCCCTCACCCCAAGCCCCGAGGCGTTTTCCAGCTGTGCTGGGTGTCTGGATACCATTAGTCACTAGGAGCAGACTGCCCGGCTCCAAGACGAAGCTGCTGGGAGGGACCGTCAGTTGCTTCCTTCTTCCCCAGTGATCTCCGCGTAAATAGAACGACTCGCCCAGGTCAGGTGAGTGTCTCTGCTTTGGGGGAACCACCTGCTCTCACCTGCATGCCAGCACTGCCTCCACCTCTGCTGCCAGCGCGGAGGGGGCACTGCCAGGAGAATTCTGCACAGCTCCCAGATGGCTCTGACACAGCCGGATCCCCTTGGCCTTTCTTTTAAAGGCCGGGAGCGGGGAGGGATGTGGTTCCCGTGACCCCCCTTGTGGCCTCAGATGACTGGAGCCCAATGCGAGTGGCGAGGCCTTTCCTAGGTGGGGTTGGGTGGGTTTGTGCCCACTGCTTTGTGCCCCCGCAGCCTGGCCTAGTGGCAGAAAGTGACCTGGGGCCGGGGAGAGGCAGGTACCCAGGGGGAGGATGCAGGATCTGAGCAGGCCCTAGTCCACGTCCCGCAGTCCTGTGTGGAGCAGGGAGCTGTCTGGGAGGTGGGTCCTTGTCCCTCACGTCTGGTGGAAGCCAGCAGGAGGTGATTAATGGCTCCCTTAGAGAGGCAGGGCCAGATTAACGCAGGGGCTGTAGGGGCTGCCGCCCAGAGCCTCAGGCTAAGGAGGACCCCACAAGAGGACCACCAACAGGGGGAGCAAAGGGGACAATTGCCCAGGGGCCCTGGCCACTGCCGGCAGCGCAGCAGGGCTAAGGCAGGCTTCCTGCCTGCCCTTGCTCCGCGCCACTCTGGGAAGTGGCCTGAACGTCCTTGGGGGCAGGGGTGTGTGTCTTCACACGCTGTCCCCGCCCTGAGGGCCGACTCCGCAGCTCCCATTGGCCGGGAATTGCCGCCAATGGGTGCTGCGGGGGCAGAGCCTGTGGGCAGCGGCACACCGCAGAGACCTCCTCTGACCCCCCTCCTAGGAGTCGCTGCCAGAGGGTGTGGCAGTCGGTTTTGGGAGCTGCCCAAGGTACCGACTGATCCCCCGACCCCCTTCTGCACCTCATCCCCTTGCCGCAGCCTAGAGTCTCCACCCACTCCCGCACCCAAACTCCCTCCCAGAGCCCGCACCCCTCCCACACCCAAACTCCCTCGCAGCGCCCGCACCCCCTCGCACACCCAAACTCTCTCCCAGCGCCTGCACCCCCTCATGCACCCAAATTCCCTTCCAGGGCTTGCACTCCCTCCCACACCCAAACTTCCTCCCAGATCCTGCACCCCTTCCTGCACCCAAACTCACTCCCAGCGCCCGCACCCCCTCATGCACCCAAATTCCCTTCCAGGGCTTGCACTCTCTCCCACACCCAAACTCTCTCCCAGGGCTTGCAATCCCTCCTGCACCCAAACTTCCTCCCTGCACCCGCACCCCCTCCCGCACCCAAACTCCTTCCCAAAGCCTGCACCCCCTCCTGCACCCAAATTCCTTACCAGCACCTGTAGCCCCTCCCGCACCCAAACTCCCTCCCAGAGCCTGCACCCCTCTTGCACCCAAACTTCCTCCCAGCACCCGCACCCCCTCTCGCACCCAAACTCCCTCCCAAGGCTTGCACTCCCTTCCGCACCCAAACTTCCTCCCAGAGCCTGCACCCCTCCCGCACCCAAACTCACTCCCAGCGCCCCCACCCCCTCACACACTCAAACTTCCTCCCAGAGCCCGCACCCCCTTGGACAGGGGCCCCACAAAATCTAGTAGCCCAGAGCCCACAGGAGAGTTAATCCGGCCCTGGAGAGAGGTGCTGACCGCTGGGGTCAGGGGATTCTGGAGCCTGACCCCTGCCATGGGACCAGGGTACTTGCCTTCCGAACAGTGAGACAGGAGCCACTGTCTTCAGTTTTGCGGCTCTCGAAGGGCCTCGAAGCCACTTGCCGAGGGTGGGCAGAACACCCCTCCTGAACCCCTCGACCACGGTCAGCCCCGGTGCCCTGGGGTGTGCCGAGGGGATGAAGGACCTGGCTGCAGACACCTGTGGGGCTGCATCCCCCTATAGCCGGAGGGGGAGAGAGCGGCGGGCCAGGGGCACCGTGGCCACCTGCGTGTCGAGGGGATTCCTGCGAGCGATGCTTCGGCGGGCACAGCTCATGGAACGAAGCTGAGGCTGGCTCATAGATACCCCCCGCAAACACCCACCCACACCGGGATGGCAAAGGCCTCCCTGGGGGAGTGGTGTGCTGTGCCCTGTCCGGGGGGCAGCAGAGCAGCGAGGATGCAGGCTCAGCTCGGTTTATCCCTGCCAGCCCTGGGGCTGCTGGGTTACTCCCCCCTGGCTTCAGGCCCAGCCAGCTATCGGGTGCGCCCCGAGGGGCCTGGCCTGGAGGGGAACGTGGGCAGCGATTCAGAAGGGAATGGATGGGGTGGGGTCTCTGTATGGTGCTGGCACCCAGGGCCCCCTGTCAGGATCAGGCCTCCTTGTGCTGGCTGCTGTGCAGAGGCAGCCATGACCCTGCTCTGATGAGCTCCTGGTTCAACCTGGTCTCTCTGGGTCGCAGAGACTCCGCCGGGTGCACGGCTTGGCTCTTAGGCTGTGCCACCCCCGTGTCCCCAGTCCGGTCCGGCGGGCGGCTCTCGCTCCAGGCCCTAGTTTCCTCTCGCTCTGTGGGTAGGTGTTTCCTCCCCTCTGCGGTTGACTCAGCCTTAGGTCTCCTGCTGAGGCTGCTGCTGAGTAGCTTTGCAAACACAGCAGAGGTGGGGGTGACGGAAGAGCGCAAACTTCTGCTCTGCTCCTCCACAGGAGGCTCAGGGCCTCTGGAGAGGTGTCTGCAAGGACCTCGCTCACCTGGCCAGCGTAGGCGCCCACCTGGACAGGTACCGCCGCCTCCTGCGCTCTCCACCCGTGGCCAAGCTTGGAGGGGTTTGGGGTGGCGTAAGGAGCCTGATCCTCCAGGGGTACGATGCAGCCACCCCTGCAGGCCTTGTACCTCCCCCCTTCCCTGCAGAGGGGGACCCCCTGGTCCCTGTGGGGTGGCTGGTCGGGATGGGGAGGCAGTGCTTTGAGCTGACCTCCCGGTGCCAGCTGGTTCCTCTCCTGGGTCCTGTTCAGACACGAATGGCTGGCTGGTCTCTTGGCAAATCTGTGGTGTGTGTGTGTACAGGGGAGCTGGCTCCATGGGTGGCCCCGCTGCTCTGCAACATGGCAGGGGTTCCCACCCCATCTTCCTCCTTCCTGCCTGGAGCACTTGCCGTACCACGGCCGGGGAGCCCCAGCCTCTGGTCTCATCAGCAGGAGATGTGACGCTCAGGCGAAGGGGCTGGGGTATAGCTGGGGGCGGGGTGTGGATCCATAGTCACTAGGGGTTGGGAGCGCTCGGCTTACTGGGCCCAAAGGCTCCACTTCTAGGGGGACTGGATTTGTGTGGGAGTCGGTGTAGCTGCCATCTGTTGATGCTGTCCGCTGGCTGGGATCGGAAACCATGGTCCCACTCCTGCTATGGCGAGTGCTCAGGGTGGAGCCCGGCTTGCAGCCCACGGAGGCAGAGAGCAGCGTGGAATTAACACAACACGGGAACCTCCTCCAGAAGGTGCTCCTGGTGCCCTGGGCCTCCCCAACTCTGGCCCCAACTGCTTCGTTCACTGCTGAAATGCAGCCACCTCTGGGGTGGGAGAGCAGGGCTCAGCCAAGCACGCTGGCCCACACCTCCCCATCCTCTTGATATGTGCCATGAAATCCCGGAGAGCCAGAGAGTGCAGGCAAGGCCTTGGTTCATTCAGTCTCTTCCCAGAGACCCCAACTTCTCTGTCTGGGCCGGGCTGAGCCATCCCCGTGGGCATCATGTCCAGCAGTGGGCTGGGCCAGGAGTCAGCCTCTCTTCTCCTCTGCAGTCGCTTGCATTCACCTGTCCCAACATGTCTGACGTGCCAGGATCCTTATGCAGAGGGGACCCACCCTCTCCCCTGACTTCTGTCTCAGCACCAGTGGGGTGGCAGCTCCCTGGGGCACCACATAACCCAGAATCCTTCAGGCCCGGGGCATCCGCCGGCGGGGAGGAGAGGCGGGGCGAGGGGTAGCGGAAGGGGATGGGCAGTCGGTGCTTGTGCGTCTGGGGCTATGGGGTGTGCGAGGGGAGGCCAGGGGCTGCGTGCTGTGAGCAGGGCCTGTGTGTGTCGAGGGGCTGACGGGCCCCTGTTCTGTGCGGGGCTCCATGGACCATTCCCCGGGGGATCAGCCTAGCCCCGAGGCCTGGGGTGGGGGGGACCTGTGTAGAGCTGAGGGAAGACTCCCCACTGGGGGAAGCCCATGGAGCCCGGAGCCCCAGCCCTCCCGGGGGCAGCACGGGCATGAGGCCCCTACGCTGTGTTCGGAGACAGGGCAGTGACAGATTGTGGCTTGAGGTCTCCAAACTCTGGTGCTTCAAAGCTGCGGCTCTGGTGAGAGCAAGGCAGAAATACCCCCCGGCCCCCCGCAGGGCTGGCAGGGACTCCCGAGGGGCAGCTCCTGGCTAGCCCCAGAGGGCAGGGCCGCATAGCAGGGGAATCAAAGCCAGGTCTCGCTGGGGGGACATGACCCTCTGAGAGGGAGGCCTCAGGTCCGGCCATGGGGGACCCCTGGCCTGGCAGCGGGGCTGGAGGGGGTGTTGGGCCTCTCCCCTGCCCCACCGCTGGAGGGATGGTGGAGCTGGCACGCCCGCTTCCAGGTGCCATCCAGCCTGGGCCTGCAGGGGGTGGGGGTGGCAGGCTGGGACCTGCTGCTGGCTTCCTGCTCTCCTTGTCCACCCCCACCCCCACCCCCCAAGTAGTGTGGGGTACATGGGGGCAGGGAGAGCGCTGGCCGTGGGCTGCATGGACCCACTGGCATCACTGGGGCTGCCCAGTGGTCCCTGCTCCCCACCCCCATGTGGGCCACACACAGCTCCTGGGGGAAATGCCAGCTCCCCAGTCCTCCCCCTCCAGGTGAACCAACCTAGGCTGCACCTCCCTGCCTGGCACTGGGCCCTATGCTGCTCTCCCGGGACAGTGGAAGGCAAATCCCGCACTGGATTCCTGGTCTGGACTGGATTCCAGCCCTGCTCCTCCCCAGCTATGGACTCAGTGCCCAGCCCCCATAGGCTAGAGGAGGGGGAGCAGCCCTTGCCCAGAGGAAGTTGTCGGGGACTCGCTGTGGCACTGGCGCATTTCAGTGCCCTGGCGGTGCCACGGGCCACCCATCCCTGGCGCGCTCTGCGTGACAGAAGTTGCTCTTTTGACTCTGCAAATGTTTTCCTTCTGGGAGGGGTGCTGCATTGGTCCCAATCTCCCTCCCCCAGCTGGCTGGCTTGTTAAATCCTGGCCTGCTCGGGACCGGGGATGGCACAGAGCCCAGTCTGACTGGTGCAACCGTCCAGTGTGGGCATTGCCAGCCTGCCATGGGCCTCACGCTGACTGCCCACAACGGGCCTCCCCCTCCACTCTGGGTTCCAGCCTTACACTGCCTGTGCCAGTGCAGCCAGCTGGGGCTCGCTGCCCCCAACCCTAGGCACCAGGGGCGCTGATTGGCAGCTCTGGGCAGCATCTCATCAGCCAGCTGGAGTCCTCGAAGCAAACGAGCCCTCTGATTGGCCCCCGGGCCGGCTCCCCTAAGCTCTGCTTAGCTCTGCCCCACTTGCTGCCAGGGGCCATTCTCTGTGCCTCTTGATTAGCTGGTTTTCTCTGGGGACTGCAGCGCCAAGCTGCTCCCAGCACAGCTAATCCATCCTCATGGCGATCCCCGTGGGCCCAGAGAGGGGAAGGGTCACGCAGCAAGTGGGGAATGGAGCTGGGCAAAGAACCTGGGGGTGTCTGGCTCCTAGCTCCATGCTCAGTCCACTAGGCCATGTGAGGTGAGCAGAGGACAGGCCACTGGCAAGGGCAAACTCGGAGCCTGGTTCTCTTGCAGCCCTTTTCCTGCCCCAGTGTGATGTGCAATCTCGTTTCTTCATCGCTCCGCTCCATGGCACCCAGCACACTAGGCGATGCCCCTTCTCCCCCACAGGCTGCTTCTGTTGCAACCGTCCTCTGTCCTGTCACGTCAGGCTCTTTCTCAATGCAAATTGCGGGGACAGGTCTGTGCCGCTCGCAGGCTGTGTGCCAAGAGCCAAGCACATCTGCAGCCCAGGAGATAGCGTCTCTCTGCCTGCTAGACCAGAATAAGGGCTTGGCTCTTGGCACTGTGTGTCAGATGAGTTTGGAGGGGGTCTCAGTCAGTCCCTGCTGGCTAGTTGGCCACACCCCAGAAACCACCATTGCACCTGGCACTGACTAGCTCCTATGTGGGTGGTCTTGGCAGAGGGCCATGGGCACTGAATGCCCCTCTGGCCCCCCAAGGGGGAAGCCCCAGCCCTATCGTGCGCCCTTGAAAAGTCTCTCTCCCTGGTGTAATGCCGCTGCGCTGCATTGCAACTGGGGAATGTACCAGCCCTTAAAGATACAGCGAGACACTTTAATGCTCCAGGAAAGGTTCCCCTTCCTGCTACCCCCCTGGACAAACCTGAGGATGACTGGCACTCTCTGGGCCATCACCCCACAGGGTGCAGCTCTGACATGGGCAGAGCTGGCTCTGAGCAAACACCCTGGGCAAACACTGTCAGCTGGCTGCGAGGGGGACTGGCTCCTGGCTGGTGAGTCAGCTGGCCTAGAGGCAGGGATGGGGGCTCCTTTGCGGCATCTGGCTTTTGGATTTAGTGGGGACCCAGGAGCTTGGATCTCTCACCTATGTGGCTGGCCAGGGCTCCAGGATGCCACTCTTAGGTGCCCAGCTTGGGCTGATTCTTGGTTTTACTGTTTGGGCCACATAAAAACCAATGGACAAGCTGGAGCGACTCCTACTGACAAGGGTGGGAGTTGCAGCCCCTCCCTCCAGGCCTGAAGCCCACCCAGTGTGTGTCAGTGCCATGTTGAATCCTCTCTATTGCAAATGTCCGGAGAGAGCTGTGTGAGACCAGCGCTGCGGGGACCCAGTGAGTGACCCAGGAGATCTAGGTTCTGTTCTTGGCTCTGCCACTGCTGCTCTGGGGCAAACTGTTGCCCCGTTCTGTGCCTGAGTTTTCCCCCTCTGCAATAAGACCCACCACCGGCGAGGCTCTGCCAACCGATGCTGTGGTGCATTGAGATCTTAGCCTGGAAGGGGGCGGAGAAATTCCAAATGTTTTTTATTATTCCTCCCTTCAGATCTGACTTTGTGGCTACCCTTGTCCTAGTCTGCTTTGCCAGACTCCTGAAATAGCTGGGAGCCAGCCCCTCAATCCCATTCCCAACAGCGCCTCCTGCTGGAAGTGGCAGGGGCTGGAATGGTGGTGCTTTCCGCCTTGCGGCCAATTCACCTGCCCCATTGCCTCCGGCTGGGCGCCAGAGGAGCTGGACGGTTACGCCAATCCCGGATGTCTCACTGGGGCGTTTGCTGCAGGCAGTTGAAGCCAGGCAGTTGAAGTTGCTGGTTTGCTGAAGCAAGCCCTGTGTGGGTGGGTGGGTGGGGTGGAGGCGGGGGAGGCATTGCATCAGGCAGGAAGGACTCTGTTTGCTTCTGTGAGATCTGCCCTGGCGGTGACGGTAAAGAAGTTAACAGAGGCTCTTTCATCCCCCGGAGGGGGTCATCTGCCTGTAGGGGGTCAGAGGCCAGGCCGGAACTGCCCTGCATGTGCAGGGTGAGCCTGGCAAAGGCCAGGGCATGCCTGGCTTCAACTGACCACACCATGCCCGGCAAGCTCTTGCAAGGGGAGTCCCTAACGTCTGTGGGCTGAGCCCAGCTAGGGGGACCAGACAGCAAGTGTGAAAAATCGGGACGGGGCTGGGGGGTAATAGGAGCCTATATAAGAAAAAGTCCCGATTTTTGGGCCTGTCCCTATGAAACTGGGCCATCTGGTCACCCTAATCGCAGCGCTGGTGCTGCCTGGGCACCTCGTGCCTCGCTTTCCCAGCTAGCGGGGAGTTCTGTGGGGGGTACTGATTGGCATAGCCTGGCATGCTGCCACAAGACCATCAAGGGCTGCTATGTTGTTATTGACCTGTCGCCAGCGGTGGGTCCTGGAGACTCATTTAGTGGGCAGGAGATGGGGGCTGTGTGCTGGGGCAGGGGCCAGGGAGAAGCTGCAGTTGAGCAGTGGCTGGGAGCAGGGACACCAGGGTCTGTGCCTGAGCTGCAGGACGCAGCTACACCCTGCAGCTCCGGCCCAGCGAAAGGAGGATGGTGTTAGGTGGCTGTGGGAGTTAGCATGCACACCCCAGCCACGGGTGCATGGGAGACGAGACGCGGACTGAGCGTGTCTGACAGCTGGGTTTGCCTGCTTCTGCCCCCAGGGACCCTCAGAAGCCGAGCCCGGGCCCCAGGCCCTTTCATTCACCGCACGCTCCTGCATCAAGAGGGGATCTGGGCTTGTCCTCAGCTCCTCTGGCTTGTCTCTGCAGGCAGTCGAGATGGAGCGTGACCTGCTGGCGGGCCCACGGAGCGGGTCGGACCGGAGCTGAGGGCTGCTGCCTGCTTTCCCGCCCCTGCACTGGGCGCCCCGTGCTACCTTTGGGCCCTGGCAGAGTGGCAGAATGGCTCTAGTGGACAGCTGCCCGTCATCGCCCTGGTTCTGCGGCGGGCAGTGACGGGGTGAAGGCACCTGGGACAGAGGGACCTCAGGGCTCGTTCCTGGACTCGCTGTGTCGGGAAGAGAGCCCTGCCGCCGGAGAAGCGCTGCCCTGCCCTGCCCTGCCCTGGGCAGTACCAGTCTGCTCCCTGGGCACAGCCGGCCTCACCATGGCCCAGGACATAGACGCAGACGCGCTGCTGGACCTGAGCTTCTTGACGGAGGAAGAGCAGGAGGCAATCGTGGAGGTGCTGAGCAGGGACTCGCGGCTCAGGGTGCTGGAGGAGGGACGCATCAGGTGAGCCCAGGAGATGTTGCTGGGTGCACGCCTGGTCCGCGCATGCAACTGCAGTGGGTTAGTTCAGCTGTGGCAGGCCCCCACTGGGAGGCTTTCATTCTGCTTCGAGCAGCTTATTTTTTTGTAGCTTAAACTGGTCCCCGGTTGACCTAAGCTCGAGCCAAGCCAGCGGGAAGCTGAGCAGCCACCCAGCCGTTGAGCCGGGTGGGTTAGCGCTAGGTCCTCACGGCGGAAAGATGGGTTTGTACAGAGACATAAGCCTGCTTGTGTCCCCGGGGCCCCAACGCACCAGGGGTCTTTACCTTCAAATAATAATACCTGGCGCTGTCAGCAGCAGAGCTGAAAGCCATTTACAAAGGACATCAGCATCGTTATCCCCTTTTGTAGAGATGGGGAAACTGAGGCACAGAGAGGGGCAGTGACTTGCCCACGTCCACCCAGCAGCGGATCCCGGAATAGCACCCGGGTCTGCTAAATCCAGTCTGGTGCTCTATCCATTAGGCAATACTGCCTCCCAAGTCAAGGGCAATGCTGGACCCCCACCTGGGATTAACCTCAGATAGCTCCATGGAGGTCAAATCTACAGCCCCCGGTGCCGCTTGGATTTTGCACTGAGCTGGCGCAGTGGCTGTAAGGACCCACCTCTCTGCAGTGAGGAAGGGCAGCTGTGCCGGTTTCCTCACTGGGAGAAGGAGCCATTTATCACGGTGTGTTCACTAGCATCTTCTCGGCCCCTCCACTTGGCACCTTGGCTGCTTCCTCATGAGGCTTAAAGGTTCATTTTTAGGATTCACCTGGACCAGCAAACACCCGCTGAAACTGCAACTGTCTGATCCACGCTGGGCTCAGGGAACACGTCTTTCAAAAGACACCTTGTTCCCATCGATGGACGCAGCCCTAGTGTAGACAGGATTTGGCTATCTTGAGGTTTTATCCTGCTGCCCATCACCTTCGTGTCTGAGCATGTAAAATCAATGGCATAGAAGTCCCTAGTGGATTTCATGGCGACTCTGGCTCTCCTCTCTCTAGAGGGTAAAAATTCCGCTTGCGGGAGGATTGTTAGTTTGTTTTTTTAAGATTAATTTTCTGGGAGGGCTTTGTTTTGCTGTTTGGTGGTAGGGTTTTAGGGTGCAGGGGGGTGTCAGCCATGGGGTGCAGAGCAACTAGTGTCATGGAGGGTCAGCACTGATGTTTGGGATACAGGGGCATCAGCACTGGGGTGCAGGGGATCTGCATTGGTGTTTGGAGCCCAGGGGTTGCCAGTGTTGGGGTACAGAGAGATCCGCATTGGGGTTTGGGGTACAGGGGGATAAACATTGGAGTATAGGGGGATTAGCTTTGAGTTGGAGGGGGTGTCAGTGTCAGGGTTTAGGACAGAGAGGGGATCAGTGTTTGGGTGTTGGAGGATCTGTGTTGGGGTGCAGGAGATCAGCATTGGGGTTTGGGGTACAAGAGGTGCCAGCATTGGGGTGCAGGGGGATCAGCTTTGGGCTGCAGGGGTGTCAGTGTCAAGGTTTGGGGTACAGGAGGTGCCTGCATTGGGTGCAGGGGGATCAGCTTTGGGCTGCGAGGGTGTCAGTGTCAGGGTTTAGATCAGAGAGGGGGTCAGCATTGAGGTGCAGATGGAGGTGTACAGGGGGATCAGCACTGGGATACAGGGGATCAGCACTGGGGTTTGGGGCACAGAGGTGACTGCAGTGGGGTGCAGGGGATAAGCTTTGGGGTACAGGGTTTAGAAGCGGGTGCCAGTGCTGGGCGTCATTCTTACCTTGGAAAGGCTTTTGCAAAGCAGAAAGTTTTCCTTTGCTGTGTTTCTTAAAGCTGCTCAGACTCTGTTGCCTGATCCCCTGTGGAAGTTTGCTCCATTCACCTACGGGGCATGGCCAGGTTGGACCCTGGGGAAGAGCCGTGGGCAGCTCATGTGTTTGTAGAGGGGTTCAGCCCTCGCTGAGACTGAGCATGTCTCCTGGCCAACGGGTGGGTAGAACAGACAGAGGAGAGGGAAATGGAAGCCCAGCTGTTGATCTGAAGTGGGCGGGACACCAGCAGTGGACTGTGGTTGCTCGTTCCTCCCTGGTGCTGTGATGGTCTGGAAGTGGCTCCAACATTCCCCCTCTCCTCGCCCCCAGCAAATTGCGCGAGTCCGTTTCTGATCCCAACCAGCTGAAGATCCTGACCGGGGACTGGTTCTGCGATGTCCGCTCCAAGCGGCACCGGCACAATCACTTTGGTTCTGATCTCGTCCGGGCCTCCATCCGCAGGAAGAAGAAACCCAAAGGTAAGAGCTGGGACAGGGTCTGGCTTCTGGGACCGATGATCTAGCTGGGATCTCAGGGGCGTTTCTACTGGGTGACCGATGGAGGAGAGGGACCCAGCACTAAACGCTGCCTAAGCTGGTGCATGCTGGACAAATCCTCAGGGAGCCTTGCTGCAGTCTAGGGTGACCAGACAGCAAGTGTGAAAAATCAGGATGGGGGTGGAGGGTAATAGGAGCCTATATAAGAAAAAGACCCCAAAATCAGGACTGTCCCTATAAAGTTGGGACATCTGCAATCCCATCACGTGTTGCGCTGCCTTGCTGCAATTCTGAAAACGGGGGAGGCCCTGCCCTCCCAGATCAAAGAAAGGCTTCTGCATCTGACCTATGGTGAGTTGCCCGGCCCGAAATCCCAGGGTCAGTCGCCCTGATGTGTGTCCTGACTCACAGCTGCATCCTGGTGGGTGCCCGCCTGCTGTAGTGTGGTGCTGTCACCATCTAGTGGCTGCAGCTTGCGGAGGGGCTGGCGTAGGACCCAGCTTTGTCGCATGGGGGCGTCATGCCCTAGACGCCCCGATTTCAGCAGGGAAGCCGATGCCGGGACGGGTCAGGGAGCGGGAGAGTTTGCTTCAGTCCGTTTAGATTTCCATGATCCCGGTGAGCAGGTGAGCGGGATCCGAAGCGCAGTGCCAGCGTGGGGAGCCTGGAGGTGATCAGCGAGCCAGCATTCGAGGAGGAGGCCACGTCTGAGATGCCGGATGGTGAGGGCAGGTGAGAAGCTTTTTGGCTTAGAGGCCCGAAGTGGAAAGGAGGAGCTGTGTGTGTGTGGGGGGGGGGGGCGGTGCGTTCTTGTGGGTGGGTGTGTGCGTGTGCATGCCTCTTTCCAGTCCTGCGAAGGGAAGGAGAGTGCATTTGTGGGTGTCAGTTTCCTGGTGCCACACACCCTTTAGCTGTGCGCGTGATGAGAGCAGCGAGCAGGAACGGCTGCAGGCGGTGACTCAGGCTCCGGGAGAGGCGTGTGGAAGGGGCTCATTAGTGGGACGTAGGGAGGGTTTTGTGGGTGAAGGAGAATCTCCATTGGCCGGCTGGGAGCAGGGTTAAGGGGGGGCCTGCTGCTGCTTGCATTCTCCCTGGCTGTAAAGCTGGCTCTTTCCTTCCATGGGGGACGGGAGAAATGGATGGGGCCGGCAGCTGGGCTGTTGCAGGAAAGAAGCCGAAACGGAGGGGGAGATAAATGAGAGGGAAGCCAGCTAATGGGGGCGGGGAGAGATAGACGGACAGCCCCAGCCAGAGGGGCCCCCCCTTTGGAAGAAGGGTCTGTGAAGAGCAGGGTGGTGCACATGCTCCTTGGGGCAGGAAGCCAGACATCTTCGTAGCCTGGAGGCTAATGGTTTTCTCCTCTCGCAGGCTTCCCGGAGAGGCTGCTCATCAGCTGTCCCAGCCCATAGAGACTCAGGTCAGTTAGGCGACAGGGGATGGGTCACTTGATGACTCCCTGTTCATTCCCTCTGGGGCACCTGGCATTGGCCACTGTCGGAAGATAGGACACTGGGCTAGATGGACCTTTGGTCTGACCCAGTAGGGCCGTTCTTATGGGTCTGGTGACATGGACGAGTTAGAGGCGTCCTCTCAGGAATTCCTGCCCTATCCTGGTTCAGACCCGGCCTTGTCCAATAGGCGCTCGCCAGCAGGGTGGCTGCCCGGGGCCGCGTCTGGGCCTTCGGTCTGTGTTAAATGCCTAAGTGCTGACGTTGGGGCTGCCTGGTTATAGTCACAAGAGGTTGGGAAATGCAGAGGCCGGGCTGCCTGCGTGCCTGGCGGCGAGGAAGTAACATACGAAGCTGCACACTGAACTGGACAAGCAGGCTCAGAAACGGCTACAGGCGTCCAGCCCGCTGGAGTTGGATTTCCTTGGTTCCTCTCCCACCGCCCCCAAAGGCAGTGAGTGGGGAAAGACATTGAGCTGATCCAGTGTAGGCATTCCAGTGGCCTTCGTAGTTCATCAGCTAGACCTCAGTCCCAGGGCGCACCATTAATTCTTCCAGTTGGGGTGACCCCAAAGGGTTAATAGTAGAGGTGGGCTCAGATGCGGATCCAGATCGGAGCTTTCCCATGGTCTGGGAACCCCAGGTTGGGTTCCTCTGTGGCCAGTGCAATGGTTCAGTGTATTTACTGTGATGAAACTCGCAACATTTGGAATAGCACTAAAATTCCAACTAACATCCTTTAAAGCAGCGGTCCCCAAGCTGAGGGGTGTGGAGGAATGTGTGAGGGTGCGTTGGGGGGCCCAGGCCAACCCCCAAGGGGGGTGGGGATGTAGCGCTACCAAACCACACTCCAGACCCTGGCTGGGCCACGGCTGTGTTCCTGGCCCCAGACCCAACCGCAGCTGCGGCCTCAGCCTCAGCCCCCTTACCACTGTCCGTGCCCCCTCCCCACAAGCTACAGCCCCACTCCTGGCCCTGGCTCTCGGATGTGTGTGTATGTGGACAAGGATAAGGAGGGGTAGGCGCAACCGTGAAAAGTTTTGGGACCACTGCTTTGAAGAGTGTAAACTCCACCTCCAGAACAAACCTTCCTCAGTCTGCAGATTTCAATTTACAAAGCAGCTGTTTTAAATATACAGATTATATTGAAAGTGCCGTGTGTGTGTGTGTGTGTGTGTGTGTGTGTGTGTGTGTGTGTGTGTGTGTGTTGCTTTTTTGCTACTGTCGTTGTTACTTGGTGACTTTCCTAGTTCTGCAACATCACAGTCTGAAGATCTCGGATAGTAATGAGTGTGATTTGCATATGCAGATCAGCCCAGTTAGAATGTATTTCCCCAAAAAGCCTGTACAAGGGGAGTTGGCCTGTCTCTTTACCAGCTCTCTTGTCTCTGTAGGAGAACACAAGCCAGGCTAGCAAGCAGGAGCCCAAGGACAAGGCAGGTAAATGTCCCTGCGGCCTGTGTGACTGGGTGGGGAAATGGATGCTGTAGGGTCCCCATGCAGTGTGGACTGTGGGGAGAAGGTCAGAGGACCCTGTACCTGCTTAACTAGGGCTCGGCCTCTCTTCTGGATCCCATCGCCCCCCGCCAACCCCACTCACGCGTCTGTTCCTCTCGCTGACTTCACCATTCTAAGCCCAACATTGGGGTTTGAGTCTCTGGAAGGAAACCTCACATGCAGGCTGTGTGCCCTGGGATATCCTGACCTTGTGCCCCGCCCCCCCGCGTGCGGGCTGTGTGCCTCGGGGTATCCCGGCCCAGCTCCCCTCCCACGTGCAGGCTGCATGCCCCAGAGTATCCTGGCCCAGCTCCCTCCCCCCCACTCCACATGCAGGCTGTGTGCCCCAGGGTATCCCGGCCTGGTGCCCCCACCCCCCCATGTGGGCTGCGTGCCCTGGGGTATCTCAGCTTTCTCCCCCCCCCGGCATACGGGCTGCCTGCCCCGGGGTATCCCGCCCTGGTGTTCCCACCCCCCATGTGGGCTGCATGCCCCTGGGGTATCTCGGCTTTCTCCCCCCCCCAGCATACGGGCTGCCTGCCCCGGGGTATCCCGGCCTGGTGCCCCCACCCCCCATGTGGGCTGCGTGCCCCTGGTTATGCCAGCCCCAGGCTGCGTGCCCTGGGGTATTCTGACCTCGTGTCCCACAGACCAGCCCGAATGCTTCCTCTTTGTTACCGCAGAGACCACCAACCCGTTCTACCCGCTGAACGCAGAGGAAGAAGAGGCGGATACTGCTCCGTCCCCAGACAGCCTGGTCACAGGACAGGTAGGAAGGTGCTCAGGGCTGGCCCTGGGCCTTTTATGTTCTAGACAAAGCCCAGTACATAAGTCCTTACGCCCAATCCCTGCTCCCCACCCCCACCCGCGTCACTGACTAGCTGGGTCCCTCATGGCTGGGGTCCCCTCGCAATATTCTCCCCATCACATAACTGTGGCAGTGAAAAAATCCAGGTGTCCTACAACTACCGTACTTGGGGGCAGGATGCTGCATCAGTCTCTGTGCAGGGGTGTGTGTGCCACTTTTCAGGGCTACCTGAGATGTCGGAGGTGTATCTCCACCAGCTGCTTATAGCCAGAGGGAGCCCTGGCTGTGCCCGCTGGTGCTCCATTCTGGGCTCGCCCCGTGCTGTGCGGGCTGGCAATTTATCCCTCTTGTCTTCTGCACAGCCATGGTGTACCCCGATCCGCAGCCTCCGGGGAATTCGTGCACCCCAGTTCACAGCTTTCACTTCATTCCGCGCTCTCCTTCACACAAGGCATTTAGCCGTGTCTAGAGCCACAGGCTCCAACTTTCGTTGGCACTGGTGGGTGCTCGTGCCCCCCCCCAACTCCGCTCCCTCCCTGCCCCATTGGGTGCCGGTGAGTGCTCGTGTCTCGGCCCCACCCTTGACTGCCCCTATTGGTCCCCTCCCCAAATCCCTGCCCTGGACCTGCCTCCTCCCCCAAGCATGCTGCGTTCCCCCTCCTCCCCACTTGCTCCCAGGTTTGCCGCGTGAATCAGCTGTTTAGCGGTGGCAAGCAATGGGAGGGTGGGGGGAGAAGTAGGACCTGGCCGTGTGCTCAGGGGAGGAGGTGGAGGTGAGCTGGGGCAGGGGGATGGGGCAGGGAGCTGCCGGTGGGTGCTAAGCACCCACCAATTTTTCCCCATGGGTGCTCCAGCCGCGGAGCACCACGGAGTTGGCGCCTGTGTCTGACGTTTCTGAGAGCGTCAGCGACACGCGGTGCTCGGGGTTGAGAAGCACAAGGTTACAGGTAAAAGGAAACCATAACATACGGGCTAGAGCTTGGACTTCATAGCCAGGTCCTGGCGTGGCCGATAAAGTGTTTCCGTGCAGTGCTCGGCGAGGCCTAAATGCTGGGAACCACCTTTCCTGAGTATCGAATGGCTCTTTCTTCGTCTCGTGTCAGTTACAGCCCCTTGTCTCTTACCCTCGGGGTCCCCTAGTCAGAGACTGTTTTTGGGGGGATTCTTTTGTCTCTGTAACGCCAGCACCTGGGCCAGACAGTCCAACACCGGCCGTTGTCAGGGCTGTCCATTGTTCTTGGTGTTGAGTGAGTTACGCTGGAGACCTCCCCCTCACTCAGGTGACAAGTTTCACTTCAGCCACGGGGCCATCTGACCTCCCCCATGTGCCCCATCTCTCAGACCGGTTCCCCTACAAACACTGCGCACTAATCAGACCAGCCCGCTGGGCTTAGTCTGTGGCCGAGCCCCCGCCATGGGCCTCTTGGTAAACCAGGGAGAAGCTGGTGGGATACAGGGGTCATACAGCTGCCTGGGGCTGTGCGCGCCCAGTCGGCCCCTACTCGGCATGCACATGGGCTGCTGAAACGTCCAGCACGGAGCAGCGTGGGCATCGGGAGGCTGGACTGGCTGGGGCATTGCTGTGTCTTGGCCCTGGTCCCACGAGGGTTGGGGCTGGTGGGGGCGAGGGGCGTGTCTGGCTCACGTCTCACTAGGGGCCGGTTTGCTCTGTGTTCCCCAGAGTAATGGGGCCTTTCAGAACGGTCAGGAAGTTGGCGCCGGGTCACCCCCAAAGAGCAACAGGACGGACCCCGTGAAAAAACTGATGAGCTCCTCTGTATCCAGCCTCAGCTCGTCCACGGTATGGGCCAGGGGTGAGGATGAGGGCCGGGGGGTAGGCTGGGGTGGAAGGTTGTTGGCAACTGGGGAAGAGGGTTGGCTGGAGAGCTGTTGTGGACCAGTCATTGGTTGGAGCGGGACGGCTGAGTACTGGGCCACTGTGTACTCTGAAGCCTACTGAGGTGTATGCCAGGGCCTCTGCTGGGCCTTTTGATAGTCCCTTGGCCATGCAAGGGTCACTGCAGCTGGTGGGTCAGGAGTGGGCTCAGCTCTTGGCCCTTTGGGCTCTGTGGCAGGGGGGTTTTAAGGCAGCGTCCCCATCAGGTGATTCAGGATTTTGCCATGTGTTTCAAGGGGCCGTTAACGTAGTCCCAGCTTGGGTGCCCCTCTGCGTCTCTCCTGTCTCCACGCGCATTCCTCCTTCTCTGCCTGTGGGGGGGGTCCTCCTCCTTCTCTGCCTGTGGGGGGGGCCCTCCTCCTTCTCTGCCTGCTCTGACCGCCCGCCCCCGTCCCTGGCTGCAGCTGAGCAGCAGCATGATGAGCCTGTACAGTGACAGCGACGTGGGGAACGTGGAGGTGCGCGGCTGCATCCAGTTCGCCCTGCAGTACGAGGCCAAGAGGAAAGAGCTGCACATCCGGGTCATTCAGTGCCAGGACCTGGCCGAGGCCAAGAAGCAGAGATCAGACCCGTGAGTGCCGTGGTAGGGAAGGGGGGCCCCCCCGGGCTTGACCCGCCTGTCCCAATGTTCCTGGGCTCAGATGGCCCTGCTAATGCCCAAACTGAGAACACGGTCACAGGGGCTTTCCACCCTCCCCCCCACCCCACTGCACCATGGCTCTGGGCAGCCAAACAGGGTGCTCTGTCCAGACAGCCCTGCCCCTGGGGGACCTCCCCCCATGCCCCCAACAGAGGAGCCACAGCTGGGGCCCACCCAGCTGGCCTTAGTCTGTGATCTCCCCACGGGAGCATGACTCCTGCCCCAGCCGCCCCTGCAGGCCTGGGGCCCTTGTCCCTCTTTGTTGCCTGCAGCCCCCCTAGGCACCGATCTGGGCTAGCTGACCACCCTGCCCCCAGAGCCCTTAACCTTCTCCTCATTCTGGCGCTTCCCCAGCCTGCTTCAGGCCTGAGCAGCCCAGCTGTGGGTGGGGCTCCGCCCATCTGCCCCACATGGCTTAGGGGCGTTGAGGCTACGGGAGCCCTGGGATCTGACAAGGTGCTGGCAGGCCAGTGACTCAAGGAGGGGGCAGCGGGCCCTGGGCTGCCTGTGGAGTAAGAGGTAACATACCCCCCACCCCTGCACTTTCAGGTGTTCACAGGGATTCCCCTCCGCCTCCTGGCCTAGCAGCATGCGCTGGGCGCTGTTAAACAGCTGCCTGGCTGCCGCCGAGAGGTGGCTGCATGTCAGTGCTGGGTGAAATGAGACCTGTAGCAAGCCATCAGCCCAGACAGCTGCTAGCCAGCAGCTGACGCCAAGGCACCCCACTTGCTGTGCTGGGCCAGAGAGAGCGGGCCAGGCCCTAGTCTGGACACAGTTACACCGGTGTAGCGACCCCGCAGAGCAGTGCAGCTGGCGCTGGCAAGAGGAGGGGTACGCAGCCCTGCTGTAGGGACCCGTTACACGCCTATACCTGCGTCCACATGAGGGGCTGCCCCAGGGTAGCTGTATTGGGGGCAAGGAGCCAGCCCCTAACTGGCAGAGCTACACTGGGATGGAACCGGCACTCACCGCCCTGGGTCAGCGTCCACCCCACCCCACCCCCCGAGCGCCCTGGGTCACCATCTGCCCCCCCCCAGGTGCCCTGGGTCAGCATCTGCCCCACCTTACCCCCCCCCCGCCAGGTATGTCAAGAGCTACCTCCTGCCGGACAAATCCAACCACAGCAAGCGCAAAACAGCTGTCAAAAAGCGGAGCTTGAATCCCATCTTCAACGAGACCCTCAAGGTACGCGGGGCAGGCGGGTGGGGACTGGGGCAGGGCGTGGGCCCTGCCCCCAGGGGAAACCAGAGCGGCTTGGCCAGAAGCCGCTGGCCTCACCGTTCTTAGTGATGCTGGCTCTCTGGCTAAGGGATGCTGGGGGTGGGGACAGTGTAGGGGGCAGTTGGGGCTCCGGGGAGGCTGGGGAAGGGGGAGGTTGCTCTTAGGAAGGGGTCGGGGTTTGGCGCCCAGTAGCTGTTGGAGGCTTGGTCCTTTGGGCAGTGACGCATCCATGGGCTGCATGGGGCTGAGCGCTGGCCTGGGAAGCAGGGGTGGGGGTACATTTCCCCACCCCCACCCCAGGGAAATCCACTCAGCACTGGGGGGGCAGTGGGTTGCATAGGGCTGGGTTGCAGCTGAGCACTGCCCACTAGGCCCCGCTGTTCCCAGCATCTTCTCTCTTGCCGTCGCTCTGCAGTACAAGATCGAGCAGGCGGAGCTGCAGGGCCGGATCCTGAACCTGTCTGTCTGGCACCATGACGCCCTGGGGCGAAACCTCTTCATGGGGGAGGTCGAGGTCGAGCTCAGCGCCTGGGACTGGAGCAATACGGGCCCAGCGTGGTTCAACCTGCAGCCCAGGGTGAGGGACGGCCGGCAGGCACCGGCTTCTCCTTTATCTCCACTGCCCTCCCACAGCCACGGCCGGCTCCAGCCGCGGGCGGTGCCTTCGCTCAGGCCCAGGAATTCGCCTGTGACCTGCCGAGCGCCCAGCAGCTGCCAGCCGCCTGCAACCGTGCTGGGGCCCAAGCCGGATGAGCTTTAATTAAGACACACACCCGCCCCCGGGACCAGAGAACTGGCACCACCCAATGTCTTTCCCCGTTGCACGTCGTACCGTCCCGCGTCTTGCAGCTCTCAGCCCAGGCCTCTCCTGCTAATGTTGCATCTGCTCCTTCCCCCTCAGATGCGGGTCTTGCCCGACGTTCTCAGCAGCAGGGGGAGGCTGTTCTTCGCGATAAAGTTTATCCCTGCGGGCACTGAAGGTGAGCCCGGGCCTGCCCCAGCTGTAGGGGCTCAGGGGTGGGCGCTGAGAACCCAGGGACGACTGGGGCCCTCGCTCCTATTTACTGGGCCTAGCCCTGTGTGGGAACTGTGCTCACCCCTGCGCGCTGGGGAGTCACAGCTCTGCACTGGTAGGCAGGCAGTGGCCCTGGCTGGAAAGTGACCGGCCCTGGGGCAGGGGAGATGCAACGCCCAGGTGCCCCCCACCTTCCGGGGGCGTGCACAGGAATAAAAATGTGATCACTTTTGGAGGGGCACTTTCTGTGCCACCCCAAGACAGGAGGCACTGACCCACCCTGCAAAGGTTCTGCCCTCCCCCTGCCCCAGCCAGGGAGCTGCCTTCCCCCACCCTGGATGGAGGAGCTGGTTCTCTCCCCACAGCCCCAGGGCCAGAGTAGCTGGCTCTCCCCCCATGACCCCCTCGCTGGAGGAGCTCACTGTACCTGCCCTGACCCCAGAGGAGTGCTGTCCCCCCTGTTATTGGAAGGGGCATGCGCCTGCTTCCCCCCTCCTTTTGCACACATCCTTGCCCCCTCCCTCACTGTGCCATCACCTCTCTTCCAGGGGCTGGGCTCCCTCCCACAGGGGAGCTGCACATCTGGGTGAAGGCAGCTCAGAGCCTCATTCCCGTGCGGAGTGGCACCGTGGACTCCTTCGTTCAGTGGTAAGGGCGGGGGGGGCCTGCAGGCAGCAGCTCTGGACCCAGCGTGAGGGGCAGGGCTGGAGCTGAGGGAGACAGGCTGGAGGGGTGGGGTGCCCGGTAACCATGCTGTGCTGCGGTTGGGCTCAGGGTGGCAGAGCCCAGGCTCCCTGCTGCAGAGACTGTGGGACAGGAGTATGGGTCCTCCCCCCACCCCTTCTCCTCTGGCCTCAGTAGTTCACAGGCCGGAGCGGAGCTGCTACCTTCCCACCAACTCCAAGGCCCCTGGTGCGTTCTTCCTGCACCCCCACACCCTGGGCACTTGTGCAGGGGAACAACCCAGCAGCCCCCTCCTGCCCGGTCCTGGCCCCGTGCACTGGGCTCCCCCCTCAGGCTGCGCTCTCCCCCCCCCCAGCTTTGTCCTGCCCGACGACAGCAAGACGAGCTGCCAGAAGACACGTGTGGTGAAGCGGAGCCTGAGCCCCATCTTCAACCACACCATGGTGTACGACGGCTTCCAGGCCAAGGACCTGAGCGAGGCCTGCGCTGAGTTCACCCTCTGGGAGCACGAGACCTTCTCCAAGCAGCAGCTGGGTGGCATCCGGCTGAGCCTGGGCACAGGTGAGCGGGCACCCAGTGGGTGATGCCACGAGGCACAGTCCTGGGCATGGAGCGCCTGTGGGGCTGGTAGGTTCTGCATGCCCGGGGGGGGTGGTGGTGGCTGGTGGGTCCTGCGTGCCAGGGGAGGGAGGCACCGGGGGGGGGCTGGTGGGTCCTGCGTGCCAGGGGAGGGAGGCACCGGGGGGGGGCTGGTGGGTCCTGAGTGCCAGGGGAGGGAGGCAGCTGCAGGGGGCCCGGGGAGGGGCAGGTTAGGCTGTAGTGGCATAGGCGCCTCTGCCCCATGGTGCATGTGTTACTGCTGGGGCGAGTGGCACCCCTCCACCTGAGGCTATCCCCGAGCGACAGCCACTGCTGCTTCCCTAACCCCCTTGCAGCACTTCCAGCACCTCGGGGATGTGCCTAGGCTGTGCCCACGCTCCCTGTTTGACTTGATTCCTCTGCTGGCAGCTGCTGTGGGCACACAAGGCCAGGCATGGTGCCGGGGTGGATGCTTGGGGCTGTACCTCACCCATGGAAGGGGGGTGGGGGCTGATACAGGGAGGCTGTAGGGAGGCTATGACCTGGTGCCCTAGGGCAGGGACGGCTGTAGGGGGGCTGTGTGGGAGAGACCCCCGCCCCCTCATAGGGGCTCAGCCACTGGGAGTGCCGCTTTGTCATCACGCAGGAAGCAGCTACGGGCTCCCGGTGGCTTGGATGGACTCCACGGAGGAGGAGCGACAGGTCTGGGAGAGCCTGATAGCAGAGCCCCGCCAGTGGGTAGAAGCGCTACTGCCCCTGCGGACAAACCTCACCCCCCGGACTTAGGCGCTCACACCAGTGCTGGCTCTGAACGCCTGGCCCAGCCCCTGCTTCAGGGGGCCTGGGAGCCCAGCTGCCCCACGGCTGGGCCTGGACATACTGGCTGGAGTGGAACTGAGCTGCCAGGGCTTTCCTTGTGTGACTGTACAGAAAATAAACCCCGCTGCAGGCCAACGGGCCTGGGCGAGCCGCCAGGCTGGGGGAGATCTGTGCTCACCTGGCTTGTGTGAGTGTGCCAGGAGGGGCTCACTGCCACCTTCTTCCCTCCCGCCCCCAATACAGGGCAAGAGGGGGGTAGGGGACTGCTGGATGGTGGAGAGCAGGATTCAGACAGCCCGGGGTGGGGGGAGGTGCTGCCTCCTTGGAGATGGAGAGGGATGCCAGCCTAGGCTGAGGTGGGACAGGGCTCCAAGCAGCTGCTGGGCCCCCAGTCTACCCCACCACCACCCAGGGTGGGAGGAACCTGGCTTCATTTTCCCTTTGCAGACAGGTGCTGCCCCCTCCCCCCATTCTGCCCAAATGAGGAGAGAGCTGGAGGCACAGCTGGGAGGCTGTTTATTGTAGGGTTGGGCACTTCCCAGCTTGCTGCAGGTTACAGTCATTGGGGGGGGGGGCTAAGGCCCCCATGGTCCTGTTAGTTTCACCAGCAAAGCCCCACTGTCCTGCTGCAGCAGCAGCCTCCTCTCTCTCCTGCCAAGGCAGCAGCATGGGCACCTCCTTCTCCAGCCAGCGCTAGGGGGGCACGTGGGAGCAATGGGCAAGGCGGCAGCCGTCCCTCAGCACACAGCCCCGCTCGCTATGAGACGCGGGCCCAGGGTCAAGCAAAGCAGTGGGCGTGAGGCTGCTCTGGGCCATGTCACGCAGCAGAGGGACCTGCCAGCTCGAGGGAGTGAAGGCGGCAACGCGGTGATCAGCTCTGGCTGAGTGTGGGTGCTTGTTATGGCACGGCGAGGCCAATGCCGCAGGGAGGCTGTGGCTGGCTCGTCTCTCACTCGGCTTCTCGCTGCACCTGCTTGGCGAGGGATTTCCGGTGCTCCTGGATGGCTCTCCATAGCCTGCACACCAGCCCCCCTCTGGCAGGGAGAGACGGAGACGAGTGAGACGCCCCTGCCCCCCCTTCGCACCGGCTGCAAACAGCCTCAATAATGCCTCGTCCTCTGTCTGGCGCCCAGGGGACGGGACGAGGGCCACGCAGAGGGGATGGTCTCCGTGGGCCTCAGGCCCCACTCAGCGCAGTCTCTTTCTGGGACAGAGCTGCAGTGAAACGCTCCCAGGGCAGAGTCTGCTCAGGCTCCTAGGACGGATTCGTGGTTCACCAAAGCAAATCACGCCATGGACCCCACAGCTATCGTGGCTGGGCTGGGCGGGACAAGCCCTAGGTGTGGCCTCTTGGCCCAGCCAGCAGTGCCCCTCCAGGGAAGAGGGCTGGGGCACCAGCCCTGGCTCCCCCTCCTGCCCCCCTACCTGATGCCGGTGTAGAGCAGGTCGTCGTGGGTGGCGCAGGTCAGCAGGTCGGGCAGGGTGAAGCCGTGCTGCAGGAACTGGGGGAGAAAGCAGGCAGCAGAGCTGGTCAGCGAGGGGCGCAGTAGCCAGAGCTAGGATGGGGCCGCCCCGCTGGAGTGCGGGGGGGGGAGGGGCGTGTGGGAGGGACACCCCAGACCCAGCTGCCTTATGCACCCGGCCCCCACCCCAGCAGGGCCTGGGGGAAAGGGGGAGGTGTTGCCCCGCTGGAGTGCGGGGGGGGGAAGGGGCGTGTGGGAGGGACACCCCAGACCCAGCTGCCTTATGCACCCGGCCCCCACCCCACCAGGGCCTGGGGGAAAGGGGGAGGTGTCGCCCCGCTGGAGTGCGGGGGGGGAGGGGCATGTGGGAGGGACACCCCAGACCCAGCTGCCTTATGCACCCGGCCCCCACCCCACCAGGGCCTGGGGGAAAGGGGGAGGTGTCGTCCCGCTGGAGCCTGCCTCTCCCTCTCCCAACAGGGCTAAGGCCGGGGTCGTGGCGGGGCCCAGGGCTGTCCCCAAGCCGCTTGCCCCTTGGCCTGGCTCGCACAGCGCAGGCCACGTACCGTCTCGGTCGCATGCTCATCTGCTCCGTGGCTCTGTAACCAGTCAACGAGGAGGGCGTCCACCGCCCCCTGCTGGGGCCCCCGGGGGTGCGCGGCCAAGGCTGTGCGGACAGAAGGGTTCGGACCTGGGTCAGCCTCCCGCAGGACTCTGCGACTCAGCCTCCCCCATGTCTTTGGGCTCCAGATGTGTGGCCCGAGGGAGACAAAGCCAGGCCCTTGCTGCCCCAGAGACATGGGCCCCAACGTGGGGCTCAGAGGGAGACCCAGGCCCTGCCCAGATGTGTCAGCTGGAGGGAGACCAAGGTGTGTTCCATCCTCCCAGGCCCATCTCCCCACCCCTGCAGCCCCACAGAGCTCCCCCGCCCTGCTCCGGCGAGTCCTGGCATCGCTCACCTAGGGGCTTGAATCCCTGCAGAGCCCTGGCCTCCTGCTCCGCGGCCTGAAGCGCCCTCCACAGCTGCCTCTGCCACTGCCGCTCCTTCTCCAGCCATGCCTCCAGCAGCCTGCCACGCGCGCCGGGGGGACAAGGCAGAGGGGCTGGGAACCGAGGGCCATGCTGGGTGGGAGGTGGGGGGGTAGGGAGGGTGATTGCTACTGCATACCCTCCCCCCCGCCCAGCCTGGGCATGTCAGAACCACAGCTGGGAGCCCAGCCCAAGTGTGGATCCTAATGCCCTTGGGCTGGGAGAGTGGCAGCGCCCTGGTGTGTGAATCCAGGCCAGGAGGGTGGCTGTGGGGTGCTGCCCCCTCCCGCAGGCAGAGGCTGGCACAGAACACGCCTCCCGGCCCCAACAGCCAGCTAAAGGCCAGGCTCTCCTCCATGCGGGAGAGCAGCCGGGCGCTCTTACCTGCTCGTCTCCGCGCGGAGGCGGCTGAGCTGCACCAGGAGTGGCAGGGAGTCCGCCGGGGCGGTACGGAAGCCCAGCTCGGTGCTGGTGCTGCTGCCAACACCAGAACTTGGGGTCTCCATGCTGCCCCTCCCCACGCTGGGCTGGCTCGGTGGAGGAGGTGCTCCCTGCACCTCTGGATCTTCCTCTACCTCCTCTTCGATGCCACCTTCATGGGCTTTGCCCAGGAGACGCTGCGGCTTCACCCGGAGTTCTGGAAGCGTGGGAGAAACAAAGTGAGCAGGGAGGTGGCTGGCCTGGCGTAGGGATGGTGGGCAGAGGGCAGTGTGCCCTAGGGGTCAGTGCAGCCCCACAGCTCCATGGGCATCAGGCAGGGGTGGGACGAGCGGTAGCATCTGGCTGCCTCTGTTCTCCCAGGGCTCTCTGCCCGGGCAGGCGCCCCGTGCTTCCTGGTGGGAAATCTCCCTGCTGGAGCCGGGGAGGGCCATGCCCTGCGGCCTCGGGCACAGAACTCCGTGGGCAGGGGCCCAGGGTTTCTGCCAGCTGATGGGGTGGAGAGAGCTGGGTCTTATGGCCCTAGGGGGGAGCCTCCTTCTCCTGCTCCCTCGTACAGTCCGAATACGGAGAGTTACCTTAGCAGCACCCCAATGGGACCCCCACCCCAGCCACAAACCCACTGCCGCTCCGCTACGGAGACAGCTGCTGCTCGGCCAGGCCCCGATTCCCCATGGGGCTGGATCCAAACGGAACAGGAGCGAGGGCCACCAAACAGCTCCCCACACCCACCCGCCAATGCACCTGTCATGAGGATGGTGAAAGCTGCCTGCACAGCCTGGCCCATGAGGTTATCCAGGGCGAACATCCAGTGCGGCTTGATCTGGTGCTGCCGTAGGAGCTGCTTCACCTGCAGGGATGGGAGAGGATGGGCCGCGCCGGCACTGGAGCCAGCCAGAGACCTTGCCATGCCGACCCCACCGCTGGCCTCGAGGGGCGACCCCCCCGCTCCCTCTGGGGTCCCCACAGGGCCTGGGATTACAGAAGCCCCGCCCCCTTTGTTCATTGGCCACACCCTCCATGCTCCTGGGACTGCCCAGGAGAGGCCAGCAATGAAGGAGTTAAAGGCAGTGGGTGCTCAGTACTTGGGGCAATTGAGTTTTAAAGGTCCAAGGCTAAGGGGGAGGGAGAAGTGGCCAGGCCTGGCCCAGCCCAGCGGCCTCCTGGGAAGGGCTGAGTACTCACCGTGTCCTGGAAGCAGAAGAGTGGCACCTGCACATGGTGAAGGCTCAGGCCCTCCGCCCGCAGCGGGGCCTGGAGTCCCAGCAGGTCCTGGCTGAGCTGCCGGTGGCTGGGGGTGCGGATGTAGCTCCTGAGGCAGGACACCAGCTGGGCGATGTGCTCCGAGGACAGCCTCCCCCCGTCCCAGCTCTGAACGGGGAAGGGAAAGGCTCAGCCCGGGGGCGCGAGAGCAGATGGGCTCCCACGCCCGGAAAACCTCTAAAGGGCACCCGGGCAAGGCTGGGCTGGCAGAGGGAGGGGTCTCAGACACACCCCAAGCCAGAGCGAGTGAGTGGAGGGAAGTCGAACGTGACGGGCTCTGGGAAAAGGACAAAGACCAGAAAGCTACTGCAGACCCCCCCTCTGGAGTCAGGCTGAATGAACAGCCCCCAGCCCAGTGCAGGGAGTTTAGCCCCTGACCTGCTGCAGAGGGGTCGGAGCCGTGTGCTGTCTGCCCTGTGCAGGGGAGGGGTTGGGCCTGGCTGCCGAGTGTTCGAGGGGCCGGCACTGACCTGGCTCTGGGCCTCCTCCAAGGCGGCCACAATGCTGGGCTGCTCCTCCGTCAGGATCTGGTGCAGGGTGGCCCTGCGCTCGCCGTCTTTCTTCAGCAGGAACATGCCGCCGCTCTCCTCAGGGACAGGGGAGCTGCTGCAATCCACACCAGCTGGCTCCTCAGCAGTCCTGGGGAGACAGGAGTTGTGGTGGGGGGGGGAAGCCTGGCCACTGCAGGGGGGCAGCCCTGTGCTAAACAGCGGATCCAGGACTGCAGCTGACCCACTGTGGAGCCTGGGATGGGAAGGACGCCTGGGGCACCCAGCTCTGCTGCCTGTGCAGCCCTCTGGGATATGCACCTCTGGACACTCAGAGTGCTGTGGCTCGCACCGCAAGGGGAGAGTTGGAAGAGAGGAAACACAAGCAGCCCAATCAGTCCCCACACACCCGTCCCGGGCAGCCAAGCTGTTCTGAGGGGCAGCAGGAATTCATATGCACCAGGGGGAGCCACCCCACAGCACTGCAGGCCCTTCGGGCTGGTGGGACAGGGAGACTCAGGGGCACCCTGAGGGACACCCAGACCAGTGTGGGGGACACTGAATCATGGGGGACAGCTGTGGGGTTTGTCATTCGATCCGAATCTCCCTGGACCAAGAATAACAGGACAAAAAGACCTCCAAACAACCTCTCTCCCCAGGCCCCTGCCATCGGCTACAGCAGCAGCTTCCGGCTGCCAGCTGGTAAACCGGGCTCTGGGAACACCAGGAACAAGGCCTGCTGCGCCCACGGAGCAGCCGCTCATCAGATACCTGCATCACGGGGAGCAGGGTGCTCTGGAGAGCAGAGTCTGCGTTCCCCACTCGCCTGCCCCATCCGCCCAGCGGGTGCTGGAGCTGGAGGTGAAATCCCATAAAACTCAGCTGCAGCGACAGCTGCTGACCACCAGGTGTCGCCCAATCCCTGCCCTACAAACCCAGCCTGCTGCCCCCCCACCGGTCTGGTCTGGCCCTACATGTAGGAGGGGCTGGGGGAGGCCTTGGGGGGCAGCCTGGGCACATCTGGCTGCTTGATCCCCTAAGGCAGGGGGCTCCCCTTCGACAGCCACCGCCCCGAGACCGTGCGCCCTGCGGGAGGGGTCAGGAAACCCTACCAGGGATAAATGGTTGGGCATGGGGTTGTCCCACATCCAGGGTGTGGCTACGGGGCGCTAGTGGGGAATGTACCCACCAGGCTGGAGGCGAGGTGTCCAGATGTGCTGCTGGGTGCAGTGGGTGGCCCTATGCCCCCTCCCCCCACCCCCCGGCTCCTCCCAAGCCTGCCCCCCCGAAGGGAGGCCATACCCCAGGTAGCTGCCTCTCTGGGCCACCTCGCTGGAGACGTGGGCAGGCGAGCTGCTGTCTGACTTGGTAGCTGTTCTGGGGGCCTGGAAGGGCAAGGAGGGGTTCCTGGCCTCGCTGGCCCCGTCTGCTGCAGAGGCAGGAGAGCTGGCTGCAGAGAGACAGGGCTGGTTACTTCAGCTCCCCCCGGGAACGCAGCCCACCTGCAAGATACCATGTCCTGCCCCCCTCCCACCCAGGGCTCCCCTGGGCTCCCCCCATCTCCTGCTCCTGCCCCCTGCACCCAGGGCTCCCCCCGTCCCCAATATCCTTCTCCTGCCTCCTAGCTCACCTGCCCCTGGTGCGCCTCCCTCTGCAGCTGGCACAGCCTGGCTCCTGGCTTTCCTCCTGCTGGGTGCGGTCAGGAAGGGCTCCTGGAGCAGGGCTGCGGCAGGCGCCCGCTTATCCGGATCCACCTCGAAGCACCGGAGAATGAAGGCCTTGGCTGCCCCCGACATGGAGTCGGGCACCTCGGGGTGCATCTTGAACATGCCCACCTGGAGAGGGAGATGAGGGAGGGGCCATCACAGAGCCCTGGCCCCCGTCCCCACCTAGCAGGGAGTGGGCCCAGAGGGGCACTGCCCCTTGGCTCACCCCCCATCCCACAGCACCAGTTTTCCCCACGTCACCCAATGGGCCTTAGCCCATGGCCCAGTCAGGCCTTGGTCTCTCTGCTGAGGCGGCCAATGAGGGGCCGGTCAGTGCTTATGGTGCCTGGACTGGGCCACCGGGAGCCGCAGTGAGACTCACTCCCCCCTTTTGTAGTGGAGGAAGCCATAACCCTCTCCCGCCAGCCCCCACGCTCCGAGAGGAGCCCGGTCAGTCCCCCTCCTCCGACGGTACCAGCGAGCCGCATCCTCACCTTGAACATGGCAGCCTGTGGGCTGCCCAGCTCATAGAACGGGGGGTTGCCTGTGGCCATCTCGATGATGGTGCAGCCCAGGGACCAGATATCGGCCGGCTTCCCGTAGCCTCGGGGGCCCTGGTCGATGATCTCCGGGGCCATGTACTGCAGGGTGCCTGGAAAGAGACCAGAGCAATTGAGGGAAGCCAGCCCCCAACCTCCCCGCGTGCCCCAGATCAGCCAGTGAGCCCCTCCCAAACCCAAATGGGTCGGGGACCCCTTCCCTCCCCTCCTGCCAGGTCCTGAGGATGCCCCTGTGCCTGGCACTGGGCCTCAGTGTCCCCCATTGGGGGGGGGGGGGGAGATGGCGAATGGCCCCTTCCCACAGCCCAGCATGCCGTAACCCAATGCGGGAGGCTTGCAGCAGAGCCCCTCACCTGTGAAGGTCTCGGCGCAGGGACTCATCCCAGCCAGCCTCTTGGAGGTCCCGAAGTCAGAGATCTTCAGCACCCCGCTGTAGGTGTTGATAAGGACGTTGTCTCCCTGTCAACCGTCGCCCCCCAATCAGAACAGGTCACAGCTGTGGGGCGAGTGCTCAGAGACAGGGTGTGCCCCCCCTGAGATCCGCTAATGCCTCTCGCGCCCGCTCTGTCCTGCTCTGGGAGTCAAGGGTGGATCCACCCGATCTGTGCGGCCAGGAGAGGTGGAGGGGGTGGTGAGACCAGATGCCCTAGAACTCCCAGAGCAGGGGGCAGGCCGGGGCCCTGCTTGGGACAGCGGTGGCTTTGCGGAGACCCAGAGCAGCCCGCTGAGGTGTTGGAAACCATCCTGGGACTCAGCACAGAGCCCAGTCCCCGGCTAGCAGCCTTGAGGGTGGCGGAGTCCCTGAATTAGCCCAACATTCCCCTCCAGTCCGGGGAAGGCCCCGAGCCCCGTAAGCTGGGTGGTCCCTAGTCAGCTTCTGTTTCTCCCATCCCGCAATAGCATGGGCCAGCCAATGCCCTCACCTTGATGTCCCGGTGGACGATCTGGTTGTCGTGCAGGTAGCGCAGACCCTCCAGGATCTGCTTGGTGTAGAACACGATGGTGGGCTCATTGTCCTTCAGGGGCCCCCACTTCGAGCGCAGGAGGGACGAGAGGCTCCCTGGGGACGGGGCAGGAGATGGGAACCCCACTGAGCCTGTGTGCCCACCCCAAGCCCCCACGCCCCAGCACAGAGGCCACCCGGCCCCGCCTTGCTGAGCCCCAGTGTCACACCCCAGGCCCAGGGCTGGCCCAGACTGGGGAATCCTGGGCAGGGCAGGAGCCGTAATGGGCTACGGGGAAGCAATGCAAGGCCGTTATGAACCTCCGAGAAGACCCCAGGCCACATTAGAGCCAAGGGCCACCAAGGGAAGGAGGCAACTGGCCTGGGACGTGGGATCTGCGACAGCCCAGACAGGCCAGCTGGATGGCAGCACGTCCCCAGGCTGGGGCACCCTGCTCTGTGCAGGAGGCCCCAGGTTCAGCCACCTCTCTCCTCAGCATCCCCAGCCTGGGGCGGGCGCTTGCTCGCCTACCTCCTGGCACCTCCTCCATGAAGATCTTGATGAAGCCGTCCTGGCTGATGGAGCCCAGGTACCGGACAATGTTCCGGTGCCTCAGGCGCTTGTGCAGGGCGATCTCCTCGTGCAGGGGCTGCGAGTACCTGCATGGCGGGAAACGGGGCAGTGAGGGTCAAGGGCCACGCCTGCCTGCTCCCAGGGTGCTGGACAATGGGGCCACAGTGCCCCACACTCAGCAAGGCCACCCACTCCCAGCGGGGCGGGAACCACGCCAAGGACAAGGCAGGGGCCCATCCACCCCAACTAGTGTGCTCACACTGGGACTCTTGCACACCACGTCACACTCATCTATCTCCCGTGCCCCCACCCCCAGGGCCCCAGATCACCATGCTGCTGGTACCCTGACTCTCCCAGCAGGCGTGGAAGGGGAGGGCAGGACCCACTGCCTGAGGGTCACTGGTATTGGGCAGGGAGTTTCGGCCATACCACAGTTCACTAATGTCAGAACAGTACCTAATGCGGGGCGGGGGGCGGGTCGCGTGAGGGGCCATCAGCAAACTGGTAACACCCTGATCTCTGATATTTTTGCGTGGGGCATGTACGGTAACCCCCCAAAGGCAGGAAACACGGAACTAAAACATGTTCGAAGCGGACACGGCTGGGGAGTGGGGAAGCAGGCTGCTTCTCGATGTCTCCATCCAGCTGCAATCACAGGCAATTGGCCACGCGCTGGCACAGAGAAGGCTGCAGGGGCAGACCCGCGTGCATCGCAGAAAGCACCAGCGGGGGAAGAGACCAGCATGGAGACTCCCTGGCACCTTTCCGCACAATGGGAGCTCCGGTCTCGGAGGAGGCGACACTGCCAAAGTCCTTGGTCTAGAAAAGAACCCCAGGGATCTCGCTCTGGATTCAATACCCTGGTTGGACTTTACACACCGACACACAGGGCATGCTCGTCTGCTGGCTGGGAGCTACGGGGCACTCAGGGCAACCCAGCCTCTGACTAGTCTGAATCCCAAAACATGACAGAGGGGTCCATAGGAAGCACCGCCTCCCACCCCCAGCGGCTCCTACCTGCTATCCCGCTCCGGGATCTCCTTGATGGCGATGCGCACCTGGTTGCTGAGGTCCCGTCCGGCGTAGACGACCCCATAGGTCCCCTTGCCCAGGATCACCCTGTTGCCCGTCTCTGTGTATTCGTAGTCGTACTGCGCAGGCCAGAGCAGGGTCAGAGCACCTGGGGCTAGCTAGCCCTGCCAAGCCCCTCATGCACCCCCAGCTCGGCAAGCTGCACCATGCCCTGGGGCTGCTCCCCAGCATCCACCAGAGACGCCTGCGCCGAGTGCGAGACCACGCCCGCCCCCGGCACTCACCTCCAGGTCCTCATCCAGGCCGTCGCCTGCCTCCTCACCCACCACCGCCAGCTCAGCCACGAAGGAGTGAATCAACTTGCAGAACCTGCCGGCAGAGAAGGGAGAGCGTGCCTAGGTGTGGCCCCACTGCCCGGCCCTTTCAAGGGGCTCCTAAGCTGGGCAATGGGCCTGGAGAACCACCCCATCACCACACACCGGCTCAGCGACCCACTCTGACAGAGCTCCGACCTTGCTGGCTGGCAGATCCACGGGACCCTTGGGCAGACGCAGCTATGCCATGTGTGAGGCAGGGCCTAGGGCAGCCCCACAGATGTCTCTTCCGGCTCCCTCCCCTGCCTGGCCCTCCACCCCTCAAACAGCCCAGAGCAGCTGCTCCCCCAGCCCCAGCAGGGGCTCTGGGTCAGGGAACAAATCCTTTATCCCCTCCCCACAACTCACCAGTGCCATGGTGCTAGGGGGTCCCCGCTGCCTCCCCACCCTGCCCCATCACCAGGACCCCCGACCACCAGCAGTAGCAGCGTGGGGGTCCCTGCCCCTCCCCCCACCCCACTCACCATTGGCAGTGGTGCTGGGTGGGGAAGTACAGCTGGAAGTCCTCGACCGTGTGCAGCACATACAGGAAGCAGCAACGCTCGTCACACTTGGAGATGCTGGACAGAAAGAGAGAGGCCGGCCCCACACCCCACAGTGAGTGTGGCAGGGGGCCTGCTCCCACCCAAGCCTCACCCCAGACACCCCCCCGCCGGCTCCAGTGTGCTCATGGGCTGGTCTGCTCCTGCAGCTTGGCACAGGCCCCCTCACCAGGCCGGCAGCACCAGCAGCAGGAGCCATGGGGCTGCAGGCCCTGGGGGTGGGCTGGGGAGGGGTGCGAGCACATCCAGAGCTCTGGGGCTGGCACTCCAGCTAACAAGGCTCCTCCGCCTACCGGGGAAGCCTCCTCCCTGCCACGCCAGTCCCCTTGTGACAACACACACACAGCGTTCAGGGCCAGCCATGCTCCGTGCCCCCCACTCCACCCCTGCAGGGCTGGGGAGCCTCTCAGAGAAAGCTGGGGGGCTGGTCACTGAACGAACCTGCTATGCCATGGCCCTTGGAATCTGCTCTGCCAGGCAGCACAGGACCTCCCCAGCTGCCCACCTCCTGCCTACAGGCAGGTCCCTCTCTGGCTCCTTGTGCCATATGCAGCTGGGGAAGCCAACACCTACTATGGGACCCCCCACGCTCCCAACTAGCCCCGGGCATGGGAAGCAAGACGGTTACTTCCACAGTGCAAGGAGGGTGCTGGGGGAGGAGAGGATTTCCGGATGGATGCAGGCTAACCAGGGAGCACCTAGGCTGATGGACAGGTTACCCCAAGGGCCAACCAAAGAGTTAAACTCCTCACCTGATTCCACGGATGGAGGAAGCCGGAAAGGTCCAGCTGGAGATCCCTCTCTAGGGGGAAAATAAACCCCCAAAAAAACACGCAGTGTGAACAACAGGAGCCCAGAAAGTCATCTCCTTCGGGGGTGGCAAAGGGGTGTTCTCACTCCCTGGCCTCCAAGCCGCCCTACCTCCTCCGTGGGGCAGATGTGGTACAGCGTCATCGACTTTTCAGCCTCACAATTGCGCACCGTCAGCTGGGCTGGCTGCAGGATTTTGGTCAGCTCCAGAATCAGCACCTGGAAGGGAGGCAGAGAGAGAGGCTGGTGTGGGGGGTCTTTGCCCCCTTCCACTGCATCCCCAGGGGGCTGGAGGAAGGGGACCTTATGACGGGGCTGGGGGTGAGGACCCCAATCAATGCTGATGTTTTTCTCCTTTCACTCAAGGATCCTGCTTCCTCTCCTGGAGCCCCCAGTGTCCCTCTTTGATACACCCTGCAACCCGGGGCACATTTTAACCTGCAAAGGGCCAGCTCCAGGCTCTGCTCTCCCCCTGCTGCCAGGAGCCTGCTCCAGACCCCCACACAGCAGCACTGGTGACTGAAACCCACAAGCCAGCTGGCCACCATCACCCCCCGCTCCTGCACACCTGTCTGATTTGTTACCAGGGCAACGGGGCGAAGATAGCCGCCGGGTCTGTTTTCACCACACATCTGGCCAGGCTTTTCCTTGGGTGTGGTCCCTAGTCCCCTCCCCTACCCACCCACAAACCCCTCCCATCCCATACGCCGACTTGGACACCGATCACCTGGGCTAACTCTGCCCCCACCCTCCCTTATTGTCGGCAGGCGCCAGGCCGGAGGCAGCTCTAGCGGCACGACGGGACTCAACGCACGGAGTCGACTCGCCGCACAGAGCCAGCCGCGCCGAGCACCAGCGGGCTCCTCACCGGGCAGCACTCCGTGGAGACGAAGGGCTGGCAGGACGCCAGCAGGAAGCCCATCCAGAAGTCAGCCTGCTCCTGCTTGGGCGTCTTGATCTCCGGGCAGGTCTTGAAGTGTTTGTACAAGAGGAAGGTCTCCATGACGGAGGCCAGGTACCTGCAGGGACAGCCAGGGCAGAGCGTGAGATGGAAGGGAGGGACACCCCACCGCGGAAACAGCTTCTGGGTGCTGACAGGCCTCCCGTGCCGTCCCCCATGGGCCCAGGATGGACAAGTTCTCCCACGGGTCACTGGGAAAGCCCAAAGGCCCACGTGAAACCTCCCACACATGGGGCCCCTAGAGAAGACTCTTACTCCAGAAGCTGGCCAAGCTGAACCCAGCCTGGAGAGTCAAACGCCGCTCAGCCCTCCCCTTGCAGAGCTCCCCTCCTGAAGGCACAGGCAGGGTGCTGCTGTTTGGGGGGCCCTGATAGGCTCTGAGGGGGGCTGGCATTTCTGCCACCTACCAGACAGGAGCATTGAGCTTGTAGAGTTTCTCTGAGGCCCGGATGACTTTGCTGAGGTCATTGGCCAGTATCCAGGAGCCCAGGTAGAAGCCCACGTCCCAGTAATGCTGCATCTTCTCCACGCTGCCCTTATTGCTCAGCAGGCAGCTCAGCTTGACGCCTGTGGGGGGGGAGCGAGAAGGTTCCTCTTCACCGCTGAGGGCAGGGCGGAGACACACCCAGGCATGGCAGGCCCACCCAGCCACCGCCCTGCCCCATCCCCTTGGCTCACCCCCACGCTTCCCCCGCTCCCACGTCAGCCCCTTCGGCCCAGCCCCGCCCAGTCATAGCCCCACTCCACGCTCTCTCCCCCACCCCCATGGCTCAGCACCCCCACCTGTACCCTCTGCTCTCGCTCCCCCCCCCCCAAACCAAAGAACGTCTCCCCATCTCTAGCAGATAAAGTTTCCCCTTCCCTTGCCACTTGACCTGCACAGGACATGGGAGAGAAGCCAGGACGGACAGGGCCCACCTGAATTCCAAGGGACTCCCTCAGTGACTCATCTGGCCACAGAGTGCAAAAGAGACAAACCCATAAACTCCACACACCTCTCAACCCTTCCTTGGGCCATCGTCCAGGGCGTGCCAGGACTACGGGAGAGACCGTTATAATCCCCGGAGGCCCATGGTGCTTTACCCACGGACAACAGGGGGAGAGGAAGAGCCACTCACCTATTTGCCGGAGCCGCACGGAGGTTTCGAACTGATGCCCGGCTGCTATGAGCAGGACGGCAGAGTTAATCCCAGAGTGGAGGCTCGGCTCCGTGTCAAAGGCTTTGCTGTACCTGGGGAATTCAAACATGCAGAGATGCCAGTGACAAAACAGTCACCTAGTTGGAGCTCAGGCAGCACCACTGAAATGCAGCCACCTCTGGGGTGGTGGGCAGCAAACAATCGATATGTGGCAGTGCAGGGAAGGGGCTTTAATCCCAATGCCAGGGGACCTAGGACTCTCAAGGTGCCAAGAGGGGGGTGTCTCTGATATCCACTTGCTCCAGATAGGTTGCAAAGTCTCATCTGGAAGATTCCATAAACTCAGCTTATCTGCCTCTACATTGTCCCTTCCAGGAACTGAACCTGGGACCCCAGGCTTGCAGAACCCAGCAAAGCCCACAGACCCTTGCACACGCTCAGGAGTGGCTGCACACTCAGTCCTTTGCACACCCAGCCAAGTGCACGTGCTCCACGTCTGTGCTCAAAACCTCGCTGGCCCAAGGAGCCCACCCCAGTCTCCTCGGCACGGACCTCCCACCCTATTCCAGCCGGAAAGCCCCCCACCCCAGCTCTCACCAGTAATAGGCCTGGTCCCTTTTCTCCGTGTCTGTGAAGCTGGAGCCAATGAACATGTCCTTGTAAATGCGGCCGCACATGCAGTACAGGTCAGGCGCCGCCCCTTCTGGCCTCTCCACCACCGGCAGGAGCACAGAGAGGGCCTTCTCCCGGTCCCCGGGCTGGTTCCGCCTGCCCAGATAACATGTGTGCTCAGCTGTGCCGCATGCACTGCCAGGCACAACGAGCAAACGCCCCAAAGAGGCGCATCAGAGAGAGAGCTGGGGGCCAAGCTCCGCTCCCCGGGCCAGTGGCTCTCAGCACAGCAGGATAGAACATCCATTTTGTGCTCTGTCGCTGCCGAGGCCGAGGGCTGAATGGACCCTGGCGACTGACCTCCCCTCCTATCCTGACAGGGCAGGGGCAGCCTGGCGGAAGCTTGCTTGGATGCTGCCCAACGGAGGGAGGATTTCAGGCTTCGATCCTGGCAGCATCCACACATAGGACACCCCGCCCTTCCCCTGCCAAGCACCCGGCCCAGTGCGACAGGTGCCCACCGGCTCCACTGGCACCAGAGGGCGCTCAGCACCCCGGAGGGCTGGGAACGGGCTCTGCACCTGCCCAAGGAAGCATCTCACCTTTCGAGGGCGAAGGTGTAGTGGAAGCGGATGTTGTGCTGCTCGGCCACGTCGCAGGTGGGTAGGGCCTGCAGCATCTCCACCAGCCTGATGATGGCGTCGTAGTCCTGCCGAGGAAGCCGGGGGTCAGGCAGAGCAGGCTGCCATCCGCATTCTGCGGGAAGTTCCGGGGGGGACAGGCTGGGCCTGATGCAGCACAGGGGGCTCGGCAGTGGGGTGGGCAAACCACGCCACTCAGGATCGCAGCTCCTTCTGCGCCATGCATCCGGAGGTCGTGGTGCACTCGAGGAAATGGCCCTTGTGCCAGGGTGGCATAGGAGCCTGCAGAACCCCGGTGTCCTGCAGGAGACCTTTCTTCCAGCATGGCCACCCACCACCTCAGTGACAGCCAGGCCTGCTGGGCAGCCGGCTGCAGCGACACACCTGCCACACGCTCTGATTCTGCTGGCCAAGGATGGAGGCTCTGCATCCAGGGACCCTGGTGATCCCCACCAGCTCCCCCTTGGAGAGCCATGTGCCCGCGCTGCGCATGCTCGTGTCTGTGACCCAGGGCCAGCAGCCTCCTGTGAAAGCCACAAGCCAGGGCCTACCCCATGGCATCCCAGGCACCGACCCCACCTCTGTAGCCATCTCCGGTGAGCTTGGGCTGGTGCTCCCAAGGCCACGCCTCCTTTCGAGGACCCAGCCACCGCCCACCTCCCCCATCGTCCCACCTGCCCTACTGGCGCAGGCCGGGGGCGGCTCACCTGCACATCCCGATAGGACAGGAGAAGGTTCATGACGATGTCCAAGCTGAGGAGCTCCACGCTGTCCAGGCGCTGCTGGATGTTGGCCAGCTCCCGGCTCAGCTGCTCCCCGCTGTACATCTCCCGGGCCTTGCGGATGTCCCGGCGGATTGTCTCCCGGAAATAGCCGCTGGAAAACCACCATGCTTAGAGCTGAGTGCAGCCCACTCCTGGATCATAGGCCTGATGGGGAGGGACAATTGCCCAGTCTCCCCTGGGGGCACTCGGTGGTAGTGGAAGGGGCCGGCTTGACAGCCCTGGGTTCTGAGGACTCTGGATATCTGCAGGACAAGGTCTCACCTATCCCACGTGAGAGGCGAGCTCCCATGGCCCACTCAACCCTCAGCCCCTCCACCAAGATAGAGGACAAAGGAGACCACATATCTGAAGGGCGCTACCTCTCATCAAGAGGAAGGGCACATCTGGGGTGGTCCCAGGGGGCGGAACGAGCAGCAGATGGAGCTGAGCTGGGCTGTGGAGAACATAGACTAGGAAGATCTCCCCCTGGCAGTGAAGTCTCCTGGAAGGTGGAGTTGGAAAAGGGTGGAAGCCCCATTGCCTGGTGCAGTCCTGGGGCAGGGAAGTGGCTCGGCCCTGGGAGTGCCTAAAAGGGGTCAGAAAGGGGACCTCAGACTAGGGTGGGGCCAAGCCGGGAGGGATGACACAAAGTCCTTCCCCTCACCCTCAGTTTCACTTCCTTCAAGTCCCTCTCTAGTGGCAATGGGGACCCATGTGCTCGGACAGCTGCAGACTCCACAGCTCAGCGCTGGGGCTCCCCAGGCCTTCACAGCGAACCGTGACTGCAGGGTTCCCCCCACCTCCTGGTTCCCCAGCCTGGGCCCTCTCCCATAGCCATTATCGTCCCCCAGAGCCCTGCGCTGGCTTCCCTGGGAGTGCCTTCCACACCTCCAGCCTCAGCAGACATCTCAGGGAGCAGACCTCTGGGCTAGCAGAGCCTGCAGGCTCCGGAAGGCAGATTGCACCCACCTGGAAGCACCCCACCCCCCCAGCCCATGACATCTCACAGCCTTCGGCCTTTCCTACTACACCCATCATCCCAGCCCCGTTTCCCACCCCCAGCCTGCATTGCCATGACTGAGAATCCCACAGCAGGAGGCAGAAGGGCCCCTTGTTGCTATCTCCAGAGGCTGACCCATCTCAGAAGGCAGGAAATTGCACTATGCCCGAGTCATTGCATCACAGTTCAGTTCTGCAGCTCCAGCCCCAGAAACAGGTCTTCCTACGCCCCACAAGGGATGCAGGAAGACAGTGTGATGCAAGGCTCACAACTGGGGCAGTCAGCAGAGCTGCCCTAGAGCCCAGATCAATCTCGCTGACCCTTGTCAGAACCAGCCCTTCCTGTTCCTGCAAACTAGATTTACTGGCTTTAAATCTTGACACCCTGCAAAGGGAGTGAGATTTATAGGAGCAAATCTCTGAAATTCAGGCTATTTAACTGGAAACAGGATTGCCACCTGCTTGGGGAATTGCTGGGAGCCTCGGTCTCGAAAGGTTTGCCAACCTCTATTTTTGCAGTGTGGATGGAGGACAGAAAAAGGAGAGAGAAAATGCCTTTAAACAGCTTAAAGTGGCTGCAGCCCATTAGTTTGCCCCTAGCTTGCGCCACTCCCATACGGGCAGGGGGCTGAGGAGTGCAGGGAAAAGCCTAGTTTGCAGAATACATATTTCCTTCGAGTGGTCATGTCTGAAACTTGAACGGTGCCTGCTCCAACCAGCACCTTTCCAAGGCGCAGAGAGCTCAAGGCAACGCCTGAGCATTGAAACACCGTTACGTCTAGTGGCCAGGACATTGCTCTGGAGAGCAACCTTTTACTCTGCCACTACTCCCATTGGAATCAATGGGATCGTTCACCAAGAACGGTGCTGGGGAGCTGAAAGAACCCAGCTCTCATGGAGGGAGAGGAGGGCCTTGGACTTCGCAGGCTGGGGAAGCTCATCATAGAAGATCAGGGTTGGAAGGGACCTCAGGAGGTCATCTAGTCCAACCCCGTGCTCAAAGCAGGATCAATCCCCAACTAAATCATCTCAGCGAGGGCTTTGTCAAGCCTGATCTTAAAAACCTCTAAGGAAGAAGATTCCACCACCTCCCTAGGGAACCCATTCCAGTGCTTCACCACCCTCCTAGTGAAAAAGTTTTTCGTAATATCCAACCTAAACCTCCCACACTGCAACTTGAGACCATTACTCCTTGTTTTGTCATCTGCTACCACTGAGAACAGTCTAGATCCCTCCTCTTTGGAACCCCCTTTCAGATAGTTGAAAGCAACTATCAAATTCCCCCTCATTCTTCTCTTCTGCAGGCTAAACAATCCCAGTTCCCTCAGCCTCTCCTCACAAATCATGTGCCCCAGCCCCCTAATCATTTTTGTTGCCCTCCGCTGGACTCTTTCCAATTTTTCCACATCCTTCTTGTACTGTGGGGCCCAAAACTGGATCCAGTACTCCAGATGAGGCCTTACCAACGTCGAATAGAGGGGAATGATCACGTCCCTTGATCTGCTGGCACTGCTCCTACTTAACAGCCCCAAATGCCATTAGCTTTCTTGGCAACAAGAGCACATTGATGCAGATCCACCCAGCCTAGCTCCCTGTAAAGGCCACCTCTCATAACACCGCGCCCTGGGCTGGTCGTCAGCTGCGAGAATCAAACCTGGGACCGCCGAAGGTGCTTCCCTGGCCAGAACCAACCCGCTCAGTGCAGCGCTCGAGCCCCCCCTAGTGCTGGCTGGGCCACATACAGCGGGCGATAAGGCTGCTACAGCTGGAACTCAGAGCAGACGGAAAAGGCGGCTGCTTGAAGACCCAGCGGTGACAGGCTCAATCAGTTCTGCCAATGACCCACGCAGGGGCACAGTACTGCACTAATCCCCTTGCCCTGCATTCCTGTCACCCCCCGGGCCAGCCGCCGACTCTCCATGGGCTTGGCCATCAATTCCACTCATCCGGGGAGAGTCGCATTCTGTCATTAGTCCCTTGCATGGCGGCGATGTGCTGAGAGTGGCACACAGACGCAGGCGGTGGTCCAGGCGCCCTGGAGGAGGGGCAGGCTGAGCCCAGGCTGGGCAGTTTTCCGGGCTCTTTGTGCAGGGCTGACCTCAGCGCTACCCTGGCAGGTCAAGCCAGAATAAAAGCGAAACCAGCGATGGACGTCGGGGGATCCTCGCCCAGGGGAGCAGGGTCTGAGCCAGGGGTGCAAGGGCCACATCGGGGTTGCAAAGCTGTATGAACGGCGGGGTAGGAAAGGCTGTGCTTCCCCAAACAGCCTGGCCCCACCACCTTCTACCTCCTGCCCTGACTGCCCCCCTCAGAACTCCTGACCCATCCAACCCCCCCTGCTCCTTGTCCCCTAACCGCCCCCCCGGGATCCCCCGCTCTCCGCCACCTTACCATGCTGGAGCCAGCCACACTGCCTGGCAGGAGCAGCGGGCCAGAGCCCTGGGGGTGTGGGGCGCTGAGGCTGCAGGGGAGGGGGGACAGCGGGGGAGGGGTCGGGGGCTAGCCTCCCCGAACAGGAGCTCAGGGGCCAGGCAGGACGGTCCTGTGGGCTGGATGTGGCCAGTGGGCCCACCTCTGGTCTGAGCCAAAGGCTGCAAAAGTTAATAGGAGTCTTTCCCTTGCCTTCCATCAGCTTTGGGTCCCCATGCTCGGAGCTGGGTGGTGCCATCCCACACCCCCTCCGGTTCTAACCCCCCAGCGCTGCATTTATGTCCCTGCCTCTAGGTGCCAGCCCCAGCTGGGCCCAGGGAAGGCTCCCCCCAGTGGTGGTGGGAGGTAAGGGCCTGTCCTCTCAAGCTCACTGATCAGGGGGCACTGCCACTCAATCCCCCAGGCTGCGGCTGGAGCCGGTTTCCAGGGGCCGTGCCCTGCCCTCACTGAAACCCCTGCCCCTTTCCCCTCCCCAAGTGCGCTCGGCCAGGCAGTGCGGTACCAGGAGTTGGTGGGGGAAGCCTCCAGCAGCTTGGTGAGCCGCCCCACCAGGGGGGTGAAGAAGGCCTCCACGTTGAAGCTGGGCTGGAAGAACTCAGTCAGGCACTTCATGGTGCTGGCGTCGCAGCAAAGGACTTTGTTCTGGGCCGTCACCACGTAGGGGATGAAGGTGTAAGTGCCGCTGCAGTCCTGGCAGGAAGAGACGGGGCGCCAGGAATCAGGGGACTGGGCTTCTCCCCTACATCCCCGCTCATCAGCCCATTCATTCCGAGGGCTCTCAGCACAGACGGCCAGTGAGGGAGACCACGGGGTCCCCTGATAGGCGGTGGTGGTGGTGGTGGTGACAGAGATGCTGCTGTGCTGAGACCCACCAACTCGTTTCATGTAACGTCCTCCAGACAGCAGGGAAAGGAAGAGGAGGGGAACTCTCCCCAAGCTCCGGCCAAACCCCGCCCACTCAGGTGGCCAAAATACGTCATGTATCATACAGCCCGCACAGGCCTTTTTAATACAATCTGTCCCCTCCCTTGCTGCATTCTCCAATCAGCAGTGAAAGACTTAAAAAACCTTGCCATTTAAATAGCCATTAGTAAGCTCCAGAGTTAACACCCCATTGAAAAGCAGTAAGGCCGCTCATTAGTTGTTGCCATCTGACAGCAGATGGCTTGAAACCACTTCCCCGAGCAGGCGAGAGACGTGAAAGGCTTCCTACCTCAGGCCCTCGCCGAGCAGGTTCCTTGGGGCCAGGGTATTGCCAGGCCCAGGGGCGGGAGTGGGTAATCCGTAGCTCTCAGGCCAAGGGGAGTTTGGGCATCTGAGCAGAGGCAGGTGGTAGTGAATGAAGGTGTCCACACCCCAGCCAGAGCCTGAGCCCACCTCGCGCAGCCGGAAAGCTGCAGCCTTGCTTTCCCAAGCTAAGCCTGTGTCTTCCGGGGGGTGCAATCATCAGGCTGGGGAGACCGAGGAGCAGCTGAACATGGGCTTTAGGTCACAGGCAGAAACATGTTTGGGGGCTTCAGCTTTCATTAGCCCTCCCCCCCCCGCCCCTGCCATCTCTGCCTGACAGCAAACCAGGTGCAGAGAGCAGGGAACTGCTGTAAGATTCAGCTGGGCATGTCCTATGTGATCAGCTCCCTGCTACTGAGTCTGGGGTGCAGGGGGCTCTCTATCCTTCCCAGCCTGTTTCTGCTCATGTGGAACAGCGGGGGGAGGAGGGGGGAGCGGGGCAGGGCAGCACGTGAACCAGCACTAAGCTGCATTGACAGAGCTGTTTCCAAAATGCCAGGACTGGAACGACAGGGGGTGCGGCAGGCCAGGGCTGAAACCCAGAACTGGAATAACAGGGAGGTGACTAGAGGCGAGGATTGAGGGGGGTATGTGTGAGAGAAGAAATGAGCATAAACAGACAAGGTAAAAAAAATAATAAAATAGATTCACAGAAAGTAAATTACACTTACTGAGTTCTTCTGGCAGATATCCTCCTAGAGAGAGAGAGAGGGTGGATATTTAGCTCTCCATCAACTGACACGGAGCATGTTAGCCACTGAAACGAGCCATTTTGGGAATCTATTTTACATGGTAGGCGGTGAGACACCATGGTGATGGGCAGCAGGAGGACACACCGGGACAGAGAAATTCACTAGGGCCCAGCACTTCCAACACAACTAGATCTTTAGAGGGACAGGCTCGGTTCTCTCGTGCCAATCTCCGAACTGCAACAGAGGTCAGGGGAAATGGAAAAACATATCTGTTTCTGGTGGGATCTGGCTGGGTTTGAACCTTCACCCTGTACGAGTGCAGCTGCAGCTTTGGAAGCACAGGGTGTTTGCAGAATAGGTCATTAGTAGGGATCATTTCATTAGTGGGAAAAACACCTTTAACATTTTGCTGGCTCAGGCTGACGGGGGGGAGGGCCTGGAAAGGAGGCAGTCTGCATTTTACAGCCAAGCAGCAGATCATCCGTTTGCTGTACGCTCCCTCCCCGCCCCCCGGGGCCCAGCACTGGAGTGCCCTTTAATTCCTGCGTGGGTCAGAAGTGCACCCTAAATACAGTGCTTGGGTACTGCCTATGGAGGGAAGGTCATGGGAACATGTGGGACTCAGGAATCATAGGTACAGGGGCATTTTTTCCTAAAAGCACCAAGGCATCTAGAGGTTGAAGAGTCCGAAGCAGTTACTATATTTGGGGTCCGACCCGAAGTTCACTGGAGTTGTGGGGGGGGTCTTTCCATCCACTTCAGTGGGCTTTGGATCCTGGACCAGGGCCAAAAGGCTTTGCTGAGCTGACATTTCAGGTCCAATTTTTCCCAAAAGCAGCAGGGCTAGTTGCCAGCACTGGGCCGAGGTACTGAAAGGTGATAGGGTGAAAGTGACACAGAGACTCTCAGAACATATGCGTCTGATTTGAAGCAGGGACGGCTTGTCCTGTCCCTCCCCAGCTGTTAAGGGTTTATTCCGAGAAGGAAAGAGGATTCATGACTATTTCTGAGAGGTCCCCATACTCTAGAGACTCTAAAAATCACATCATGCAGATTGCTGTCTTGCACTCAGTTCCTATAGTCACACGACTGCTGCAGCAGCTCTCTCCCACTGCCAGGGTTAGAGACGGGGGCTGTATCCCAGGGAAAGCCTTCAGGGCTTGGAGCCGCGGAAAGTGCTCCTGTCTAATGGTTCCTGAGACTGCAGCAGCAGTTTCCATGCTGGAAACAAAGCGAGAGAAAGAAGCATACGGGTAATCGTAAAGATGGGGATTTTAAGATTCCCAACAGCCCACTAGGGCTAGATGCACCGGGATGGCCCAGAACAGATGCATTCAGAGCCAGTAAGATTTCCTAAGCACCTGACCAATGACCAGAAACAAAATGCTTAGCCCCCAATAGCCAACTAATCTTTGTTCAAAATCCCACTCGTTTTGCTGCCATTTAGATTAGCTGTTCAGTTCTGGTTCAGAACTGTGCTTTTGGCACAGGCATCGTTTCAACCCAGGGGAGGAAGGATGGACTTGGGGCTAAGGCACCGAACGGGGCCTCGGGAGATCTGCAATCAGTTCCCAGCTCTACTACTGCCGCCCCAGGTGAACCTTGGGCAAGTCACTTTGTCTCTGTAGGCCTCAGTTCCCCTCCTATACAAAAAAAAAAAAAAAAAGGAAAATACTCTCTCTCCACCACCCTGGGTGTGGTCTGCTTGGACTGTCAGCTCAGTGGGGCAGGGACTGCATCCTGTGCTCCTGCACAATGGGGCTCGATCTCAGTTAGAGCTTCTATGTGTTACCGTAATACAAGCAATAAGCAGCAAGTTCAAAACGTCCAGTGTTTGGAACAGCTGAGCTCGCTCTTGGCAGTTTCCTCGTGCCACATTCCAGGCCCAGGCGTTTCCTTATCACAAGAGACAGACAATGAAGAGGGATCACGCCACGTTGCAAGGTGTTTGCAGCCTCCTCCTGTTCCGCTACCCCGACAGCTCACAGCTGAGCATCCCCGCTGATTCCAAGTTGCTGGCGAGTGCTGAGGGCTCAGCGGAGTGCCCACAGTCAAAGTAGCGCACGCAGCTTTTGCAAAGGACATGGGGAGCTGCATTCATCTGGCACTTCCTATCTCAAGGCCTCGGCCCTCTGAGGGAGGGAAGTATTGCCATTCCGGACTTACAAATGGGGAAACTGAGGCACAGAGCGGGGACGTGATGGGGCCAAGCAGAGGCCAAACCCAGGCATCCTGGCTCCCAGTCCACTGCTCTAACCACCTGATTTTACCTCCCTAACACTTCCATCTCCCACACGTAACCAGAGACATTTCCTGGCCAACGTGGCCATTTCTCGTACGCGCGGCGGCTAAGAGCTCGGACGTGGCTTGCGGGACAGAGGGGCACCGCCCCCGCTCACCTTGAGGGCCTGCAGGTCCGGCAAGTCGGTGTGGCAGCACAAGAGGACGTTGTTGGTCATGCTGAAGCTCTCCCGCACCCCAAGGTGGTAGAAGAGCGAGGGCTGGCACAAGGAGTTGCTCACTTCCACCACGGCCACATCTGCGGGCAAGGAACAAGGGACCATCGGACACCAGCCGACATCGCTCACGGCCTTTTACACACTGACGTGCAGCTGACAGGTCTGGGGCGCTGGGGAATCCCCCTCAATCCCCTCCCCTGAGCCCTAGGGAATAGCAAGGACACTCACTTTGCAGGTTTGGAATGTCCTGGTGAGGAGGATAAAGGGGACATGATCAGGACCAGCCCATGGGGCAGGTGACTAGGCACGTCCCTCACCCCCGATGCTGGGTCTCACCCTCAGCCCAATCGCTACCTCTCCTGGCCAGAGACCGCTCAGTGCAGTCCCACCACTCTCCTCCATCCCCTGCAAATCCTATTGCCTGCCCTGGATGTTGCATATAAACCACCAAGCCCAATTACTCAGCACAGCAAGGAACAGGCCTTCCTTTAAGAGGATGCTTCCCCAGCCAAGGACTGCTGGAGGCAGCAGTGTCACTGCTTCATCTCTCCATCCATCTCACATTCCCTCCAGGGGAGCCGAGCGACAGCTGACAGAGGGGACCGAACCCACCCTAGGCTGTTTAAAGGTCCGGCCCCATCTCCCCCGGGGTAGCCAGGCAGGCCGATCATTGCAACACATACACACAGGCAGCTTTTACACACCATTTTGGTGGACCAGGAAAAGCCAGACACCGCCCCGGACCCACAGCTTGAACAGACCAGGGGCGAATATCACCGATACTGTGAGGCACGCCTCAGTGACCATGCAACAACCCATTTTGCACTTCACCATCAGAGGGGTAACGAAAAACAGCAGCACGTCAACCCTCGCAACCTGCCTGCATGCTGAGGTCCAGCTGTATCATAGCAACACTAGGAGAAACTGAGGCAGAGAGAGGTTAAGGGCCCCATTTCCTGAGGTGCCAAGGACCCACATTTCCCGTTGACTTCAAGCAGAGTCACGAGTGCTCAGCAGTTCTTGAAAAGTCAGGCCTTGGTACGGTTTATCCAAGGTCAGAGCCAGGCACAGAACCCAGGACTCCTGAGTCCCCTGTCCCTGTGCCCGCTCCAGTTAGTGACTCTGGCCAGCAGCATGGCACCAGAGGGCACATGCCAGAACAACCGACTTGTTCAGCTGGCCAGGAGCGTTGCCCATGGGTTAGCCAGACTCTGACCTTGGGATCTCTGTCTCACAAGGCTGCCCGCCAACCTCCTGGCATTATCGATAAAACAGCGTTTCCTCCCCCGAGCCCGGCTGCCTGCGTTGAAGCCAGAATGGAAGCGACAGAGGCTGAAGGTGAGATGGGACCATTCAGACAGAATAAATCACATTAAGCAGAGAACATCCCCTGGCCTAACCTCTCCAAGGGGGAGGGGAGGAATCTTTTCCTTCAGCCCCCCAACCCAATGCCAAAGGCACAAATCCAAGCCACCCTCCCCTCAGCCACGGGATGCGGGTAGCTGTGGTCCCTGCTCTGCTCCAGAGGAATCGGGAGCATCACAGATGTCGTGTGAGGAAACCTCAGACCGACAGAAAGTCAGTGACCACACCACACAAGTTATTTCCACATCGTTTGACATCCTTCTGCTCCAGTAGCTTCTGACCCTGGAGCCCTCCTTAAAGGGCCAGGCTCTCCCGTTTGATTTGTCCTGGAAGGGCATGCACAGAGCTCGCCACCCCTGCGGTGAGGAGTCTAGCAGGCTGGAATAAAACTGCATCCCCCCCAGAGCAGATTTAAAAGACATTCATCGACTATAAAGCCAGAAGGGAACACTGTGATCACCCAATCTGGCCACCCACATAACAGGCCAGAGAACTTCCCTGAACTGGCTCCTCGTCGATCCAGAAAATCTCCTTTAGAAAAACAGCCAGTGAAGGGAGATGTTCCAGCAGCTTCTCCGACATGTGAAAATAAACGCCAGAGCAAAACCCACAGTCCAGAGAAGGTAGCACACCCAGTAGCCACAGCAGAGTGGCCAGAGAATGATCAGGCCCTTGATAGAGCCCTGCATGGATACAAAATCTGGTATCCGCATCTGATCCGCACATGGGGTCTGTGAACCTGTGCAGATCTGAGGGCCTCTCTCCATTGAGACTGGAAGCCCTCTGACATCCCCTGCCTGGTCAGGATAGCGGTAGTTGGCACTGCCAGGGTTTATGTTGCATCTCTCCTGGTAGCTTTCATCACCACTAAATAGGGTGACCAGACAGCAAGTGTGAGAAATTGGGATGGGGGTGGAGGGTAATAGGAGCCTATATAAGAAAAAGACCCAAAATCGGGACTGTCCCTATAAAATCAGAACATCTTGTCACCCTAATACTAAATTCACACACACACTCATGCTCTCCTGGACTGTGAGTTTGGAAGGGATATTTTATTGTCTGCTTCCAGGCAGCACCATCCCACAATGCTAATTGAGCAGAGAGCAACCAGAGCTGCCGGGATCTGTGTAATAAAGCAATGAATGTTGGCCATCCTTTCCCCAAGACGGTAGGGAAACAGTAGACAAGACAATAAGGAGGAGGAAACAGGCAGGATGGTCTGATGCTTAGAGCACAGCACAGGGAACCAGGTGAGCTGGGTTCTAATCCCACCACTCACACACCTTTGCTCAACTGATCTCTCCTTGGGCAAGTCACTCAGGCTCTCTGCAAACATTCAAACACCTGTTAAATGAGGGTAACAGAATAGAGACAAACCTCATTTTAATAACACAAGATCATAGCTGCTGGAAGTAGGGGTGCTCAGGGCACTGCCACAACCCCTGGCTTGAAGTGGTTTCCATCATATATAGTTAGGTTCAATGGCTCTCAGCACCCCCACTATAAAAACTGTCCCAGCGCCCCTGCACAAGGCTGTTCGTGGGTGTTAGAAATGGAAAGTGCTAAATATTACACAGAATCTATCATTGTCTAGGGACTTCCCTTGGGACGGAGCTCTGAGCTCTCTGTTCCAGAAGGCCAGGCTCCTGCTATGTGAGCTCCAGGAGATAACACGGGGCCTATGACACACAGATGAGCAGTTCCCGCTCCACCTGGCAGAGGGCAGTGGTGAACAAACACACACAGCTGATAACAGCCTTACTGCAGCTTGCTCCAGGGGCTGGATGATTTCGAGGAAGGAGAAGGCTCATCTGCCAGCATCTGGCCGCGGCCACGCCCAGAAGCAGCCCTGCTCTCTCCCCTCCCTCACTGACAGCCCTGGGGCTGCTGCAGCTCCCAGGCTAGGGGTGGGGGGGGCTGCAAACAGAAATGGGGAGTGTGACTCCCCCCGCCCCAGATCCGGGGGGCTGATGAATGCTGCAGCCTCCTCCGCCCTCCCCAAATCCCGCCCCGCCGGCTGAGGCCGGGCGCAGCTCAGCTCAGCTCAGCTCACCGGCGTTGTAGAAGCGGTCCAGGGGGCCGGGGTCGCCCAGCGCCAGGGTGCCGAAGGGGACGGTCTGCAGCTCCGCCCGCGCCTCCCGGCAGGCGTCCCGCAGGCAGCGCAGGGGCAGGGACTCGCCCGAGCCCTCGTTGAGGACGCAGACCACGCTCAGCGCCCGGCTCCGGCTGCTGCTGCTGCCCCGGCGGGCCTGGGGCCCGGCCAGCGGCTTGCCGGGGGCGATGGCCATGGCCAGCGGGTCCTGCCAGTAGCTCCCGGCGCGCTCCGCCATGCCCGGGGCTGGTGGGGAGGGGGAGCCCCCCGAGCAGGGCAGAGAGCCGGGCACGGCCGTTTCCGCCCGGAGTGCGGCAGTTCCCGACTTGGGTCAGTTGCAGCCCACGTGGGGCCCCCGAGCCCCACCCACCAAAACTTTCCCAGAGAGTCGGAGCGGGAGCTGGGTGTGCCCGCTGCTTCCTGTGCAAGCGCTGCAGCCGCTGGGCGCGGGCCATTGCACCAGCGTCTTCGCTCCAGGATAGGGAACAGCAAAGGAAACCCACCCTTACCCAGCCCGCCTGAGCCTCCCCCCTCGCCCCCATGGGTTGCGTCTTGCAAAGCGGCCTCCAGGAGGCTGTTGGAGGGATTTATGGCCAGGGTCGAAAGCTGTAAAGGAGCCTTGCTCCCACTGGGGGGATTGACGCCAGCTGTGGAGTTGCTGGCCCCATGTTTGCAAAGAAGGGCCTCGATCCTGCAATCAGGCCCCCAAAGACCTGTCTTTGGACCTGTGCCCAGGGTGCAAAACTGCATGGATCTAATTCATAGAAGATTAAAGTTGGAAGGGACCTCAGAAGGTCATCTAGTCCAACCCCCTGCTCAAAGCAGGACCAATCCCCAGACAGATTTTTACCCTAGTTCCTTAAATGGCCCCCTCAAAGATTGAACTTACAACCCTGGGTTTAATAGGCCAATGCGCAAACCACTGAGCTATCCTTCCCACCCTAAGTGCAATTGTAGCAGTGGGGCCAAGAAATGGTACCTAACCTCTAAGTATCGGGCTAGCAGCGTTAGCGTGTAGCCACAAAAACAACAAGGTGTCCGGCGGCACCTTACCGACTAACAGATTTATTTGGGTATAAGTGATCGTGGGTAAAAAACCCACTTCTTCAGATGCATGGAGTGAAAATTACAGATGTGGGCATTACAATGTTGACACATGAAGAGAAGTGAGTTAGCTTACAAACCTCGACGGTTTCTTCTTGCTCTGGAAGGCAGCGGGCGGCCCAAATGGCAGATGCATCTTTTTGCACAAGCAGCATTTCCGATGTTTGTGCACAAAGGCATGGATGTGCACACACATAGTGCGAGGATGTGAGCAAGCGTGCCCCTGCACTACGGAGCGGAGAGGACAGATGCACCCCTGAATTTGGCAAACGCATGTCTGGAAGCGCTGCCAGCGCTCACGTCGCGTACAATCTCAAATGCGGCTAAAGATATTTAGACTCCAATACGTCTCTTATTAAAACTCGAGATAAAACAAGACAAATGTGCAAAGACTAATGCAGGGAACATTGTGCAGTTGAACCTCCATTATCTGAATATCAGCCATTTGGGTAACTGAAGTTTTGAGCAAATTGCCTGTGCAATTAACATATATCAGGGGAGACAAACCTGTAATGGAAAACGGGTGGTGCAGACAAATGGAGCTTCAGTTAATTGAAGTTCAGTTTTTTCCATCGCGAGAGATGTGGAGGAAAATTAGTCTAGCAAAAAGCCCGGCTTTCAGCATACAGGATGGTACAAACACAGAGTCTTTTATGACCGGGGAAGGCTTTGAAGGCAGTAGGCAGAGAGGAATTCCCTCTACGCTCACCTTGTGGTGTGACACGCTATCGCCTGGGGCGTTCAGTCCCAGATTTACAAAATATATTTCACGCTCTTCAGAGAGGGGCTTAGGTTGTTTCCATCTGCCTGATGTTTGTCCGGCTTTAGGGCTGGCTGCCCTGGACTGCAAAGCTGGCAATAGGCACTTGTGTGTGTGAGCGAGATGGAGAAAGCAGCCCACAGGCCAAGTCTCCAGGAAAAACACAGCTTTCGGCTCCAAAAAGCTGCGTGCACACATCAAACACTTTTGACTAGCATCGCTGCCTTTCACCCCCCCGCCCCATGAGCATGTCCGTCCCTGCTCGCTTCCCCCTTTCCTCAGGACTTCCAAAAAGCAGCGAGCACAGGGCGGTTTGGCTTTAGATGGGCTGACTGTGGTGATGGGAGAAAGGACATGTTCTTTCTGTGGAGCTCAGAGATGTAGCGAGTCTGCTGGGAATGGAGTCCGAGGCTGGGATCTGCAATAGGCCAGAAGTCACTTGGCCCAGAGGGCTGCATTCCTGGCGCCATTGCTGGTTTTCAATTTTAGGATTTATCATCCGTTCACCTCCTCCCACGCTGGGATAAAGGGCAGAGGGGCGGGGAAGGAAAAGAAGCCTCTGTGTGGAGCTTCCAAACTGCACCAACTCGCTTAGCTATAAAGAGACTGGGAGCTCGGAGCGGGACGCTTGGCTGGGGGGGTTGGGATGGCATCACTGAGAGGACGTTTTATAAAGGACCCAACAAATACATTGAAGACAATGGAGGATGCTCCTGCCCCAGCCTGGGACCTGACAGATCCATTTGTGACTAAGAGAGGACTAGCCCGTAGATTCGTTCTCCCACTCTGGACAAAGAAATAACATAATATTTACTGACCTCCTGTGGGTATGGGGATCCTGACTTCACTGTGCAGCTCTTGGAGATCCCTGAGGGAAGGGTGCTGAGCGACATATTCATGTTTGTAATAACGTGATAATTAGTATGACCCAGAGGTGCGAAATGAGCCTGATTCAAAGTGGGCATCTCTGCATTGACTTTAGTGGGCTCTGGATTGGGTCCAACATTAGCCTCGTGATGCATCTTTGCCCTGGCTGGCTATGTCCAGTCAAATCACCCTGCAGCAGTTCCCACGGGGAAGCAGCCTCCCTCCCGAGCCAAGTCAGCTGTTCCTGCTTCCCAGGCCAGGGGGAACGTCCGGAACTGTTCTGCTCATGATGCCATGGGCTGTGGCTTGAAAGCCGGGCCCCCTTCCGGCCCTCCTTTGGCTTCAGGGAGTTTCAGCTGCAAACCTAAGAAACAAAACCAAACTGATCACCCTGAATTGGCCCTTGGTGGTTAGCGTGTTGGAGCCGTTGACCTACAAAACCAGCACCAGGTCTGTAGTGATCTGGGGGCCCATTCTGGGAATAGTGTCATACATGGGCTCACCCCGTACGTCAAAGCATTCATGGCCCTCTGAGCCAAGTTCTAATATAGAAGTAGATACTTTCCCCCAGGGAATCAGGGACCTGTCCCAGGTTTGTGGGCATGTGTACTTGTGTCGGCTGCCTGCCGGGACTGAACCCTGGAGCTCATAGACTTTAAGGTCAGAAGGGACCATTATGATCATCTAGTCTGACCTCCTGCACAATGCAGGCCACAGAATCTCACCGACCCACTCCTGTAACAAACCTCTGACCTATGTCTGAGCTATTTCCTCAAATCATGGTTTAAAGACCTCAAGCTAATGCACAAGCTACTACTGCTTTAGCCACAGCGCTGCAGCACTCAGACAGGAAGGGTGGCCCAGTGGTTAGGGCCTGGATTTAATTCCCTCCTCTGCCACAGGTGTCCTGCCTGGCCTTGGGCAGGCCACTGAGGGTCAGATTTTTCCAGAATTGAAGTGCTTCAAGATGTAGAGAGGCACTTAGTGAGAGTTCCCCTTAAGGATGTGTGTGATGTCGCTCCCATGAACAGCCGACTGGGGTCAATGGGATTACCGGGTGCATAAAAGTGAGCAGGGTCTGGGCCTTAGGGTATGTCTACACTAGAGGCACTGCAGCATAGACACTTACTACAACATCAGTGTATTTAGTCCACCTCCCCGAGAGGCAGGAGCTAGGTCAATGGAAGAATTCCACATTTTTCACAGCCCTAAGTGATGTTGCTAGATTGAGCCAAGTTCTAGGTGTGTAGACCAGGCCTTAATCGCAGGATTGAATCCCGCCCAGGTCAGCTGTGATCATAAACTGCCTGATGTGGGAAAATAGCATGATGGGCCTCAGGCCAAGGGGCCTTCTCAGAGTAATACCTCATTCACAAAAACAAACAGCGAGGGAGAAAACGCAGACATGTGAATTAAACAAAGTCCAGCACATGCTGACTGGAAGTGGGAGAAGATAAACAGATCTTTTCTATGTACACATTATAATTTGGAGAGGCACTGAGCTACCAAAGTGATGAGAATTTGGGAGCCATATAATGCATTAAATCGCTCGATTGATAGATAGATTGATATTCATAAGCTTGTTCTAGGCTGGTTCTTTGCAGACTGACTATTGAAGAAGACCCAGATCACATGCTTCCCTGCAGAGCCCCTTAGCCTGCAGGCAGGACCAGGAAACTGCCTGAAATTTCAAGTGGTAGCTCAAGACATGTTTGTAACACAGTTTTCCATATACCACAGGTCATTCTTGCTGGCAGCTTCTGCAGAGAAGCCAAGAATTGAATGATCCACAAATCCATGTCCCCCCTGAGAATGTTCTGGTCAGATCTAGGTGAGCAATGTATTGCCTGGGCGTGGTGTGCAGGGGCGGGAAGGAAAGGACGTACATCGTCACTGCCTTGTGCCATAAGCCCCCAGGGTGAGCAATCCAGCGTCTTGCTTCAACTCACACAGGCTGGAAAGGGCATTGCTCTGATCAAACAAGGGGCTGAGGCAGTGGTCCCCAACCTTTTTTGTCTGGCAGGCACCAGACGACAAGCCACGGAGGACTGTGGTGGCAGATGAGCATCCGCCGAAATGCCGCCAACAAGTGGCATCATCCAGAGGCATCACTGTCAAAATGCCACCAAATTTCAGTGGATGCTCGTCCGCCGGCCAGTATGCAGGCGCACTTAGATGCCCCTGTGGGTGCCAAGGCACCAGCGGGCACCGCATTGGGGATCCCTGGGCTGAGGCAAAGTGACAAAGAAGAACAAAGACAAAACACAGCACAACCTCATAAACACACACGAGGCAAAACATATAATGTGCAAATATACTATAGGGTCCAGAGAGGATTTTCCCTTGCCCCACAAATAGCAGGTACTGGACACTACAAGTAGCATCGTACCAGACTAGATGGACTAGACTAATTTGCATAAAAACTCCGGACAAGCAATGGCCTCTGACCGGGGATGACAACGCCTATGGGCCTACGGTCTCTTACAGCCTGAGCCAGAGGCTACTGCAGCCAGGGAGAAGGTTCCCAGGCACGTCGCTGGGCTCCGGACCCGGCCGTAGGTGCACAGACGACTTCCCTGGCTGCGGTTGTTTCAAGCCAGTAGACAAGGTCACATGAAACTGACAAGCCAATGTGTTTGAACAAACAAAACAGGACGTGGCAACCTTCAGCCCTCCCGAGAGCTGGGATCAAAGCCACCGCCGCAGCTGGGCAAACTCAGCCGGAGATGCCGAAAAGCAGCTGCAGAGTGCACGGGGAATGTTCAAATGAGCGAGATTTCAAACGAACGGCCGGGAGTGATGCTTTTATTGGGGGCACAGAACACAGCAGCTGCAAGTGCAGCAGTATGGTATGAAATACACGCTAGATCAACCCTCCATATGCGTGTAATTGGGTCTGACACGCATACACAGGCCCAACGACATGTATGTACACACACAAAATCTATATCATTTGGTAGTCCTGATCTGGGCAACTCTATTGGAAAGCAGTTTCTGCAGAGGACCACATGCTACCACGTTGTGTGGGTACATGCATTGAGCTCACTGTGGCCTGTGTATTTGCCTCTGGGCACGTGATGGTGCTAAGCAGCCTCCAGAGAATCTGTACACAACAGGACTCAGTGCAACGTCAGATGGGAGGGCCAGGAAAGCAAGGATCTGCCCCATTGCCCTGGGAGTGAGGGGAGTGATTGCATCAGGAGGGCTGTCCTCACGGGACCATGGGGATGCACTGGGGGGCTTGGATGATCCCAGGAAGGAGTCTGTTATTCCTCCAGAGATGTGGGGGATGTAATCACTGGAGGCTTCTGGAGCTGCTGCGGGGGAGAGGAAGCTGGTTTGCTGCACGAAGATCTATGAGGCAGCTCGGTCCTGCTGTCTCAGGCGTGCTGCAGATGCACAGGTGGGACGGAGGCTCCTCCGTCTAGCGGAGCTTCATTTCCGTGCGTTTGTAGGGGTTGCCAACACCCTGGCCAGAGACCCAATCAATGCCGTATCTCTGCTGCTTCTGCTCCCCCACCGCGTAGCCCCCGTTCAGGTTGGCGCGGTAGCAGTTGGTGTACCACCAGGCGCCATGCACAGAGACGGCGCAGTTCTGCGTCCCGCTGTCGTTGTCACGGTCATAGGTGGAGAAAGGCTTCCCGTTGTGGAGGCCCAGGGAGTCACCTGCGGGACACACGAGATCCCAGTGCCACAACCGCACCAGGGCATGACGTTGAGCAACAGAGAAATGGGAGCATTTCCCTTGCAGGCTCTATATCCCTGGAGGCAGCATGGGCTCGTGGTCTGGTCTGAGCCCAGGACTGGGATCCAGGCTCCTGAGGTTTAATTCTATGGCTGTGTCATGCCAGAGAGCAGATGCAATGTGCGTATCACGGTCCCTTTTGGCTTGACTAGCTGTGAATCTGGGAGTCCTGGGTTTGCCCACGGGGCTGGGGAGCCACATTTTTTCCAAGGCACTAGACTGTTTTCAAGGCCTCAGCACCCACAATCGGGGCCAGATTTTCCACCAAGCTGTCGATGTGCTGAACTCGGTGGCAAATCGGGCCTTTCATGGCTTTGCCTCAGTTTCCTCAGCTGTGAAATGGGGATGATGATAATACACGCCTACGTAGTAATGCTTAGCGTGTCAATAGCACATTAAGTAATGAATCCTCATATATCCCAGGTGGTGCCTTATCCCCATCACATGGTGGGGCACAGCAAAGGCTGTGACCTACCCAAGGTCACGCAGTGAGTGTCAGAACCAGGTTTTGAACCCCAGAGTTCCCTGAATCTGGGCCTGCTGTCAGGCCACGTGGGGGCTAATTAGCTAAAGTCTGTAAAGTGCTTTGAAGATGGGCAAGTTCTAAGTGTTGCTATTAGCAAAGCTGTGCTGTGGTTCAGATCTGTGAGCATGGCGTTCGGGTCGGGTTTTCTCTGCCAGCGGCGCTCTCAGGGGAAACGTGCGGGGCCGGATAGGGTGCATCTGCGTAATTCAGGCCAAGGAAATGGATTGCCGAGGCTCCTAGGAATTAATCACCTTTGTGCCCAGGAACCCTGAGCCAGCAGGAGACCTGGCAGATAAGACAGACCCATTGCAATCTTCAGTGCTGTCACAGGCACATGCTGCATCCCCTCCCACCCCCCCCAGCGAACATGGGTGCCACCCACAGGAGAGTTGCACTCGCCCTTGGCAGCTAATAGGGTTAATGCCTGGAGAAGGAGGGTGGAGGGGGTTGATGCCGGGCACAGGCAGCTGCGGTGGGGCTTCCTGGGGTTTTGGATGCCAAGTGTCCTGAGCATGTGCAATCTGCTCTACCAGGAACCAGGGGCTGCGGCGGGGAGGGGAGGAGGCCACTGCCTGAGCCTCGCCTTTGGCAGAGATCCCAGCAGGGAGACAAACAAGGAATGATCCCTCTTCGCCAGATGTGGGAGCCCCCCACAATCCGTGTGTGTTTTGTGGGGGCAGCCAGGATAGGCATTTGTATTTCTGTGTGTGATCATTTGAGACCTAGATCTGTCTTTTGCATCCCTGGCCACCTCCTCCAATCCTGTTTTGCCTCCTTAAATCCCCGTGTGACAGTTTGAGCCAGATGTGCTGTTCCTCTGCCTACCTTAAATTACTGGCTAGCATTGCTGCGTTCCTTGTTCCCAGAAACAGCTGCATTTCAGTGCTGGGTGCCTGGCTCCCCAGATACCCTCCATCCTTTTCCCCCCTCACAATAGGTTTTTGGGGCGTAATCCATGGACCTACACAAAGTGCTCAGAAAGCCCCCGGAGGGCAGCACCAGAGGCGCGCCAAGGGTTAAGTATTAATGCTGATCAGTCATTATCATGTGATTACAAATGGCTGAGCAACCCTGGAGAAGCTCAGCCCATTTCATGCTTTGCTGCATCCCTTGCTCTGGGAGTTTGGATGCATATTTCTTTGTAGGAGAAGCGAAGAAGAGTGGAACGTGTGGTGTCTCTCCCACACACACACACAATGGGACAGATTCTTCCTCCTGCCTTGGCCTCTTTGTGCTGCTCCCACAGCGTGCAGGGGCCCAGATCCTGCTGCAAGAGGCTGGGGTGCAGTCCCCTGGAGGATGCACTGTGTAGGTCCCATAGGTCCCCATGAAGCCCCTGGCACAGAGACAAAAGGGGGTGTCTCCATAGTATATGGTGCAATGGAGACTCTGAGCTTCTCTGGACTGCAGGGCAGCCCTCGGGAGTTTGCTGGTAAAGCATCCCTGAGGTTGCTCTGATTTGAGCCTCGGAGCAGCCCTGAATCCTGAGGGCCTAAAAGTGGCTTAAAGGTGCCTTTGCCCACATCCCCTCGGGCTGCCTCTTTGGGTGGCGCAGTGCAGAACGCCAGCCAGACACACTCTCCTCACCTGCAGAGCCGCCGAGGAACGTCCCTAGAACAAGCTCGTACTTGTCCTCTTCCCCTTTGAGCTTGAAGGACCGGTAGCTGGCAAAGGAGCTGCTGTCATTAAAATTCACCAGGTCCACACGGAGCTGGAACTCGCCTGAGGGAAAGGGACAGAGCCCAGTGTTAGCCAAGGGCCTGTTTTGGCTCCCTCTCACCTCCAGGAGGGGGATCTGGGCCGGGGCTTCTAGTCACAGAGCAGGGAGGCTTGCCCACCGTGACGCCAGCACACCCAGGGAGTGACCATCCCTGTGAGCAATGCCATGTCTTTGCAGGGCACTAGGGCAGAACAACCAACAATGGGAACTCGCTGAGAGGGAGGGGCGGGGATCCCCGAGGAAAAGGAGGGGATCAGGGGAAAGGGATATTCCCACCTAACCTGGGCATTTCCAGCCTCTCAGAATCTAAGGGCTGGATCTGAAAGGCCTCTGATGGGTAATGGCTGCTCGCTTTCGCCCCCTGGAGAGGCCCTGTGGAATAACAGCCCGCAGGGCAGGCCAGAGCTCCCCCAAGACAGCTGCTGGGCTTCCTTACCATCCTGGGTGAGCAGGTGGAGGTTCTCATTGCCCAACCAGAACTCGGAAAGCTGGTTCCCGAAGCCCTTCTTGTAGGCGCTCCAGGTGCGGTAGAAATCCACCGAGCCATCCATGCGTTTCTGGAACACCTGGAGGAGAAGAGAGAGAATGGTGACCGGGAGCTGACTCGGCTCTCATGCTCCAGCAGCCGAACTTCAGACAATAGCTGGAGCCCTGACTGAACTGGGCCATGGAGGATCCAGATGAGCAGCTATGGGGACACTAGCTGGAAGTAAAGATCAACTGGGCTGTCCAGTCTCAGGCTTCAGGGCATGAGCTTGTCCCTGGCTGGGGTCAGGAAGGAATTCCCCCACTAGGGTAAAATGTTGCACAGTTGGATACATCATGGGGTTTTGATGCCTTTCCTCCCCCCCTCCCCCCGCAAAGCACCCAGCGGTAACTATGGCTGGAGACAGGCTAGAACAGGAGTCAGCAACCTTTCAGAAGTGCTGTGCTGAGTCTTCATTTATACACTCTAATTTAAGGCTTCGTGTGCCGGTCACACATTTTAACGTTTTTTAGAAGGTCTCTCTATATATTATATAACCAAACCACTGTTATATGTGAACAAGGTTTTCAAAATGTTTCAGAAGCTTTATCTAAAATTAAATTAAAATGCGGATCTTATCAGTTTAGTGTGATCCTTGCCCTTGCTTTTCTGTGCTGAGTTTTCCAATGTCTGGTGGCACGTATTTAGATACTTTAAGCTGCACACAAGCTTCTGAGTGATCAGTTGTCGGCAGCTGAGGTGAGTGGAGCTGGCGGCTGGTAGGGCTGAGGGCTGGAGGCCTGGACCCTGTCTGGCAGGGGGCCTGTGCTGGAACTCCAACTGGCAGCAAGGTGAGTGGAGGCTGCGGCGGGTACCCTGGCTGGCAAGAGGCCAGCAGCTGGAACCGCAGAGCAGCAGCTGAACGGCTCAGCCCATCGCCGCTCTGGGGTTCCAGCTGCCGGCTCCTGCCAGCCGGGGTCTCAGCCTGCTGCCAGCCTGGGGTTCCTTCACCCAGGCCAGCAGTGGGCGCTGAGTGGGACCAGTGGGCAGCGGTGGGACCCTGGGTGGCAGGAGCTGGCGGTGGAAACCCCAGAGCCGCTGAGCCCACCGCCATGTGCCATCAAAAATCAGCTTGTGTGCCACCTTTGGTACACGTGCTGTAGGTTGCCGACCCCTGGGATAGAATGATCTGTCTGGAGGTGGATCCGCAAAGCAAAACCAGCTCCAAACCCCACTCCCCACGTGCTCGGGAAGTAGCGAGCTAGAGCGGCTCTGGACTCTGCTGCTTGGCCCCAGCCCTAGCACATTTAGGGCTGGCTGTTAATCTCAGCCAAGCCAGTGTGAGCCTGTGAGTGACACCCCCATGGCCTCCTTCCCCTCCACTCCCCCCACAAGTGCACAGCCAGCCAGGACGTTCTGGCACAGCTATCAGAGACAGAACCATGGTCCGCATCCCTCCCATCATCGTCCTTTCAGGGTGTCAGCCTTGTACGCTGCTAGCCACTGGGGACTCACACCATGCCTGGGTGAGCAAAGGGAAATCTTACAAACCAGAGAAAGCCACATCTGTGGGGCATGCCAGCAGTCAGGGAAAGGTGAGACGGATGCATCTGCCTTTCAGCGATTTCTCTGCTCCACTAACTCGTGGACTGATAACCCCAGCTAACTCCACAGCCTGGGTTAACTTCCTCTACCGGAACCCCTCCTGTTGGTTCAGGGAGATGCAGCGATCTTTCTTGCTTCCTGCCCTGCACTGTAGCTTTACTGCACTGTCAAACAGTTGCCCCATCCCTCCCCAGAGGTGGCTGCATTCCAGCCATGGGTGACGTGATTCCCTGTGCAGACAGGTTGTGAAGCCCTTCAGGGTGAAAGGCACTACATTAGGGTAAGGAATGATTCTCTCCTGACCCCTCCCCAGCCCCATCACGGCCACATTCTGCTACCCGTGCGTAAATCTCTCGCACCGCACTGGGACCAGGCAGCTCTGGATGTGACCATCGCTCCGGCGCTAGGATACTGTGTTTACCAGCCAGCCTCCGCCATCAGTGTCCATGTCGCAGAAGACCCTCAGCGGCTGGCAGTCCGGCAGGTAGATGGTGTGCCAGCCACTCAGGAACTCTCCTTTGCCCAGAAGCTCCTTGCAGCTCTTTGGCCCTGGAATCAAGGCAGAATTTGGTCCCTGGGGAAATGTGTCTGAGGTCTCGTCCTCTCCCAGAGAGAGGCGCACACAAGTGGGGAAGGGACGGGACTGAGTGGCTCCCGATGCTGAGATCACCTCGCAGTGATAGGGGGTTACCTTGCCACCAAGTTAGCAGCCACAGCAGGTGCCAGGAACCTGGTTTAGGCTAAATGTCATTTCAGGAGGGTTTCATCTCCATGTAGTGCTTAAAGCCAGGAGAGCTGGGAAAGGTATGGGGTCTGGTGCTTAAAAGCAAGGGAACTACCTGTCAGGATCCCTGGATCCTAGCGCCAGCTCAGGGACGAAGTGTGGTCTAATGGTTAGAACAGGGGGAAGTGGGAGTCTGTACTCATGGGTTCCTCATTGACTCACTGTGTGCCCCAGGGCAAGTCACAGCCCCTCTGTGTGCCTCGGTTTCCCCATGTGGGGCGATAATACTTTCCCGCCTAAGTGCTTTGAGAGACTTGGAGGAAAGGTGTTATTGGTTATCGTTCCTGCATTACTGGCTCGTGCGCTTTCCCGGCCGAAGGAGAAAGAAACCTTCTAGAGCAAGCGGACAAACACACACAGCCTGCTTAGTCCTCTGATGTGACGGCTACTGCAACTGCACCAGAGTTGAGTACATAGGGGCCGGACCTGAAAGGGGAATGTTCACCGCTCCAGAGCGATGGACTTTTGGTTTCTAGCTCTGCCATAGACTCTCTGTGTGACCTGAGCCAGTCACTTCATCTCTTTAACCAGCTCCGTGGGGTCAGTCTGATGGGAGAGGGGGGTACCCCACGCAGCTCTGCGCTGCAGCATACTGACCTCTTCGTCCAGCAACCCCTCTTGGGCCCTTACCATCTCCCCCTGTAAAATGGGGCCAGGGCTGCTTCCTTGGCCTGTCTTGGCTATTCAGACTGTAAGGTCGCCGGGGCAGGGCCCGTCTCCCGCTCTGTGTCAGCACGTCCCCATGCATGGCGGGTGGATGCCTCCAAGCGCTACCCTAATGTAAACAATGGTAAGTCATTTTTTTTAAGCGCCGAGGAGGCAAACTCACCGTTCTGGCAGAGGAAGGAAGGGTCTGGGTGGTCTCCTGCCAGTCCGAGAAACAAAAAAAAAAAATGCAGTTAGAAAGCAAAGCTTAGCAGGCACCCGTAGAACTTGGTTGGATGAAGAGTGGAAGGTTCCTGGTTAGTTATTTTTCCTGCTGTGTCACAGCTGCTTCTCTTGTTTGGAAGGGTTGTGTATTACTGCCCTCCCGCCTTGCAATGTAGGAGGAACCGCGGCCATGTGCTTATAGGGTCAGTGTGCAACATTCGCGGCCACCTGCTCCCTGGGGACCTGAACCAAACCCCACTGAGCATGGTGGAAAGACTTCTCCCACAGAGACCCCACTCAGCCCCCTGCAGCGTGAGAGGACGTGGAAATAGGGTGACCAGATGTCCTGATTTTATAGGGACAGTCCCGATTTTGGGGTCTTTTTCTTATATAGGCACCTATTACCCCTACCCCCGTCCCGATTTTTCAAGTTTGCTGTCTGGTCACCCTACGTGGAAATGCTCCAGAGAGAGCCATTTCATACCAGCACAGGGGAAGGGGCGGGGAGCCGATCCTGGGAGCTGGCTCATCTCCTTGACACTGGCCACCCGTCCCAAAGCTTCATGCTGCCCTGGCTTCAGAGGGCCTGGTTCCAGTGCCCGTTGCAATTGATGGGAAGGGCTGTGGTGACTTGCGGGGGGGGGGGGATCAGGCCCGGGAGCCATATTAGCAGCCCCGAAGGCCCCTCTTGAAAACCACAGGAGAATTTTGGCAGGACGGACTAAACCGTCTGGAGCCAGAACAGATAGGAGTGGACCCCAGCCCAGGCACCTACGCCTCTTGAAACAGAGGTCAGGGGGCTCCTCATCTGAATGCTAAGGCTCCTGCCTGTCTTGAATAACAACCCCCCATCGGGTGTAATCTACACCTGCAGTGCCCCCCCCCGCAGACCATTGCTACATAGTTACCTCGTTCCCCCTTCGGTCCTGCTTTCCCAGGTGGTCCCACGGTCCCTGAAATCCAGAGCAGACGGAGAGACACAGTGAATGCAGGCAAGTGCTTGAGCGCAGCCAAGGCGCAGAACATGGTCGGAGGGGGGGAGTCCCCAGGGACTCTTTTAAAGGGGGACAAACAGACGGACCCAGAGGAAAAAGAAGGGAAGCGCTCAACGTCCATCGTCCATCGCTACTTGTTCCCATGGCAACCATGAGAAGCGGCTCATGGGGGCTGCCCGGCTAATCGTGGTGGACGATGCCATCGGGCCTGGAGGAGGTGAGGGGTGGGCTGCTGCCCAGCCCTACAGGGGCTGGTCAGTTGAGCTCTGTGTGTGGAAGCGAGAGGCACCGGGGGGCAGAGGGTCAGATTCAGGGGGCGGCCTGGCTATGCCAGACGGAAGGGCGGCTGGCCCATGAAGTCATGCCTTGTTCTCCCACCAGCGGAGGGCATGCAGCTCATCAGGGACTAATCGCTGTGCCAAGAGGGGCAGATCCATCAAACACACGCAGTCTGCTAAGGCCCATGCACCAGCCAGAGTGACCACGGGCAATGGGGTCACACCGGGCACCGCCCAGCGAAGTGCCCAGTTCAATATGGGGTTTGCACCCTTAGCCAGAGATTCCCCGGCTCTGGTGACACCTCTGAGCCGTTGGGCCACAGCCTCTTCCGGTGTAAATGGTGCATTGATGTCAGCGCCGCTGCACCAATTGACTCCAACAGCGGATTTGAGCCATACTGCTCAGTAGCTGCCAGAGTCCAATCCCCTCCTTGTGACCACTGCGTTCTCCACCTGCCCCACAGACTCATTGTGAGCTGGCCCAAGACCATCCCACAGGCCCAGAGGGGCCTGCTCCAGCTTGGGGACAGCGCCTGTTGTGAGAGCCCCTCTCTCATCTCCTACCTCTCAGGCCAGGTTGACCAGGTGCCCCCTTTTCTCCAGGGCTTCCTGCTGTGCCTGGCGTCCCAGGGCATCCCTGTAATATGGTGAGTTTCTCAGCACCAGAGAGACCCACCACCTTCACCTCTGTGGAAACACAAAGAGACATGGGAGGAGGCACGATCCCAGCACCTGCTCTGGCTCGGCCCCAGCGAGTCACCTGGTGAGATGGTTCCCAGCATTGCTTACCCTGGCCCCTCTGATAATTACCGCTGGCCCCTTGGTCTTGGTCTCTGGAGGGGCTCTGTGGAACCGAGGCTGCCAGACGGGACCTGCCCTGGTCTCACAGGTCAGCACAGCCCAGTGAGGGAGAGGGAAAGGGACCCAAAAGGCATCTACCACCATGTTCACGTTGCGCCTCTGCTCTCAGCGCGCACCGGCCCTGTGATAGCCTGCGTCTTTCTACTCCACTGTCCCTGTGCCATGGCCCACCCCATAGCATCCCCCCAGTGCAGGGCTGAGCTAGGTGTGGTGCTCGGAAAGAAATCCTTCCCAGGGGCACCAAGTGGCTGGGCGGGCAGTCAGAGAGCTTTCACTCCATTTTTCCATCCACCCCCGCCCCACACACACACACACACACACACACACACACACACACACACACACACACACACACACACACACACACACACACTCTGGGCTGCCCATCCCATCCCAGCCACGTGGCCTTTACAACCAGCTTTAAGCTGGGAGGCAGGGATTCATTGAGGTGCATCAGCCAGCCAAGCTCTCCCCATGACAGGCACTCCCCTGAGGTCCAGCCTCCATTCCTCCTGGCTCAGCTCCAGCCCATCTCCTGCTTGGAGCCCCCAAACTGATCCCATCAGCCAGCCCAACGGGCTCTGCACCCAGGGCCCAGCCGTCAACGCCATGACTCAGCTACTGCCGTGCTGGAGCCAGCTAAATGGCTAGAGAAACACACACACACACACACACATACACCCGCCATCACTAGGCAACATGGGTGCCTCAGAGCTCAACCTAGCCCCCCCCCCCGCATTTACAGCCCCAAAACAGAGATTCTCCTACCTGGGCAGGTGCCTGGGTCCCCGGTTACCAGCATCCAGGTGCAGAGCCAAAGCAGGGCTGTAATAAAGTTCCACATCTTCACTGTTCTCTCGTGAGCCCGTCGTCCCTCCCCAACTGCCTCTCGGTTTATGGACGTTCCAGGAACAATGCCCTTGTGGGGAGCTTTTCCTGGGAATTAAACCGGGCTTCCCACCATTGTTCCTAGGCACAAAAGCTTGGCACCCCCAGAGAGCCTCTGGAGAGGTGGGGCCAGGCCTCTTCCTCCAGCACAGGCCAGCGTGTCCTAGCCAGCTCTGGTCGTGGAGTTTAGGGTGCTGACTCTCAGCTCTGGCCATGCAGCCCTGGCCTTCAGCCATGGGGCTTCAGATGCCAACTCATGGCTGCAGGCTCTGCTCCCTGGCTCTGGCTGTGTGGCACCAACCCCCAATCCTGCTGGCCCCAAGTGTTGACCCCTATCCGTGCACTCCAACTCTCAGCCCTGGCCGCTGACCCCAGGCACAGATCCCCAGTGGTGGCCTTGGGCTCTGGCAGGTGCTGGCTCTGGCCCTGGCCCTGGCCCTGGCCAGGCAGCAGCAGGCACAGCCTCCAATCCCAGTGGCGGCTGATCCCCAGCCTTGGCCACTGAGCCTGGGGCACTGCTCCTAGATGGCGACCCTGGGTTCCGGCGGGTGCTGGCTATGGGTGGCAATTCCCAGCCCCAGTCACACAGCAGCGGGCGCCAATGCCAGGCTCTGGCCCTGGATGCCAAGCTCCAGTCCTGATCATGCTGCAGCAAACTCTGGCAAGTGCTGGCCAAGGACTCTGACTCCTAGCTCTGGCTGTGCAGCAGCGGGCATGGACCCCAAGCGCCGATCCTGAGCTCTGATCCCTGGCCATGCAGCTGCAGGTGCCAACCCTGGGCTCCACTGAGTGCTGGCCCAGGACACCGACCCCCAGCTCCAGGCACCAACCCACACCCCCAACGAGACGGTGGCAGGTCCCCCTGCATCCATCACCCCTGGCTTCTGCTGCCTCACCCCCCAACCTCTCCATCCATCCTCCCTGGCATCCGCTGCCTCACCCCCCTGCCCATCCAGGTCTTAACTTGCCAGAACTTGCTGTGAAAAGTGATATTAACAAACATACCAATATCACTTTTCACAGTATTATTTTTCTTGTTGAGTATGGAAAAAACCCTACACAAAGAAATGACAATGCTCTGGCTGCGTACATGCGCATATTTATTTGTTTTTCCTAAAGTTAATTAAGTATTTCAGAAAAAAATGTCAGTTCAGCCACCAGCCAGAGTGTTGTGAGACCCCCCTGTCCTAGGCCACATGCCATAACAACTCCCGGCAAAGGGGAGACACATGAGCTAGCAGGGGCAGTCCCGCTCTGTGCTGAGGACCGGGTCGGGCTGACAACTGTAGGCTTCAGTGTTCAAATACAAGGTGCGACCGAGCACAGGGCTGGAAGCCAGGAAGTCGTGAGCTCACTGCCCAGCACTGAAACAAATGCCTTGCTCCAGCCGCCTTTGCGTGCCCCAGTTTGCCCATCTGTGAAAAGGGGATAACACCGTTGCCCTCAGGGTGGGGTCCAAAGCTCACATCCCTAAGTGGTTTGGTTTCTCTTCCCAGGAATAACAGGGAGGAGAGCAGAACCCAGACCACGTCCTTCACTCCCAGCAGGGCTAGGCAGAACATTCCCAGCCCCAGCCATAGCTTCTCCAAGCGCAGCACCTCCCACCCATCGCCCCTGGGGCAGGGGAGCCTCCCCGCTGCACCCCTATGTCTATCTCCACTCGGGCGCTGGTTGATCATTGAGCGTAGTAAGAGGATCCCATTGCAGTGACCAGGGCTTTAGTCAGGGCCACCCAGAGGAATGATTCAGGGGGCCGGGGGCAAAGTGGGGGAACTGCAGCGCTTGTATTCACCCTGCATTTCAGGGGCGGGGGGCCCTTCAGTCATTCCGCGTCTTCGGCAGCACTGACGGGCCCCCTGCTGCCAAAATGCCGCCAAAGACCTGGAGCGCTGCCGGGCCAGGGCTTGGGGGGCCTAGGGCCTGGGGCAAATTGCGCCACTTGCCCCCCCCTCTGGCCGGCCCTGCCCTTACTGCTGCTCAGGATCAGGGCGTAGGGGCAGGCCTATAGACAGCAGTGCAGTTAGGCAGCCTGGCTCCCTGCCGCTGGCCCTGGAGAAGGGCAGCACGGGGGAGAGGCATGCGCCTGCCTCCATCTCCGAACAGCCCCCATTGCCAGCAGGTGGAGGGTGAGAATGAACCACCCACCGCCCCATCCCAGGTGTATGCACCAGCCCCCACCACCAGAGCGGGGGGCTTCCAGGTGCAGCAAACTTGCTAGTAAGGCTACAGGGGCACTGGGTGTAACGTAGCCCCTGTTGCTCCCACACACAACTCAGACACCAAAGATCCAAGAAAAAGAAAGTGCTTTTATTTGCCTCCTCTGCGTGCGATGACTCCCTCCCCCCACCGCGCTGCGTGGCCGGGGCTGGGAGCCCAGCATCCCACCAGCCCCAGGGAAATGGAGCCAGCGTGGGAAATAACACACCCAGCCCCCCTCTGAGAGCAGATCGGGCCCGGGGAGGGGAAAAGTCAGCTGGCACGCACCAGAGAGTTGAACTGGGGAGCATCTGGGGGTGGGGGGTCCTTAGGCCACCTTTAAAGAGGAAACCAGCCATGGGTCCCTTCAGATCTCTGGAAGGAACAGCATGAGGAAGCTCCCCTGCGCCTAGGGGAGATCTCTGCTGCTCCCCTAGCCTGGGAAAGCCCTTGTGTCTGAGGATTGGGCCGCCCGACTGAGCAGGGGTTACAAGGATGAAGGCTAGTGGAAAGTTACAGGCCAGGATGCGGCAGAGGGCTCAGGGCATGTGTATGGGGAGGGGGGGACGTTCCCCTAGCAGACAGAAGGTGAAGGCCAAGTGAATTGCTGACCCCAGGCAAGCGGCTGACCCAGCTTCACCCCCCCACCCACTGGAATTACAGCAGGAAATGAGAGCTCACCAGCCCTCCCACAGGGGGAGAGCAAAAGGAACAGAGCCACAGGGAGGCAGAGCTGCGCTGTGGAGGGTCCGACCAAGGTGGGTTGAGCCTGTCACCCCTGGGGGGGGGTTTGTCCATCCAGAGGGAGCAGGGCCACGAGGGCACCCTGAGCTTCCCAAACAAGGCAGCGACATTAGATCTTGCTGGGGACAAGCCTGAGCCTTGGGTGGCGTGTGTGTGGCCCCGGGGCTCTGGGGCCAGCCCTCCCCATGGCAAGTCTAACGGGCACAACGTGGCTTCAAGCCCAGAAGACCCAGCCTGGCAGCGCTTTGCATAGCTCCGCAGCGCCAGATCCCCTGCCCCAGCGAGGAGGGAGAGGGGCATGTCCGAGAGCAAGCATGGCAGCCGGAGCACTGGCCACCTCGTCTTCCATTCCTCTTCCCACAGGAAACCACTTCACCGCCCCGCCCTGGGTAGCAGCCGTCAGATCCTAATGCAGTGGGACAGAGAAGAGAGCTCACCAGCGGGGGCTGAGCGCTACTGCCCTCGCTGCCCCCTGGCGCAGCCGTTCCACACCCCAGCAGGCTGCTGTGCCAGACAGGACTGGATGCCCCAGGGGCGTGGCAGCACCAGGAACCCTTCACGGCCAGGTTGCGGGTTCAGTCCCAGCCCACGGGGGGCAATGTCCGAGGGCCACTGTGAAGTGACGGTGCCGTGCCCAGCAAGGAGTCTAAAACTAGCGCCTATCTGGGCCGAGATGCCACGCGGTGAACCAGTCACGGCTCCAGAGGACGAGAAGGCCTCTCCCTCCAGGAGACGGATGCGAGATGTGGGCAAAGCGGACCCAGACTGTCGCTGGGGCAATGGCTTGCAACGTACCAAAGCAATCACGCTGCCCTTAGGAAAAAAGACACCCACCCCCCTTCCCATAGCAGCTCCCACACTGCAAGGACACCCCACTTTCCCAAGGGAGCTCTCGGCTGAGGATCCTCCCCTGTCTCTTAGCCAGGGCTGGCAAGGAGCGGAGACTCCTGCTGTCGATCTGGCCCCAAGCGGGTAATGTAGTTAGACAGGCAAATAAATTGTGGGTGGGGGGACAGACAGATGCAGACAGACACAGGGCTGCTTTCAGGGAAACAGGCCAATTATGCGCAGCAGCTGCTCCTACCCCCCTGAAAGCCATTTCTCAGAGGCTGCCTGAAGCACAGGGACATGGCTCCTTGCTTCCTCCAGGCAGGTTGTTCTGCCCCCGCCTTGAAAACCCAGATGTTCTCAGCTGTGCCCCAGCCCCTTAGGATTTAACGCCTGTGGTGGGTGCTGGAGATGGTCTCCCAGAGACCTTTCTCGTGGAGTGTGGGTGCACACCTGGAGAGACATCCATTCCCCCTTGTAGCCCAGTGGGGCAGGGGAACCAGACACCTGCTACTGCAGCACCCACCCACGCCCGGCAGGTCAGCCCAGTTTGCACGGGCCGGTCTAACTCTGCCAAGGGATTTCCACGCCTTGAGCTGTCCTCAACACACACCCTCACCTCTGGCCCATTCAGGGATCCACCCAGCAACAAAGTCACCCCGGAGAAATCAAACCGAGCAGCTTTAATTCCGTGCTCACAAGGCTTCAGCCCACTGCACACAGCATGCCCCCAGCTGCCCCCCCAGGGACCCACACAGCAACACAACGACACAGCAAGAGCACACGGACAGCTGGGGGGGAGCAGGGAGGGGTGGGGTACATGCCCCTTTAACCATCCCACCTGCCCCTCGCCACTGGCAGCCGTGCTGCTGGCCCAGGGTTCAGAGCCATCTGCTGCTAAGCTGCCTGTAGGAGAGACACCACTCTTAGGCAGCGGCTGCCATTCAGACAGAGCGGGCAGCCGCTGGCTGGAGGGGATGCCAGTGGCCAGGAGGGCCCGGTATTTTAGAGATGGTCCCACAGCGAGCCAGCAATGCCTTGCTCATAGCGTCACCTGCCACGAGGGGGGAGGGGGAATGAAGAGAACAGAGCTCCTCCTGGGTATTCAGCAATCAGGTGAGAAATGAAGGGACAGGATTATTTGGAAACTGTTCCTGGGGGCAGGGGGAAGGACACGAGGGGCAGACATCTCGCTGCCTCCCCGACTAGCCCCGGCAGCAGGAATCGCCAGAGGGAGAGTTCACAAGACCTGCTCTGAGCTGGACCCAGTTTTCACCCCAGTTGGGGGTGGCTGTTGGGCTCGGGGATAAACGCACCGGGCTGGGATTCAGGAGACCTAGATTCCATTTCTGGTTGTGCCATTGAGTCCGGGCAGCACACGCTTCAGGCCAGATTTTCAAAAGTGCCCAGTGTGTGAGGGGCTGAGCTCACTGGAAAAGTCTGGCCAACAGACTCGCAGGGGGCCAGTTCCCCCTCTGTAAAACTAGTATAATCCTTCCTCTCCCGCACCCTTTGTCTTCCCTATTGAAGACAGTGAATGTTTTGGGGCAGGGTCTGCATCTCACTGAGCCTCTGTACAGCCCCTGACACCAAGGGGGCCTGATCTTACTCAGATCTTCTAGGTACTACAGTGCTAAGAGAACAGCCCCACCTGTTTCATTGAGCATACGTGGGACTGCAGGGAGAAGGGCCATGCAGAATTTCTCCCAGCGGGAGACAGAGGCTCTTCTCATTGTTATATGACATTCCACTTCGCCCCGTAACGGCATCTCTGGCGTCTTCTAGCCAAGGACCCCATAGCATGTTACAGGTAGCTATTCCTACTGGACAGCCAGGGAAACTGAGGCACAGAGATTCTGCAGTGAGCGCAGTGGCACAGGCAGGCACAGAACCAAGCACTCCCACTCTAATGCCACCACTCCACTCCACTCTCCCTCACCAGGGCCACGTGAGCGCTGGGGAAAGCACACGCTTTCACCACGGCCTGGCTGCACCAAGCCAAGCTCTAGGCAGACTGAGGACACTTTGGGGGCGGGGGGGAGATTTCCTAGTCCACAAAGGAGCTTGTTTGCGAACTGCTATGACAGCAGAGAGCCTTGCTGTAGCGCACAGGCTGGGGTGGGGGGAGAGATGGCCTGACGCCCGCCAAGAAAATGCTTGTGACAGCAGTGGGCCGTGGTGGTGGATAGGAACTGGGTAGCGTCCCATTAAATAGCTAGGGGGCATTACCCTGCTCCACCCCCTGAGTGGAGCACCTCGGCCCTGCCTTCGGACAAGGAGACAGCATTTTAATACAAGCCAATGGGCTAGCCAAGGCCTGCATGCCCCCTCCACACAGCCAGGGAGGGGGCAGGCTGGGCTACCATGTTGACCTGGAGACACCCCCCATTCCCACCCGCAGGCAGCCCCAAGAAATGGCGAGGTTTTCTCTTGTTGCGGTTCCCCTCGCCTTGCACGTGTAAGCAGAGCCACACAGCAACACCTACTGGTTCTCCTCCCTGGTGCCAGGCAGCGTGCAAGGGAAACAGAGAGAGGGGACGGCCCCTGACATTAGACACAGGCCCAGCTCCCCGCCCAGCCCGAGCCTCTGCCCTCCATGCTCTCCTGGGGGGTGGGGGGTGAAGGGAGGCAGGGACCCTGCTCCCACAAGAGAGAAGGCCCCTGAGCCAGGCCTGGGGCTGAGAGAGGCAGGGCCCAGGGGGAAAGGAGGCGAGGGCACGCCCAGAGGCCAGCCCCTACATGGGGCATGGCACCTTGGCAGGGGAGTCAGGCCAAGCATGTTCATTCTGGAAAGTGGAAGCGGCTGTGGATGGGCCAGCAGGTGGAGGAGCAGCACATAGGCTGGAGAGAAGCAGAGAGAGTGGGTGCTGGGGGGCTTGAATGGGCCCAGCCCAGAGCCTCCGGAGACATGCAGGGAGAAGAGTGAGAAAGCCACCACTTCACCCAGCTTAGGTGACTCTGGCCCATCCTCCCCTCTCGCCAACAGTCACTTCCCAGCTCCGTCCCATCCCCGCCTGCCCCGGCCAGGCCCTGGACATGATCAGCATGAGGGGTTTAAACAAGGAGGGCTCAGCAGAACAAGCTTTCCTAGGGGCTGGGTCCCCAGATCCTGTCTCTCCGCTGCGAACGGTGGGAGACGGGAGATGATCCGGGGAGGGGACAAGCCAGCTGGCAGGCACCAGAGAGATGAACCAGCGACAATAGATGGACGAGGAGGCAGAAAAACAACCAGATGAGAAACACACAGATGAGGAGCATCTCCACCAGAGGGAGGGCTGGGGTTTATTGCTCACGGAGCGAGTGCGCTGGGGAGACCTGGCCTCCACGGGGCAGGGAGTGGTGGAGCAGATGCCCCAGTGCGGATGGGACGGGGGAAAAGAGAGAGGGAGAAACGGAAAGGTTCAGAGCGGGATTTGCATGAGAGCGAACCAACAGTGCATGGCCATGAGCAAGACAGAAGAGCCGCCACACGCAGCTACGTGTGTGCAGCTGCCAGAGACAGACACATAAGGATCTCACAGCGTGCTGGGGAGCAAGTGCAGAGACCCCAGAGGCTCACGACTGCCTAGCCATGGAAGGGGAAACATACCCCCAGCGGCTGTAGACGGATTGCAGTCGGCGCTATTCTAAACAGGTGGAAAGATGGGAGCCAGACAGCACTACGGGCTGGATCTAGCAGCTGCCCCACGTACAGCTATGAGTGGGTCAATCCCGAGTCTGTGGCACCAGTGGGTCTCCCTCCACGCCCCATCACACACAGCAGGGCTCGCCCCCAGCCACTCCCGGGATCAGAGCTGTTCTCCAGCCCCAGGGCCAGGTCTGGCCGAGGCAGACAGTGTGTGTGTGGGGCGGGGGAACCTTACAGCGTCTGGTAGGTGCTGTCCTTGGACTTGAGGAACTTGACGATGAAGTAGAAGACGGCCTGGACGCTCAGCACGAGGACGATCCCCCCCACAAAGCTGGCTGAGTCGAAGCCAGGCGGGCGGAACTCGGGGGTGGTTGTCAGCGGGGGGCCGGCAGTCATCCCTGGGGGGGAAAACAGAAACAATGTTACTGGGGCCTGATGCCAAGCACACACCTGTGTGATGCCGCACTTCCTCTCCCAGCATGCCACCTGCTCCCTAGTTACTGGCCACCTGAGCAGGCTTCTGGGCCCTTGGGGCCCCGAGCCCGGATAAAAGGTACGCTGTCCCCCTCCTGCCCCTGGCTAAGCAGGGCTTCCCCAGGCAGTGATGGAGGGAAGGACAGGAGATGCCCCTGGCTCTGGAATAGGCTCACCTGAATCTCTCCAGGCACTTGGAGGGGCATTCCACCTAGAGAGAACACTGCCCTCTCAGCCAACGCCCCAGCATAGTGCCAGGGGGACTGGGCCATCAGAGATGAAGCTGAGGTTCTGGCTGTTTGGGACGAGGGTCACTCCAGATCCCATGTCACTTCCCCCATTTTCTTTGGCCAGCAGCATCTCTCCTTGCCTGTGGTGCAATGTAAGAGTGGGCGGCTGCCCTCCTCCCCAGAGGTGGCTGCATTCCAGTGCAGCCAACACGCTGGGCTTCCTATTGTAATCAGTCTCCCAAGCCCAGGCGGTGTGTCATGCACTGAAGCTGCTGGTGACACAGCAGCCTGTTGACCGGTGAGGAAGAACTAGACCCATGTGTAGGCAGAGGTGAGAGGAAGGGGCAGAGACCACAGAGCAGCAGCAGCAGCGCTCTGCATCCTGACATGTTCTATAACAGAGTGAAATGCAGAGGATGGGGGGGGCACTTCAGGCCCCCCATGCACACTACAGACCCCAAAAGGGTCCCTGTAAGGAGACTGGTTAGTGAATGGAGTTTAACTCTTTCAGTGCTCTCCCTATGCCAGCCCCTTCCTCTGGCCACACCACCTCCCTTAGCAGAGAGTTTACCGCAGAGCACAGACTGTGCGTGCGTGTTTGGGAGCAGAGAGAGAACCAGCTGCATGCAGAATGGGAGGACTGGGAAGAGAAGCCGTCAGCTGCTCCGCTAAAGAGAGCAACTGCCCATCGGAGTCTGGGCTGGATCAATAATTCACAAAGCTCCGGGATACAGTTACTCGTTTTAATTAGCTGAAAGCTCTCGGATTCCTGTTCCTCCTTCCTGGAAAGAGTCCTTCCCATAACATTGCCATCCCGCTCCCCATCCTCCCTCCTGGTTCCCGAGCCCATTTAGGAGCAAGAGAGTGGAAAGAGAAACTGTTCCTGTTACATTCCGCCTGCCTTCATTTCCCCAGGGCAGGTTCAGCCGGAGGCAGTATTCTCTTCCTCTCCCTGTCTCACTGGTGCTGAGGTCCGCTCCACCCAAGGCTTGGCTGCATTTTAATGGGGAGTGAAGCAATGCTGGGAGAGTCTCTATATGAAAGCAGAGGTGTCTCTCTCTCTCACTTGCGCCCAGGCCTGATTTTCCCAAACATTTGGACCCCACATACATGTGCAAATCGAGTGTGCAAGTTGATCAACTTGTGATACTCTGCACGAGCGATGACCTTGTTTGCACGAACAAATCACAGTTAACTGTGCCTATAAGTTAGTACACAGGTCTCCCAGCCCCGTCCCCTCCCCCCACTTTTTTTAAAAAGAGTCAGGCCCATCATTTAGACATAATATGTAGCTCTGGATGCTTCACAAAAAGCGGGCAAGGCACTGCACACAGCACGGGGAGCTCTGGAAGGGAGAGGCGTCAGTCACCCCTGCCTTTGTACATGCTAGGCTTTCACCACCAAAATGTTTGGAGGTCCCCAGCATGGGACTATTCCCTATGTGACAGGGCTTTGATTAATAGAACACTCTGCCCTTGCATAGCACTTGACATTTACCTAGAAGCGCTTCAGCCAATGACTAGTAACCATCCAAAGGCTCCCTGGGATGGAAGTAAAAGTCATTATTCCCCCTTTTAGTACAGATGGGGAAACTGAGGCACAGAGCAGGGGAGGGAGGAGAGGACTTTCCAGAAGTCACACAGCCAGCGCTGTCAGTAGAACCCAGGAGTCCTGAGGGCCAGGCCTGTGTCTGAATTACAGCACACGCTTCCCTCTTCTCTTTCTGCAGGAGAAATTCTGGAATGAAGATAAATTCGACTGCTCGGCCCCAGCCAGCTCCTGGCTGACGTGGGAGGGAAGGGTGTGTGTTCTCAGCACAGCAAACCCCACCAGACTCCTCCCCGCTGACCTGAGCCTGGTGCAAGAACCACACATTAGAACTTGCCTCTTCTCCAGCCTGCCACTCCCGCCCCAGCCCACACGGGTGCCACTTGCCTGGGGTGAGGATCTCAGGCTCCTTGGTGGATGCTCGTGGAGGCTCCTTGGTGGGTGATCTCCGCGCTGAGGGGGCAAGGGTGAAAGAACAAGACGAAATGCTTAGAGGCCAGAGTTCCTCGCTGGCTCTCACCATGGCTGGGACTGGAGCGCCCCCTTCAGCCAGTGCGCCTGCCCCATTCCCTACAGCGCCCCCTGCTGGAGCAGCTGGGACTGGAATAGCTGAGAGCTCCCCCACAGCCAGTGCACCTGCCCCATTCCCTACAGCGCCCCCTGCTGGAGCAGCTGGGACTGGAATAGCTGTGAGCCCCCCCACAGCCACTGGTCCTGCCCCATTCCCTACAACGCCCCCTGCTGGGAGCGCCTGGGACTGGAATAGCTGAGAGCCCCCCCAGAGTCACCGCTCCTACCCCATTCCCTACAACGCCCCCTGCTGGGAGCGGCTGGGTCTCATGTAACTGGGGACATCAACTGGCTGTCAGACATATCAAGTCCCCCAGTGGGCTGAGCCCATGGAACTGCCCCTTCTCCCAGGACAGGCAGCCCTGCTTACTCTCTGTGCATGCAGTTGGCTCCAGCCCACGTTTGGTCAGAGGTGATTACGGGATCCTGGAAGCAGCTGGGACAGGAGTAGCTAGCAGCTGCCTTGACAGCCAGTGCTCCTGCCACGTTCTCCACAGCACCTCCTGCAGAGAGCGGCTGTGACTGGTTTCATGGCTGTCGCTCCTGCAATGGAGCGCGGATTCTCTTCCATGAAAGCAGTTAAATAATAATACTATCCCCTAGCACTTACACTGAGACCATCGGCTCACACGACACCTTGCAAAGAAAGGGGAATATTATCTCCATTTTACAGATGGGAAAATAAATCAGCCTCTGAGCCAGGGGTAGAATGCAGGTCTCCCAAGGCCCGGTGCTGCGCTCCACCCAGAGCTCATGCTGTTGCGTTCACGCCAGGAAGTTACCTGGACACACAGCAGTGACATTGTAGATGGAGCACGTCTCCTTGGTGGCGTCTCCCTTCCCTATGCAGCTCCCGGGCCCTGAAGGAAACAGGAAAAACCAGCAGGAAAAACCTTGCACAAAACTCCCCCAAGCAAACCTGCCCCTAGAAAGCCCTGCCATTCCTCCTGCAAAGGGGGCTCTGAGTGGGCGACAACAAGCAAGACCATGCGGCCAGCCTGGTAAGCCGCACACGAGAGCTGGGGAAGCAGCACCTAAAGACTCGAAGTCCACACCCCGCCCAAATGAGCATCCAGGCTTTAAGTTTGACATGTTCCAACTTTGCATCAGCAGCCTCTGCTCCCCCAGGATCCTGCCCAGCATCACGCCCAGAGCTCGTGCGGACGGCGTCGCACTTGGAACACGATCGCCTGCTGGGACGCGTTCCTGGGCAGCGTTGTGTGGACGACCGGCAAACCCCTCCCCCCCATCGGATCCATGCAGCTTCCACTAGGGCCCACGCTTTGTACTGACAATTCCCCCAGTCCTGGAAGAGCCCCATCGTGGGCTGAGACAGAGACCGGCTCTGACCCTTGGGGATATTTCAGTTCCCGGAGGGTGGAGCAACAGCAAGAAGATCACATCTCCCGTTGTTTTGTCCCTGTAAGTGGTTCTCTCCAGCATTAAACACCTAACCCCAAATTCCAGTCTATCTGGGATCCATTGCATCCCATGGCACTCAAATCACAACCCTTGTTTCAGCTCAGCTGATTAGCTCCATCCCCTTTGGAAAGCCAATTATTTTACTATTTCAGCTACGGAGCCTTACATAGCGTCACTGCAGACCCCAGTAACCTGGCAGGAGCCCACCCCAGCACATGGCGGCTGGATGAGGATAGCTGGACAAACAAGCAGCTGGACCGAGCACGGCACATCAGAAACTCATTCCTGGAGAGTGAGAGGCAGCCTACCGGCTTGTCGACCACGCAGACAAGCCATTCAGATGCCACTTCTGGAGCAAGAGGTCATGGTTGAATTGCAAGCAGAGCAGAATCTGATGCATCTCACCTCAGAGGTGGCTGCATGTTACCAGCAGGTGACGTGATCTCCAAATAGATGGACTCCGGTTACTCTACTTAAAGTCACTGAAGGAGCCGGGGCTTCCCAAAAGAGTTTAAACCAGGTGGCAGGTATTATTAAGCTCCTGGGTTTTCTGCAGGTCCATGTGCTTGGGCCAGAGGGTTGGCTTACCCTTGCCACATGCTCCTCTGTCTCAGTTCTCTGCCCCACCCTTTGGGAAGTGGAGGATTTTCAATTCCATTATCTCTGCTTCCCCCACCCTGATGACATCAGTTGTTATTGAAGGTAGCAGCAGAAGCAGCCAGAGCCCCTCCCAAAGCAACAGGACACGGAAACTCAACACCCACCCAGAAAACAAAGATGCCGGGTGCTGTTCTGTTCAGGATTCGCTGGGCCTTGGGCTTTAAGGCACCAGGGTAAGATGTGAAAGAGAGAGTCTCCCCCAGCAAAGACCTAGTGTCTTCCATGGGTCACAGAGCAGGGACTTCGCAAAGCCTCCAGCTTAGAGAGCTCACGTCACACCGAAGTGAGAGACTGAATTACACGGACGCGCGAGAAAGCCCCTCACGCAGTCACCGCTCGGTCACTTTTCTTCGCTCGGCTCTGAGAGGGACAACCCACCTCCCCTTGTCCAGCTGGGCCTGATCCCCTGGGTGCACCAGTCAGAGCAATAGGACAGCAGGAGCGGAAAGCGACTCTGCTAGCCACAGTGTGTGTAGGGTGGGACGGGATAGACAATAATCAGAAAGCAGAGTTTGTTCTTTGCTCACTCGGGGAACTGGGCTGCCGGCCACCAGAGCTTAATTTGTGCCTGCGGTTGGCAGGGCTCAGGCCCAGCATCTCGTCTGTCGGTGGCAGGCAAGGCCATGCTGTGCAGAGGATGCCAGCATTACCGGCACTTCTGTCTTTACAAATTAAGCATCACCAGCTGCGGCTGACAGAGCTAGCAACCTGCCAGCCCTGCACTGGCCACCACGGGGTGCTGCTGCTGTCAGCCAGTGGTGGGGCTGGAGGTGTGATGCCTAAAGCCAGAGGCCTTTAAGGTGGAGGAGCAGGCTGCACCCACCAATAGAAGCAGCTGGGGGGGGTGGCACTCGGTACCAGGGAGCATGAGTCACAGAGCAGTGGGAGGTGATGGCTCAGGATAGGGTGGGAAGATAAATGGGATTTTTGGCAGGTGAATGTGTGTGAGATGCTGGGTAATTTTTTGGGGGGGGGGGATGATGTAACTGGGGAGGGGCCCCCACTAAGACACTTGTCCCCCATCTTAATCGGAGCGCAGCAGGCCAGCTGTTGCCTCTCCACCGCGTTTAGTGGCTCCCTCTGGGCAGGCTCCTCGCTGCACCATAGAGGTTTTCGCAGCAGGCTGCTGAGCCTGACCTCAGCTTGGCTTTTGAGCAGGGCACTGCATGGGAAGAGGCGGCTGACTAGCAGCTAGGGAAACCAGGCCTCAGCTCACAGAACCAGCCGGGGCCCCTCCATGCCCTCTGTCTATCCCACCAGGAGGAGAGCTCTGCCCACACCGGGGTGTCACCTCCGCTAGAGGGCTGAGCCGGGGTGGGGAAGTTCCCCAGCATCCAGAGACAGGGAGATTTCTCCGAGACGGTCTCTATAGGGAAGCAGGACGTGACTAGGTGGGCAGGGAAGAAACCTTCCGTCACTGAGTCACTTAGAAAGCTTGGAATTCAGCTATCAAAGTGCAACAAACTCCCCACTGACCTGCCAGAGCAAGAGGAAGCAGCCAGGGGTGCCACTCAGCCAACCCCCCCGCCCGGCTAGCAGAGCCCAATACAACCACAGCGCCCTGTCCGGCCCGGAGACAAGCCAGCCCCAGCAGACCCCCGCCGGGAAAGGCAGCCAGGAAATCTGTCCTGAAACCATTGCCAGAGGAATCATAGACTCATAGGTCAGAAGGAACCAATATGAACATCTAGTCTGACCTCCTGCACAAGGCAGGCCACAGAACCCTACCCATCCACTTTTATAACAACCCCTAACCCAGGACTGAGTTATTGAAATCCTCAAAATTGGTTTGAAGACCTCAGGCTGCAGAGAATCCACCAGCAAGCGACCCATGCCCCACGCTGCAGGGGAAGGCGAAAAACCTCCAGGGCCCCTGCCAATCCGCCCTGGAGGAAAATTCCTTCCCGACCCCAAATATGGCAATCAGCTAAACCCTGAGCATGTGGGCAAGACTCACCAGCCAGCACCCAAGAAGGAATTCTCTGCAGTAACTCAGTTCCCATCCCATCCAACATCTCCCCGCAGACCACTGAGCAGACTTATCTGGTGATAATCCAAGATCAATTGCCCCAATTAAACTATCCTATCCTAACATCCCCTCCATATACTTATCAAGCTTAGTCTTAAAGCCAGATAAGTCTTTTGCCCCCACTACTTCCCTCGGAAAGCTGTTCCAGAACTTCACTCCCCTAATGGTTAGAAACCTTCGTCTAATTTCAAGTCTAAACTTCCTAATATCCAGTTTGTACCCATTCGTCCTCGTGCCTACATTAATACTAAACTTAAATAATTCCTCTCCCTCCCTAACGTTAACCCCCCTGATATATTTATATAGAGCAAGCATATCCCCCCGCAGCCTTCTTTTGGCCAGGCTAAACAAGCCAAGCTCTTTGAGTCTCCTTTCATAAGGCAGGTTTTCCATTCCTCGGATCATCCTAGTAGCCCGTCTCTGGACCTGTTCCAGTTTGAATTCATCCTTCTTGAACATGGGACACCAGAACTGCACACAATATTCCAGATGGGGTCTCACCAGCGCCTTATATAACGGTACTAACACCTCCTTATCCTTGCTGGAAATACCTCGCCTGATGCATCCTAAAATCGCATTTGCTTTTTTAACAGCCGTATCGCATTGGCGGCTCATAGTCATCCTGTTATCAACCAATACCCCAAGGTCCTTCTCCTCCTCTGTCGCTTCCAACTGATGCGTCCTCAACGTATATCTAAAATTTTTATTATTAATCCCTAAGTGCATGACCTTGCACTTTTCACTATTGTATTTCATCCTATTACTATTACTCCAGTTTACAAGGTGGTCCAGATCTTCCTGAATAGTATCCCTGTCCTTCTCCGTGTTAGCAATACTCCCCCAGCTTTGTGTCATCCGCAAACTTTATTAGCACATTCCCACTCTTTGTGCCAAGGTCAGTAATAAAAAGGTTAAATAAGATCGGTCCCAAAACCGATCCTTGAGGGACTCCACTCGTGACCTCCATCCAGCCTGACAGTTCACCCTTCAATACAACCCGCTGGAGTCTCCCCTTTAACCAGTTCCTTATCCACCTTACAACTTTCATATTCATCCCCATCTTTTCCAATTTAACTAACAGTTCCCCATGTGGAACCGTGTCAAACACCTTACTGAAATCGAGGTAAATTAGATCTACCGCATTTCCTTTATCTAAGTAATCCGTCACCTTCTCAAAGAAGGGGATCAGATTGGTTTGGCACGATCTACCTTTAGTAAATCCATGTTGCAATTCGTCCCAATTACCATTGACCTCTATGTCCTTAACTACTTTCTCCCTTAAAATTTTTTCATGGTGGTAGGCGCAGCATATGACCCATCACGGGCGTTGGGAGAGAGAGAGCCTGTGGCCTGACCAGCGTAAAAGTGCCCGCAGCCGAGGCTCAGCACCCATTTAGGCTCCTGCAGAGCGGGCCAGGCTTTCCAAGCACAGAGGGGTTTTCACAAGGGCTCAGAAAACCAGCCCCCAGCTGTGGGTGCGTAGACTCTAGCTCAAAAGGAACAGGACCCAAGAACACTTAGGAGACTGGTACTTTCCAGGCCACCAGCAGAACAATCCTAGGGCCCGTTTCCAGCTGTTTCCCAGGTCACGGGGCCCAGGGAGTGGCTGAGAACCATGCCATAGATTCGCTCCACCTGGAGGGCTTGGGATACAGTTTTAAGATGATGTTTGAATACAGCTTGATCCCTCCTGGCAGGCAGGGCCCATGGGGCCAGGCTGCAAAGGGTTAAGGCAGGAGAACTAGAGAGGCTCCCCCAGCGTACCTGGCTCCTCAGTGGCTCCACAGCGCATCCACACGCAGCCAGTGATGTTCTGGGAAGCGTCTCCTTCAATGCACCTCTCACAGGGCTCCAGCTGTTTGCACTCTCCTGCCAAAACCCAGAGGATGCCAGATGTCAGGTCCCAGCAAGCAGCCAGGTAACTAGCCCGCTTGGAGGATGGGGCACGGAGCCATGAGGCTTCAACGTTGAAGGGCACCTCAGAATTGCTAAGTGAAGCCTTCACGGACACAGAACAGTCCCCAGCCCCCACCCCTTCGGTTCTGACCTGAGCGCACTTGAGCAGAGGGCTTCTTGGGAGCCTGGCCAGCATCCCTCAAGGACAACACAGTACCAGGGCCTCTGAGCTGACTCTGCCTCTCAGCCCCAGCATGCCGCGGCTCTGGCAAGCGTTTGGGGAGTCAAGACATTCTCGCCCTTGCTCACTCTTGGAAGTTAGGTGCATCAGAATCTAATGATTAGACCCAGGAAAGGCTGAGTCCCACGGTCTGAGCACGGGACAGAGTCAGAGCTCTCCGACACTGACTGCCTCTCTGGCCTCAGGAAAGTCACTTCAGTACCTAAATGGCTTTGCAAATCTGGGCCTCAGTTTCTCCATCTCGGAAAGCAGGATGTTCATTTTCACATATAGCTCAGGGCCACAGCCACATGAGGTAAGTGTCCTATGCTGTATGCCCTCCGCAGAGAGGCAGAGAACACCCCAGCCACGCCTCGGCCCTTTAATCACAGATCTCAAAGCACTAATACACAGAGCTGGGCTAATGGCTGGGTTTTTTGGTTCCAAGCAATTTTGGAAAAAACTCACTTCAGGTTGAACTGACTCTGAGGGGTTTTTGAATGTTTAGTGAATTGCAGAAGTCTGTTTCAGGCTGTCCCAGAGCAGGGCCTTGGCCCGGGGTTCCCTAAATCTCCGGTGGCTGCCCGGAGCACTGGGCTAAGGGCCATGAGGGCAGGTGGGACAGTGGCTGTATCACTACCACCTCTGGTTGTTTTTGTGAATGGCCCAAACTATTTGGATCAACTTCCCTGTGCTCTGCCTGGGCAGTTCCCTCCGGATGCTGGGGCGCTGAGACAACACTGCAGCACTCTCACCTGCGCCCAGCTCTGGGCGGAGCCATGTTGGCCTTGCAGGATTCCTGTACCCAGCCCCACATTCTGGGGCCGCTGTCCTAAGGCAACAGCCTGCTTCCTCTGGCCTCCTACCTAGTTCCTTGCAAAGCCTGGTCATGGGAGAGCCACCCCCATGTCCCTAGGCCCAGCCACAGATACACAGCAGCTGTGGGTCCCAATCCTGAAATTAGTGACTGAGAATGCTCAGCACATCCCAGGAGGCGATTGGCACTTGTCAGGATTGGACCCATAAAAGCCATTCAATTAGGTATATCTGGGGTGGATCAATTACAGTGAAAGGCTGGTCTCCTGGCTAACACATTGCACTGGGATTCAGGAGAGCTGGATTCTATTGCCAGCTCTGCTACTGGGGGACCCTGGGCAAGCCACTGTAATAGCTCCATGCCTCAGTTTTCCTACCTGTGAAATGGGGGGTCATTAGTTCCTTCCTTTGTCTTGTCTACTTAGATTGTAAGCTCTTTGGGGCAGGGACTGTCCGGATACTGGTCCACACAGCACCCAGACCCAGGGAGCCCTGATCTCAGTTCAGGTCACTATGTGACTATTTCCCCAAACTGGGCCTGTTCGCTTGCTAAAGGCCGGATCCTTGCTAACAGCCGGGGTCCATTCCAGAGACAGCAGCTTGGGGTGGGGGGGAGAGGAGTACAACCAGAACCTGGATTTCAGTGCAAGATAAAAAAAAAAACGTCAGAGCCCATCCTAGTGCCCAGCCTAAAAGTCCCCAGCCTTTGCCTCCCAGAACAGCAGCCAGGCCAGGCTTCTTTACAAGAGGGGTCTGCTCCCTTCCCCTCCCTTGCTGGCTTACGAACACTGCCTTCTCCACCCCCAGCTGGATAGGAATTAGCAAGTCTAACCACTATCCCGCTTGGGATCTCACCGTGCCTGCCCGTCCCCCATATTTATTCATCATGGCCCAACATTTAAAAAAATAGCCCAGGGGGAAATAAAGTGAGTCACCCAGGTATCGAACGGGACGTCTCATCTTTATTCTCGGAGGACTCTCCTGCCCCTGCATTATTTGCTCGAAATGGAAGAAGTGATAGCCAGTAAGGAGGGGGCAGAGGGGAGGCTGTGTGATCTAGTGGTTAGAACAAGCCCTTTGGCGTCACGACAGTAGGATTCCTCGTCAAAGCCCACGTAGGCCTGGGCTGAACTCAAAACACCGGAGTCGAGGGGGCGACTCGTGTGGTGGGAGGTACGTGGGCCGCGTGTTCAGTGTTTGTAGCACTGGGGCATTGGTACTAAGTTTTCAGGAGAGGTTCATGGGCTCTGGGCACCACCGGCTCCGGCTGTCCACCTCGAGGGCCCGTTGTTCGGAGGGACGGAGTGCTCACTGCCCTGATAACAGCTGGCGCTGGAGGCACTCAGCACTGCCAAGAATCAGGCCCCAGATGACAAGTTGAGTGCCCAAAATCAGCAATCACCTTGGAAAAATCTAGGCATCAATCCCACTGGGGTAAAACCCAGCACACCCATGGAGGTCGCTGCAGGTTCAGGGCCCTGGAGGACCTTAACCTCTGTGCCTCAGTTTACCCCCTTGCAAACTGGGAGGAACACCCGCCATTTCATATCCCTTGGAAAAGCTGGACTGAGAGGCATTACAGGAGCGCAAAGGATTGTTTCGGGACAGCTAACGAGCAGCTTAGGGTCTGAGTTGAAACAAAGGGTCCTTCAAACCAACTGGCCATTAACCACCAGGCAGAACCTGACCCACAGGCCACTCCTGCTCTTGCAAACCAGGAAAACGGAAAAGAAAATAATTAGGCAATTACCTTCCTGCAATAAGCGAAAGGCTGAGCGGCACATTACCATGGATACAGGGTTTTGGTACTAACACTGGTCTTTGCTTAGCAGTTAGAAACCTGTAAGTAACCAATGGGGAAGTAGGACTTTGTTCTCCGGGTTTCAGGCAGGTTTAGAATTGAAGTTATTTTTATCCTGCCAGGCCCAGAGACACAGAATCAGACATTTTACTGAATGCCGCCTGTTCTGGTACTTTACAGAGGGGATCGGGCAGCCGAAGGGGGAAAAAAAACAACACACAGATTGTAGCACTCTAGGATCTGAAGCCCCCCTCTCTTCGGCCCTTAGCAGGAAAGTCCCAGCTGCAGGATGGTGAGCAGCTCTGCCAGCGCTCTGCCCAGATTGGCAGGCAATCATCGGAGCTGGAGAACTCCGTCAGGAATTATTTAGGTCTCTTGTGGGCCTCAGAGCTAGAAATCTCTCCCAGGCATTTGTTCGGGGGAATGAAACAAGTGCTGGATTTGCATGGTGAGGACATAGGGATCATGCGAGTCCCCCAGGAGGCAGGAAAACACAAGCTCACAGTTGAAGCTGGAAGTTACAGCAAGGAAAGGGACCTTGCACAAATAGGTACCAACCCCCTGAAGAGAGAATCCCACAAACTGAGGGCCGGATTTTGATCTCAGGTCATACCCACATTTGGGAACATTGTCCATTGTCTGCCCCAGAGCAGGGAGCTTCGGACAAGGGCTCTCTGGGCACCAGCCACAGATCGGCTCTGAGCAGGGCGACAGCCTGGGGCGGGCACCCGTCGTGGGTCACTGCTGGCACTGAACTGGCCAGTGGGGGAATGGGTCACAGAACCAGGCCAGCGCAGCTCCAGCCTTGCAGGCCAGGGGGTGACTGCCTGACAGCCCAGCTGACCACAAGCCCCAGGAGGGGTTTGCTGCCTTGCAAAGGGCTCCCCTGAACCCCGGGACTTGGGAGGAGCCTGAGCCACGAGCCAGCAGCGTCCCCAGCGGTAGAAGAGCCACGAGGGCTCAGCCCCCTCACCTGGGATGGTTTGTAAACGAACTCAGCGCTGCCCTGGCAAGCTGCGCAGGGCGGGGGGCACAGACCCTTCGTGCGCTGGGCGGGGAGATTCCCCTTCCAACAAGCCCAGACCGCGGCTCCAGCCTGGGAGGGGTCCGGGCTGGCGGGGGACCCCGTGAGGGGGCTCCCCGGTCCTGCTGCGTTCCCCAGAGGCGCTGGCCAGGGGGAGAAGCTGCCCCCCCGGGGCCCCACCTACCTGCCCAGCCGAGAGGCAGCCAGGGCGCGCAGAGCAGCGCGCAGCAGAGCGCAGCCCGCCGCGCCCAGGTGCGGGGCTCTCCCATGTCTCCGGTCTGCGGGGCAGGAGCGAGTCCCCGGCTCTGGCGGCTTGTCACTTTCGGGGGAGCGAGCGGGGCTCCCGGGAAGTAGCCGGAGCAGAGCGAGCTCATGCGCGCAGGGGCGGGGAGCGAACAGCCAGCGTCCCGGCCGGGGGCGGGGGCACAGCCAGGTGCGGCCCCGCCCCGCCCCGCCCCGCCCACGAGAGCCAGGTGCGGCCCCGCCCCACGAGAGCCAGGTACGGCCCCGCCCCGCCCCGCCCCGCCCAAACCACGGGCTCCTGCGGGTGCTGCCCCGGCCCACCCCGTGGGGGCGCAGCTGCTTCTCCAGATAAGCCCCCATCTTAGCCAAAGGGCTCCCCCCCCCCCCGAGATGCGACCTCCCCATATCCAGGGCAGAGGCGGCGAGGGGGGCGGGGCAAGCTCCCCCAGGTGCACACAAGCCTTTCCTCCACCTGCTAAATTCCAGGGCTCCTCCCCAAAGAGCCCCCCAGCCCTTTGCCCAGGAACCTACTCCCCCCGCCTCCTTTGGGCAGGGATGTCAAAGGTCTTAGCCAAGGGGCAGCGGTGGGTGACCACTTTGCACTGTGACTAGCGCCCAGTGAACTGTCCCCAGCGAGTTGTGCGGAGCGGCTGCCATAGGAGGAGCAATTAATAAGACTGGGACTTTTCGGCTTGGGAAAGAGGCGACTAAGGGGGGATATAATTGAGGTCTATAAAATCATGACTGGGGTAGAGAAGGTAGATAAGAAGTGTTGTTTACTGCTTCTCATAACACAAGAACTAGGGGTCACCAAATGAAATTAAAAGGCAGCAGGTTTAAAAGTACAAAAGGAAGTATTTCTTCACACAACACACAGTCAACCTGTGGAACTCCTTGCCAGAGGGTGTTGTGAAGGCCATAGCAGGGTTCAAAAAATAACTAGATAAGCTCATGGAGGGTAGGTCCATCAGTGGCTATTAGCCAGGCTGCGCAGGGATGGTGTCCCTAGTCTCTGTTTGCCAGAACCGGGGAATGGACAACAGGGGATGGATCACTTGTTGTTTCTCTGTTCGTTCCCTGTGAAGCACCTGGCGTTGGCTACTGTCAGAAGACAGGACACTGGTCTAGATGGACCTTTGGCCTGACCCAGTGGGGCCATTCTTATGAGCTCCAAAAATTCACGCCCATGTGCTAAATTCCTGGATTTCTCATGTAGACCAGGGGGCTCAGCCCTGGAACCGGGACAGAGAGCTCAGCGCGCCAGGTTCTGGCCGGCAACTGAGCTCCCTTAAGAATCTGGCCTTCAGTGTCACAGTGGGTGCTTTGGGAAAATGTCACCTCTTCTATAAGGGCCTAAGCAGGAGCAGCTGGAAAGCTGGTCCATTGGCCCTTGCTCGTTCGCACGGCTGCAGGCATGGCTGCCCTGCAGCGCACACTCGGCGCAGCCGGGATGGACAGGGCCTAAATCCGGAAGTTCCCAACATTCCTTTAAACGCGTTTGCAACGCCGCCTGCTGTTCACATTTTGCTCCGTGTTTGCTATCTATTGCGCCAACCGTCAGCCACTTCCCGCTCACTAAAATGAGTCTGACAGGGAACTGAGGTGCGCAAAGAAGGGTGAAGGTTTGGGAAAAAAAAATCCAAACGTATTTGCAAATGCTGCCAGCCAGCTGCCCAGAGGGGAGCCTATGTGAAACCTGCAGAGGAGGGTCCTAATTCTCCCCTACCCTGCAAAGCAGTTGTATGCGGGTGTAAAGCTACCAGATCAGAACAGCAGCACATTTGAGCTCACGTACAGGAGTAAATGACACCAACACGCACACAGCCTGTGGGACTCGTTGCCAGGGGATGTTGTGAAGGCCAAAAGTACAACTGGGCTCAAAACAGAATTAGACACATTCAGGGAGGAGATGTCCATCAATGGCTATTAATTAACCAAGATGGTCAGGGATGCAGTCCCCTGCTCTGGGTGTTCCTAAGCCTTTGACTACCAGAAGCTGGGAGTGGGCAACGGGATAAGCACAGCCATACTGGGCCACACCAAGGGTCCATCTAGCCCAGTATCCTGTCTTCAGACAGTGGCCAATGCCAGGTGCCCCAGAGTGAATGAACAGACCAGAGAATCACCAAGTGATCCATCCCCTGTTGCCCATTCCCAGCTTCTGGCAAACAGAGGCTGGGGCACCTTCCCTGCCCATCCTGGCTAATAGCCATTGATGGACCTATTCTCCAGGAATGTATCTAGTTCTTGTTTTTAAACCCTCTTATAGTCTTGGCCTTCATGACATCCTCTGGCAAGGAGTTCCACAGGTTGACTGTGCATTGTGCAAATAAATACTTCCTTTTGTTTCTTTTAAACCTGCTGCCTTTTAATTTAATTAGGTGCCCCCTAGTTCTTGTGTTAGGAGTAAATAACACCTCCTTATTTACTTTCTCCACAGCAGTCATGATTTTATAGACCTCAATCAGATCCCCCCTTAGTCATCTCTTTTCCAAGCTGAAAAGTCCCAGTCTTATTAATCTCTCCCCATACGGAAGCCGTTCCATACCCCTAATCATTTTTGTTGCCCTTTTCTGTACCTTTTTTGAGATGGGTCGACCACATCTGCACACAGTATTCAAGATGTGGGCGTACCAGGGATTTACATAGCGGCAATATGACATTTTCTGTCCTATCTTTCCCTTTCTTAATGCTTCCCAACATTCTGTTCACTTTTTTGACTGTCACTGCACACTGAGTGGCTGTTTTCAGCGAACTATCCACAGTGACTCCAAGATCTCTTTCTTGAGGGATAACAGCAAATTTAGACCCCATCAATGTATACGTATAGTTGGGATTCTGTTTTCCAATGTGCATTACTTTGCATTTATCAACATTGAATTTCAGCTGCCATTTTGTTGCCCAGACATCCAGTCTTGTAAGGTCCCTTTGTAACTCTTTGCAGTCTGCTTTGGATTTAGCAATCTTGAGTAGTTTTGTATCATCTTCATCTGGGATGGCTCACTCGATAATTGCCTGTCCTGTCCGTTCCCTCTGAAGCACCTGGCATTGGCCACTGTCGGAAGACAGACCGGCTATTGTATGCTCAGGTTAGAAAGCAGCATTCCCAACTGAGGTTCCCCATCTCCATGTTGCCAGTCAAGCCCCACCATTCAAAAATCCTGAGTCAGCCCCCCCAAATCACAAGATTTGCTTAAAAATCATAAGATTTGAAATAATAATAAAAGTTAGATTATTTTTATTTGCCTTCTAGTTTTGAGCATTTTGACACTTTTCTCAGCAGCCCATGAGAGCAAGAAACTTAATTTCTTTTCATGAAACCTGAAATTCTCAGCTGACTCTGGGAGCTGGGGCTCTAAGAAAACCCTGGAATATCTCAAGACTTCCAGTAAAAGTGCAAGAACTGGCCACTCTGACCTCACTACTTCTGATGGGCTGTTCTGTTCTAGTCAGTCAGGCATGGTGGATATGAGAGGAAGGATGGCGCACTGGTTAAATCAGTAGCCTGTACCTTTGAGACTGGTCCACTTCCCAGCTCTGACACAGACCTCCTCTGTGACCTTGGTCACCTCACATAGCTTATCTGTGACTCAAGTTTCCCATCTGTCCAATGAGAGTCACAGCACTGCCCTGTCTTCTGTAGTGAGGCTAAATACACCAAAGCCTGTGAGGATCTCAGATGCTACGGTAACAGGGGGCCAGATAAGAACCAGAGACAGATTCATTTAGCTCAGTTGCTCTCTCCGACTCGTGTGTTTGTCATTTCATTCCGGGGAAAATGCCAAAGTCGCTCATAATGTTTCTGTGGGTGGTGCCCGTTCCCCAGGACTACAGGCGTGCTCAGCCCTGCTCTTGCCAACACCTGATCCAGTGGAACATCTGCGGCATCCTTAGTTGTGTTTGCTGTCCCATTAGTTAGAGAGAGAGAGAGTATGTGTGTGTGCGTGTGTGTAGGCCTCAGAGACCTGGCCAAACCCTCCAACATTTAGATCAACCCAGGTCATGGAGGGGCACACACACTTTAATCACTGTCTTGCCAAAACTGCTGCTCCCAGGTTATGACAGACTCTCCCTTTTGTTCAGGTCACTCCAAGCACTGTTTCCACAGGACATGCTTTTTGTATTTTGTAAATATCTACCTGTGATGGCCAGGAGTCCCGGAAGAGCTTGACCCAAGTCCAAGGGAAGCCACTGCATGTTGGCTCAGTCCTTACATGAAAAAGCTCCTCTCTCCCCCATCTTACAATGACTCATGGAAGGAAAGCCCCCCAGCTGTTTCTGTCTTGGGCAGGGCTGAGTGGCATACGTGTTTGCCCACGGTGCTGTTGCCATGACACACCCGTAGGACATGCCCCACTGTTCTGTGGCCCTGGGGGGCTGCTTCGCAGAGTGCCAAGTTTCCCGTTGAATAGCACAGAAAAGTTTAAAACAAGGAAAGGAGGAAAAACTGAGCCCTGAAAATCCTGGGCCTTGTGACTGGCTCTGTGTAACCTTAGCTCTGAACGCCGCCTCCTGGGCCAGCTGGAGATTACAGCCAGTCGTTCAATCCAAACTCCCCCACACCCTGGTTTATGCAGCAGGAGGGGTGAGTTTTTTTTTTTAAATGCCCAATATTTACCTAACGTAACCCTGCCCCCTAAAGCCTGAAAGCCCAGAAGGCATAGAAAAAGGACGCAAAACGCACTGTGTTGTTTTTTTAATCTCATGATTTTTGGAGGCCAGACTCATAATTTTTGCCTGGGTGCGGTTGGCAATACTGGGAATGCCAAATTCCACCTCTGCAGAGTTAAGAGTCTAGGGCAAGGGCCCGTTTAAATAGCAAATAGTAAATCAATTATCCTGCATCCTAAGAAGGACTTCAGCAGCCGCACGGATAAAAGGGGGCAGCTTCTCCATGATACGATGTTGCCTTGACCCCGCTTCCATTTATCACAGCTCCCTGGTTAATCACAAGACTGTGAAGCAATTTATTTGACTTCTGTTTCTGTTCTGAAGCTCTAAGTTTTATGCAGTTCAGATGTCACTCTGTGTACAGACCACACACATAGAGACACACACAGAGATACACCCCTCTTTTATCTTTTCTTGATCAAGGAAGACACAGAAAGGGAGAACATAAAATGAAGCTGGAGATTTGCCAGAGCTGGGTCAGAGATTTAGCCACTAAAATCCAGGGGAGAGGTATTGCTAAATTTCCCTTTGCAAATTCCAATTGAATATGTCAGGATGTACAAAAAACAAAGAAACAAGCAATAGTCACACTTTGTTTTATTGGAATGGCTGATGCTCAACAACAGTCAAATGGATTCCCCCCCCTCCACCCCATCCCTCAAATGTTCCTCTTTGGGGTAAGATCAGGGGAAGGGTCGGTCAAAGGGTAATTGTGTGGGTGATCAAGGATCAGACCTCGTGAGCCATGTGATGCAGCAGGCAGGCAGAGCTGTAGGAAACATCTCTATGAAGGGTGCAGAGTGGCTAGTAGCACATGCTGGGGGCTAGCGTTTGGGAGCGAGCAGCCTGTATTCCTGAGGGCCTCACGTCACAGAGCGAGGTCCCTTCTTTCGAACCCTGGCCTCGTTCTCCAGCGCCCCACCTCACGCTATGTGGCTCCCATTCGCCAAGCCCCCGCTGAGTTCAGCGGAGGCTTTTGACTGAGCTCTCGCCTCAGCCCTGACTGCTAGTGTCTGCGCCTGGGGATAATGACACCTCCCGCGGCGGGCATTGGACTATAAGAAAGCACCCAAGTAAGCGAGTGGTACGTGAAGGGTTAACCTTCCCTGGGACAGAGCCATTCCAGCAAGAAACGGTCCCAGGGGTTCCTAAGGCAAAGCTGAAGAAAACTCTGTGGCAGGGTCTGATCCAAACCCGATGGAGTCCATGGAGCCTCCCAGTCATTTCAATGGGCCTGAGGTCAGACCCAAAGCGTCCTATCTGAGCAAGCGGCTGGTGTGTCGTTGTGGGTCAGTTTTCCCCTTGGCAGTCGCCTGCTTGTGCTACTTTACAGGCCTCGCCCTGCATAGCTTTCCATAGCCACTGCCACATTCAAACCAGCTCAGCTCTGCTCTGCCGGGGCTGCCATCCCAGCTCCACCTAACGTGGCCGCGTGTGAGTTTAATGTCTTTCCACCCGGCCATATGACAAAGCAGTTGAGTCGCGTGGAAATCCTATGAACTCTTGTGCAGATGGCAGGTTGAAAAGTCAGGCCCTGAGCCTACACCTGGATCTGTGCCGGTTGAAATCAATAGGGCAGCAGCATATGCAGACTGGGGTCTGCCCATCTGGATCCAGTTGGGGGCTTGTTACAGGGCAGCTCCCCTTTATGGGGTGTTACTCATTAGGGCCCAGGCTGCCTGTGACTGACTTAAGGTGGCTCCACCTGGGGGTCATTGACTGTCCCAGGTAGCTGATTACAAGCACCTGGACCCAAGCTCAGTCAGAGGGGAACTCCAGAGGGATAGAGGAAGCTCCTGTGGAGAGGAGCTCCCAGGAGAGGTCTGAGCAGGGAGCTTTAGAGGGTGAATTCTCTGGGGAACCCACCAGAATAGAGAGCCTGTCAGAGGTGCTCCTAGACAGGGGTCTGCAGGCAGCCGTCATCCACAAGGGTCTGGTCTCAGCCAGGGGTTCCCCTGACACTGGCTGGAAGTCCGACCCAGCAAGGATCCCTCGCTGTCCCTGGAGAAGAATCCCAGTGGATGGACCTCCCCAGATCCCTGAGAAGGATCTTACTCCAGTAGGGGCAAGATGCCCAGAACCGAGAGAACCCCTGGAGAAGAGCCTGGGCAGAGGCAAGCACTGGACTCAGGTGGGGATAGATGGACTAAGAATGACCTGGCCACCCAGTAGAGATGTTGGGGTGAAAGTTTTGTTTACATTCTGCTCTGACTTTTCTGTTAATCAACGAGACCCTCCACCGGGGATGGGGTGGGGGGAGGAGGTTCTTGAGCACCTAAGGGTCTATCTTGACTTGTTGATACCCTGGGTGAGGGGGAATTCACTTGCGATGCCCTAGGTCAGCCTGGACCGATGCTGGGCCTTCAAGATTATGGCTGGAGAAACAGCGAGTGTTGATTACTGTTCATCCCCTATTAGAGAGTCTGGATCAGGGGTCGGCAACCTTTTGGAACTACTGTGCCGAGTCTTCATTCATTCACTCTGATTTAAGGTTTCGTGTGCCAGTCATACATTTGAACGTTTCTATAAGTCTGTAATATATAACTAAACTATTGTTGTCTGTAAAGTAAATAAGGTTTTTCAAATGTTTAAGAAGCTTCACTTAAAATTACATTAAAATGCAGAGCTCCCCAGACTGGTGGCCAGGACCTGGGCAGTGTGAGTGCCACTGAAAATCAGCCTTTGGCTCATGTGCCATAGGTTGCCTACCCCAGGCCTAGATGGTTACAGAGGAACTGCTGGCCGGGACCAGACCCCAGGTCTGTGTAGCCTGGTGTCCTGTCTCCACCAAAGGCCAGCACCAGCTCCTCCAGGAGAAGGTACGAGAACCTCGCAATGGACACATATGGGATGCTCTGTCGCCCATGAAGGGCGAATCCTAAGCCTCGTGAGGCCTCATTCTGCACGACACCTGCAGGAGCGGCACATGCATCTCTCCTGCCAAATGCTCCTAAGACATCCGGGTCTGAAAGCTCTCCTGGTTGCTAGCACTGCCATGAGCAGAACTGTACAATCAGACACACCATCCCCCTCGGGAGTACTGCGAGCGTCATCCTTCAGCATGGGCCACGAGGTGAAGGCGATTGCATGGTGGCTGCCAGTCGCAGGACCCCAGCCCAGCAAGACACTTAAGTGCTCTGCCGGATTAGAGGCCCAGCCTGGGAGCTCTCTGGGGAGGGACTGTCTTTTTGTTCTGGTCCAGGACTGGTTCTCCTTGGCTCTACCACAAGACAAATAAATAATAGTTTTCAAATATGTTCATCATTTAGCTGTGTTGCAAGGCGAAAAATAGCCGCATCCAGGGCAAAGCCAGGCCCTCATCTGGGCCAAGGCTGATTTTCTGAAAGCAAAGCGAGTTTTCTTGAGTCATCCGAACACTTTGCTTTGAAATGCTTCGGAACACATTACCTCCACCCCCGATTTCCTTGCTCTGCTCATTCAAACAAATAAACAAACAATAAGTCACGGCCTGACACATCTCCAACCATTCTGAAAGAATCCTCAAGTAGGAGGCATTGTAGCCTGATGAGTCGATGCTTTGAGGAAGTGATAAGCAACTGAAAATAGGAGTTTGCACTAGAAATGCCCCGAGACGCAGTGATGGAGCCGTGTGAGAAAGCCCAGCGCTGGAATAAATAACACAGCAGGAGAGACTTGGGGATTTGCAAGGCTGGAACAGCGAAAGGTGCCACAGATCGGGAATGAGCTGCAGAGGGGGGCTGCAGGCTAGCGCTGAGGTGCCTGGGCAGAGGTAGGTGTGGGGAGCCCCAGAAGAGCAGGGTACTGCAGGGCAGGATTGAGGGGCATTGGCCGAGCTGTGATGGGGCAGCCCAGGACTGGAGGCGTAGGGGTTGCTGCAGGTTGGGATTGAGGGGCCTCAGCGGAGCTGGGGGAGGAGAGGCCAGTTTACTCAGTGCAGACCTGGCTAAGTCTGGCGCTGTACAACGCTGGTCCAAAGACAACTAACCCCAGCATTGCCGCAATGCTCACGTGAGGCAGCTTCCTGCCCGTGAGCAGCCCTGATGCCAGGGAGATGGGCCCTGAGTGCCTCCTCCCTCCCCAAGGCTCACACAACAGATTCAGGCCCAGCACCCAGGCTGTGGTTTCAGGGAGCACAGACCTGCCTTCAGGGGGGTAGGGGATTGTGACTGAGCTGCCTGTTCAGGTAACCCAGGCACATTGGAGGCTGCTGGAGAGAAATGCAGCTGGATCAGGTGATAAGGCCCCTGGCAACCCATCTGCAGTGAGTGGAGCCAGACTCAAGGATGGTTGCCATGGAGATGCAGCTTCCAAAAGACTGAGAGCAACTCTGAAAATCGGGGCTAAATGCTCCCCCTCCATTGGCTCCTGCTAGGTTGCCGGGGAAACAGCCTTGTTGTCAGGGTGCAGCCCATCCCAGGCACCCCCCAAATCCAAGCCCCCTTCTGTCCCGCCCAGCAGCACCAGCCACTGCGCCTGCAGCCAATGCAGGGAGATCCCAGCCTCTCGCTCACCAGCCTCCTGCCGCTTTGCTCCCAGCAAAACCAGTTTGGAGGCTGCAGCTGGCACCGAACTGGTGCGTAATGTGGCCGTGAGATGCTCAGAACAGGGATAGCAGGGGGCTGCGGGCCAGGACTGAGGGGCACCGGCAGAGCTATGGGGGGCAGAGGGGAACCCAGGAGTCACAGCTGTCCCTGGTTTCCCCCAAAGCCCCGTACATTTCAATACCTCCATGGATGCCTTGGGGCCTTTCCACTTTATGGCCCAGCGCTGGTCTTGTTCCATAGCCTGGTCATGCACTGGGAGATACAGATGCCCCTCTGCTTATCCTCCAAGGGGAGCTGCTCCTGTGTGGAAGTTAAGGGCCCCCCTCCACCTGGCAAGCACTCAGCCAGCATCCAGATGGCTGGCATATGCTCCACCCCAGCTGGCACCTGATGGCTGGGCTCATTAAGCCCTGGCACAGTGCAGGTGGGAGGGGGACGACGGACCACTCATCTTCCCATGGACAGCAGGTGGAGCCCGCTCAGCCTCGCAGGTTCACCCCTGGGCAGAACCACAGCACTGCATAACAGGCTTGGCCCAGCCACCCCCTCAGCACATGCTGGGCTGGCAGCTGGAGCGAGAACCGTTCCATTAGCTGGCGAGCCCGAGAGTTAAGTGCTGACGGCACAGGGGCTGCTCCACCTGTGTCTGCTGATGCTGGTCCCGGGAAGAAAGGAGCCACTGCTGCAGCGGTACTCGCACAGACGCTGCCTGGCGGCTAGCTCAGCTGCGATAAATCATCAGAGGGGAAGGGAAGGTGCTGACCGGAATCCTAATCAGAGCCGGCCTCAGGCTGGGCCTGCACCAATCCCAGCCCTGCCATGTCCCTCCAAGGGGGCGGCACGCTGGGGAGGCTGAGTAAAGAGACAGGGCAGGGAGGGGAGAGATGCAGACAGATGATTGGAAATTACTGGGGAAGTCAATGCACGGGTGGCCCAGGAGGGTTGGCATTAGGAAGTGCTCAGCTACTGCAGTCCCAGCTTCTCCCGACAGGAGGCGCCGTAGATAATGTTGCCGGAGAGCTCCTAGCTTCACTGGTCCCAGCTTCTCCCAGCAGGAGGCGCTGCACAAGGGGAGTTGCTCCAGTCCAGCACGGGCTTGGAGCACGGCTGCAGTAGCTGTGTGGGAGTCTCCCAGCAGGGAGAGCTTCGGGGACGAGCGTAGGCACACTGGCTATCAGCTTGTGCATTCCCAGCCTGAGTCGCTGTGGGGTACAGGCACTGCTGGGGGAGCGCCAGCCGCAGATGCTGGCTCCCGGCTGCTTCAGTCCCTGCGGGGCTCCTCTCCCAGCAGGAGGCGCTGCACTGTCCAGAGGTGCACAGCTGGGAAGCCCTGGCTGTCAGCTGTGGGTTTGGCTGGTGCCTGGCTCTCCCCTGTCTGCACGGGGATCTCTGCAGACAGCATAAGTGTCTCCTGCCTCCTCCATGGAGGTGACCAGAATCCTAATAAAGCTTCACGTATTGATTTATTTTTATTCTCCTCTTTATGGGCTCTGGAAATTAACAAGCTCAGCACCTCCTGCAGAGGGAGGTGCGCGCGGATGCATCTGCATCTGGGGGTGTAGCGCAGAGGCTGGGCTGTTAACCCTTCAGGGCCTCTCCCCGGGGAATCACAGTAGGGGCCAGTCTGTGGCATCCACTCTGCCAGCGATTGGGAGAATCCTGCGGTCCGTGGATTTGTCCTCCCAACCGGGAGACAGCAAGAAGAGCCAGGCCACAGACGTCGCTTCGCTGCAGCGTCACAGCGTGCGGCGTCTTCACACGGGGTTGCTGCACCGATTAGCACTGGCTCTGAGGGGTGGCAGGGCACAGCGTGACTGCGATGCAATGTCCTGACAGAGAGGCGCAAATGCTGCAAGGCCACGCAACTGTTCAGCTCCCGCACGCAGATGCAATAAGATAAGGCACCCCGAGTAATCCCAGGCAGTGACACTCCTGTCAGGAGAGACAGGGCTGGAGAGCAAAGGCGGTTGCACCCAGGATTGGCTCAGCCAGTTACGGTGTCCTCCATTTTCTGGTGTGATCTGGGAGCCAAATGGGACAGATGTCCTGCTGCTTTGGAACCCAAGTGGCCCCTGGTGGAGTCCGGGCACTGGAGGTGCTGCGCCTTTGTCTGTGCAGTGAAAAGCCACAGAGTATGTGGATTTGGGATGACAAACTCTCAAAGCCTCTCCTCTCGTCTTTCTGAGTGAGGCACGTCCCCCAGCTGTAGGGTGACCAGACAGCAAATGTGAAAAATTGGGACGGGGTGGGGCGTAATAGGAGTCTATATAAGATAAAGACCCAAAAATCGGGACTGTCCCTATAAAATTGGTACATCTGGTCAGCCTACCCAGCTGTGTCTGAGGCAGAGTCAGATGCTGGCTGTGGCACAGGGGAATGGGCTTTGCAGCAGCCTCTCCTAGCCTGATCCTGGCCTCACTTACCTTTCATTGTGCTATCTAACCCAGTTTGTTCAGGGCAGGTTTGAACAGCTGCTGGCACAACAGATTGTGACAATGAGCTTTTTCCTCTCCTCTTCTTCGTCCTGTGTGACACTGTCCCCCCTAAGGAAAGGGGCTGTGCTGTTACACAGTACCACTGTCCTTTAACAGGAGGCATCTATTAAAGAAAGCAGCTACTATTACAGACACATACAAAGAGATTCCCACACAGCTTGAGTCCCTGATTTGTCTTCCTTGTTTACCAGGCTCTCTCCACTGCCTGGAATTTTATTCGGCACATGGGGACACCTAGTGGCTGAATAAGATACAACAAGTAGACATGTCATTACAAGGACCATCCCTCCACTCCTCACACCTCCCTTCACACTTTGTAGGCTACTGCCATGTGGAGCTGGAGATGAAACTCTAGGTTCCCCACATCCCTCCATGTTCATTCGGCCTCCTGAGGGGAGTGAGCTTGGGAGCCTCACTCGGGTCATCCAGTCTGGTTTGACTGGTTCACTGGTTTGACTCTCGCACTGCAGTGGGAGGGGGTTGAGAGCACGGCAGAGCTCCCGGGGGGGAGGACAGACATACACAGCTAGGACAGACAGGAGGAAACAGATGGACCACTGAGACCAGCCTGTCTCTCCTTCTACTCACAGAGCCCGGGCTATCCACTTGACTCCAGTCACATCCATATTCACTAAAGGCCAGAATCTGAGGTCCCCATTCTCAGTGCAGCTGAGCATCTGCAGGTCCTTCCTGGGAGAGACAGGCACTCAGCACCTCTGACAAACAAGCCTTGATCAGTCCCTACTGAGCCCACAATCCTATGGCATCACTGCCCACATGAACACCAAGCAAAGGAGCATGGGCTGATCAGCGTCAGTGCCCTGAAGGCAGAATCGGTGCTGGGGGAGGGATTCGAGTCAGATTTAATTGTGCGTCTGATGGACACGTTTGGAGCTTCGTACCACACTCGATCTCTGTGACCTGGGTTCCTCCCGCTCCACCCATCTGTCTTGGGGATCAGGCTGCATTGGCCATTGGGAATGGCCTTGCCCAGCCAGGCTGTCTGATCATGCCCAGCTCCTTGGGCCCAGAGCCGCACAGGAATTTAGGTGCCTAACTGCCCTTGATTAGGCCTGTCTGCTGTCTGTGTGAAATGAGTTTGCTGGGTCTCAGTCCAGTGCTGTCAAAACCCAACATCACAGCTGACACTAATCCCCCACCCCGTGACGACAGTCTCAGCACGGAGGCCTAAGACTGAATAGGCCCCATGGAGGCTGAACTCCTCCCTACCCTTACAGGTGCTCCCCTAGGACAGGCAGCAGCGGTGCTGTGGAGGGCTGGAGGGGGGGCTCTGGAGACAAAGAGGCCCACGGTCACCAGAGCTGCCAATCTGGCACCTTTCACCAGAGCTGAACTCAGACACCAGGGTGGGAAGCAGCCATTGTGTAAAAGTGAAACTCTAATTATTATTATCATTAAAAGCAAGGCATTGTTGGAGGAGGCTGAATGGCTGTGTAATTAGACTTATTAGGGGGTGGTTACATTTTAATAACTGCCTTAACATCCACTTGGTATTTAACACATAACAGTTCTCCATAGCCATTTGAACTGGCAGCTCAGCCAGGACAGCCTAGTGCAGCTCAGAGCACCTGGATTCGGGCTCAATCACGGGGAGGAAAAGTCCAACATGCAGAGTCCCCAGCAGATGCAGACACAGCCCCTCCTCCTCACACCGCAGCCTCAGCAATCCATTTCCCTGGTTGCTATGAGACCTCACATACGTTTGTCAGCCCATCAGACCTGAGCAAAGAGGCTTTCACCAACCAGGCAGGTTCAGGGCTCTGGGGTGGCTCTGCAGAGGTGATTGATGGCTCCGACCCAGACTGGATGAGCAATGCCCTGCCAAAGCAGAGTGCAAACCTGCTACAAGGAAGCCAGGCAAAGGCGTAAAACTTCAGGCCAAGCAGGGCCAATCCGAGACAGTAGAGATGGATGAGACTGACGTGCATGATGCACCCAACACGGTGTCAGAGCACAGCAGCATGTTCCGTTGTGGAAATTCCCATGTTCCTATTGCATCAAATGAAAACCAGTGCTGGGCATGGCGGCCACTGGATGGCTGAGCCTTTGTTTCTGAGACAGGCTGACAGCAAGTGATATGGGGAGGTCGTGACGTCAGCAAGCAAGTGGAGCGAGCATACAGCAAGCCAAAGGCTTGTGCACAGTGGAGCCGTGTTAATCGGCATATCCTCAGAGGCAGGGATGCAGGGAGGAAGGTCAGTTCTGCGGTTAGCGTGTGCGCCAAGGACTTGAGAACTCCATGGTTCTATGTCCTGCTCTGCCACAGATCTCCTCTGTGATCTTGGTTCAGTCACATAGTCTCTCTGGGCCTCAGTGCTCCAGCCATACAATGGACATGCTGTGAGGAAAAATGTATTAGAGACTGTGAGCTGCTCAGAGACGAAGGTCCCCCTTTTCACAGTTTTTGTCCCTCCTCCTGGAAAACATTTCCAGCTGAGATTTAGGACACAGTGTCTATAGGGAAAGATGTTCCCTGCTGCTTTTCCTCACCTGTTGGAGCATCTTCTTTCCCTTGCTGCATGACGACTCTCCTGCAAGTTAAGCCAAGCGCACATTCCTTTGTTTGAGACAGGCCTGTCTGCCAACCTCAGTTTGGAACATGCGTTAAGAACGCCATACAGTGGAATCCTGTAACTTCACATACAATGTTGCCACGCATATTTTATCAGGACAACACTGACCAGTAAATTAATGAGTTTTAAATGATACCTCACAAGACCTACTTTATTATTACAACAGGGTACAAGGTGTGGACACAGGGTATATGCTGTCACACAGAGAACTGCCCAAGCTGTAGAAAGCTCCAGGGAGGAGGAAAAGGCGGAGGAGAAACAGTGTGAAACTAAGTGGGCTCCTGCTTGTGCAGGGCCAGGCCTCTGCTTACGTCTTTCCTTTTCATTGAGCTCACTTTACAATCTAGACATTCAGGCTGGGAGCGCCAAAGCAGCTGAAGGGAGTTAGGTGCCTAAATGGCATTGAAACTCAACAGGAGCTGGGCACCTAAGGCCTAAAATTATATAACTCCCCGCCCCCCTCCCTGGAAAACTTTGGAACTAACCAAGACATCTGTCGATCATACTACTCTCAGCCACTTACTGTGTCCTTCTGCGTCCCTCTTGGTCTATGCACGTCTAACCCATCCAGCACTGTGGTGATGCCTTGGGGGAGCCGTTTCACCTCTCCAATGGGCAAGAGTACTGCCCCACAGGAGGTCTGTGAAGGCTCATTAACAAAGATAATTGTAAAGTGCTTTGAGATCCTCAGCTGAAAAGTGCTATAGAAAGGCAAAGCAGCAGACTCAGGACAATTCCTGTTTGGGACCTCGGGGCTTATGTTTTCGAAAGTGACAAGTGATTTTGGGGGCCCATCTTGAGCCAGGGTCAGGGATTCCAATTCTCCGCAGGCAGATGCTCAGCACTTCCTGAAAATCCAGGGCCTCTTAAAGGGGCCTCACCCTGGGCACCCCAAAATGGAGGCATCCAAAATTACTGGTTGCCTTGAAAAACGCAGGCCTGGAAGCGGTCTTTAAAACCCCTGCAAACAAGTATCCAGCTTCAAACCAGCCTACCTGATTGCTCTGAAGATAGGGAGATGTAGTAGAATCCAGTTAGACAGCCAGATACTATATAGTGTTTTTAGGCTGAGACCTTTGGTGCCAAATTAATCTCGTAACAAATGTTTATGGCCAAGTTATAGCGCCCTGTGGGAGAAATCAGATAGACTTTGTAATGGTGAGATTGATGCAACTTTAATGGTAGCAGTCCAATACAGTCTCTTATGACTGTAATGCAGTGCATGCCGCTCAGGAGAAAGGCTTAAAGAAATCCTATTCCCCACTTATTTTGCACGGAGGGTGGGGGATAATGCATGGCATCCAATCAGAATAAGGGCAGGGACTTGTCCAAAGCCTCACAACACATTAGCAAAATTTCTTGACCCGCACTCCTTTGTCTTAACAGTGAGATCATGCTCCCAACTTGTTAGTTAGCGACCAATATTGAGGTAGAGCTTTTTAGCCAAAGATCCCACACTGCCGGTACAAATGATACAGGAAGTGCTTCGCACCACACAGCACTGAAATGTAGCCACTTCTGGGGTGGGATGCTGCAGGTGGGAAACAGCACAAAGCAACATTAAATGGTTTAGGGAAGGGAGTGAAAAACTAACATTACTGCATCCAGTGGAAATGCCCGGGGAACCTTTAGGCAGACAGAAGGCAATGACTCTGCTGGAATTTGACCAGAACCTCGGGATCTGTATTCTGGCATTTGGGACTTTTTTTGGATAGCGCAAGCAGCAGGAACATACTGTATTAGGGTGCTTGGTGAATGGCTTGGAAACCCGCGCTCCATCTAACATGCTATCCCGCCTCTGACCACAGCCAGCATTGCTTTAAGACTCCCCAAATGGACAATCTGGCAGTAACAAAGTTCTGACAAATTTCTCCCTAACCCCAGCAGTCCATGGTTGGCTGGAGCATGAGGACCGAAACCAATGTTTATCCCGGCATTACCATCACATTGGGTGGTATTCTTATTTGTTACGTTAACATTTAATCCCTTCTAAAACAATCCTGCTCAGCTGCTTCTGTCAATAATTATCTTGTATCAGCGAATTCTGATGGGTAAACAGGGCCTCCCAGAGGATTCAGGGGACCTGGGGTCTTCGGTGGCAGAGGGCCCCTGCCACCGAATTGCCACCGAAGACCCAGCACTTCGGCGGTGGGTCCCGGAGTGGAAGGACCCCCCGCCGCCGAAGACCCAAAGCGAAAGAAGCTCTGGGGGCCCGGGCCCCATGAGTTTTCCGGGGCCCCCAGAGTGAGTGAAGGACTGCGCTCCAGGGCCCCCAAAAAACTCTTGTGGGGGCAAATTGCCCCATTTGCCCCCCCCCAGGCAGCCCTGCAGCTAAATAGGTGTTAAAAGTTCATTTATGCATACCTTATACTCAGGAGCGCCACCAGCTTTTTTGCTGCCCTAGGTGGTGGAAGGTCCCGCCCCCGAAATGCCGCCCCAGACAGAGGTGGTGGAAGGTCCCGCCCCCAAAATTCCACCCCCCAACAGAGGCGGCGGAAGGTCCCGCCCTCGAAGTGCAGCCACCGACAGAGGCGGCAGAAGGTCTTGCCCCCGAAATACCGCTGAGGACCAGGGCAGCCGAAGATCCAGCCGCCGCGGTCGCCGCCCCCCAAATGTTAGCACCCCAGGCGACCTCCTAGGTGGCCTAATGAGTTACGCCGGCCCTGCTTATACTTTCGATTCAAGTCTACCCAGTCCTGGCTTCCGTGCTTTGTAATGCCTGTAAATTATCTTCTCCCTCCTGACAAATGTCTGACACACATCTATAGAGTTTGTGCTAACTCCACCTTGAAGCCTTTAGGGGCGGAACAAATAGCCACTGGTCATATTGTCCAGAGGGCAGAGGCTTTTCTTGATCTCCCCTCCACCAGCTCCCCCTGGAAGAGGGAACCGTGGTGCATGGGGGTGAGGGGCTGCCATGCAGAAAACACTACGGATTGTGAGGGTAGAAGCTGTTCTGCTCTCAAGCACGTCGGAAGGAGATTGCCTCTGCAGCAAAGTGAGTCACCAGTCCGGTGCATCCTACGCAGGTTGATTCATCACACAGCATTTCTGTGCTGCTGTCATGAGTCACGTGTTTAGCTTCCCATTCTGTGTGTGCAGCTGGGTCCAGGCCTTCCTCGCCACACACACTGCAGGGTCCTCTTCCAATCCATTTGGCCACAAACCTTAGGCCAGGGTTGTTCAAAATTCCCAGCAGAGCCAATCAAGCCAACCGTCTCTGCACCTGGCCCATGTGGGTGGCGAGGCGTTGAGGTAATTGAGTGAGAAACACAATCAGATTGAATCCTGCTTCCCAAGGTCAGTGCGACGCTCCACGTACACCCACACGCAGACAGAGGCTTTTCCAGCCCACTTCCCCACAGTGGGGGAAGCGCATTTTAATTGCCTGGAGAGACTCAAAAGGTAGGATGATAAGACTCTGGTTCTTTGGTTTAAGATCCAATCTGTGCCACAGAGGGCAACAGATCTGTGCCGACAGCTCCGGGGAAGGCGCGCATGGGGGCGATCATAGCGCTGCGGCGGATGGGCATCCCTGGAGATCAAGGTCCTCCTTGTAAGCACAGAGGCAGGGCTGCCTTTGCCCACACAGCTCTCCCCACGCATCTTGGTCCTGCCCTGCCAGGATCCCCTCTAGTGATGACAGGGGAGGTCAATCCCCACCGACTAGGGTTTATTTATTTCACATACACAAAGGACCATTTCCCCTACTCATCAGAGGCAGATAATTCCGAACACTCTGTGATGGGTTGGATCACAGAAACCCCCTTGGGAGCTGCCAACTGACGTGCCAAGACTACTTCTACCCCTGCGCACTCAGATGCCCAACTCCCAATGGGGTCTAAACCCAAATGAATCCATTTTACCCTGTATAAAGCTTATGCAGGATAAATTCATAAATTGTTCACCCTTTATAACACTGATAGAGAGATACGCACGGTTGTTTGCTCCCCCAGGTATTAATACATACTCTGAGTTAATTAAAAAGTAAAACGTGATTTTTTTAAATACCGAAAGTCGGATTTAAGTGGTTCCAAGTAGTAACAGACAGAACAAAGTAAGTCACCAAGTAAAATAAAATAAAATGAGCAAATCTATGTCTAATCAAACTGAGTACAGATAATCTCACCCTCAGAGATGCTTCAGTAAGTTTTTTCCTCAGACTGGATCCCTTCCAGGCCTGGGCACAATTCTTTCTCCGGGTACAGCTCTTGTTCCAGCTTAGGTGGTAGCTAGGGGATTCCTCATGATGGCTTCTCTCCTCTCTCCCCTTTGTTCTGTTCCACCCCTCTATATATCTTTTGCATAGGGCGGAAATCTTTTGTCCCTCTCTGGGTTTCCACCCCCTCCTTCTCAATGGAAAGACACCAGGTTAAAGATGGATTCCAGTTCAGGTGACATGATCACGTCACTGCAAGACTTCATTGCCCACTTGCCAGCACACAGGTGTACAGGAAGACTTACAGATAAAACACCCATCTGCAGACAATTGTCCTGGTTAATGGGAGTTATCAAGATTCCAAACCACCATTAAAGGCCCACACTTTGCATAGTTACAATAGGCCCTCAGAGCTATAGTTCATATTTCTAGTTTCAGATACAAGAGTGGTACATTTATACACATAGGATGATCACACTCAGTAGATAAACTTTGTAATGATACATTACAAGAGACCTTCTGCATGAAGCATATTCCAATTACCTTATATTCACTTATTAAAATTTTATAAAGCCACGTAGACTGCACAACGTCACACACTCCATATGGTAATTAACATATGGGAGCAACCCTTAGTCACAGCAGAAGACCACGAGCCAGGACTCTTGGGTTCCCTTCCTGGTTTACTGCAGGACCTTGGGGCAGTCAGCTAGGCCCAGATTTTCAGAAGTGGCCGCCATTCTCGGGTGCCCAACTTGAGACACCTTGGACCTGATATTCAGAGGTACTGAGCACCCACAAGGCCATGAGCTGTTGGGGTAAGTGCTGCCGCTTACTGTGGGGGGGAGAACCTACTGCTCCAAAGGGAGGGGGCCCCTGCTGGAGTGGTGGGTGCTGGCAAGGGCAGGGGCAGAGGTGAAGTCACAGGGTGGGTAGCTGTGTCATAGCATGTGTCAGAGCACGCCTAGGACACCAGATTGCCTTAAAGTAGCCCAGGTTTGAGGAAGGAGACAGAGGAAAGACGGGGGTCAGCTCCTGAGTCCAAGCCAAGGCTTTTGCCAAAGACCAACCTTCCTGTCCATGTTGATGTTGAGATGTAGATAATTCCCTTTTGGTATAATGCTTTGAAAAATGGGCCGTGCTGCGTAAGTGCTAAGTGCTGTTATTTGACGTCTCCCAGAGAGAGAGACACATATGGCTGCCAACCCTGCCCTTCACATACACATCTGCCATGTCCATTAAATGCTGCTACCTAGGCACATCAAGAGGGCAACATGGCCTGAAATCTCCACTGCAGTCGAGAAGATGGTTTGACGGGGGGGGGGGTCCCCTACCCACTCCAGGGACTCCACTGGGCCCGTATAAAGCAGCAACGGTAACGCAGTCATGGTGGGAACCACACACAGAAGGTACTGAGCACAGTTACGGCTTCAGACAATGGTGTTAAGGATCTGACAGCCTGTCTTTTGGGCGGGTCTCGAGAGTCTCCGCCTGTACAAACCAGATGCATGTGAATCTCTCTGCTGAAATGCAGCCAGCTCTGGGGTGGGAAGGAAGCTGTGGCACCAGCTGAACAGCACTCAGCACAACAGCGCACGTAGAGCAGGGACCATGAAAAACAATCCAGGTTCTTTTCCGAGCGCAGATCGCAGGGACCATGAAAAACAAACCAGGTTCTTTTCCGAGCGCAGATCGCAGGGACCATGAAAAACAAACCAGGTTCTTTTCCGAGCGCAAGATCACAGGGACCATGAAAAACAAACCACATGTTCTTCCAAGTGCAAAGCACACTTCTTCAGCCCAGCCTTCACTAATAAAAGCACAGATGACATCACTGAAACACACACATGCAATTTCCTTGTGGAGAGACAAAAGGAGAAGGAACCATCAATGCTAATCACATTGCTTCGAGCACCATTAGGAGGTGCACAGATACCAGGGCGATGGGCTCAATATAAGAAAAGATACACACACAGGGAGAATGCTGATAGCTTGTTGTTGCCAAAGCAGCCTTCCCAAATAAAACTAGCCAATAAACCCCCTACACCGTGCCTTTGTGTTATGTCAGTGTGGATCACAGGCATCAACAGCTGTGATCTCTATTCTCTGTGTTGTTTATTACAGCCCATGGGAGCTTTTCTCCTCCCAGTTCTCCTCCCAGTTCATTTGTCAGATCCACCACTCGTATGTTTAGATGGTAAGATCTTGGGAGCAGAGATTGCCTAGTATGGTGCAAAGGCGCAGCTCCGAACGCCAGCGGGCCTTGATCGCTAGACAGTGCCACAACACAGAGAGAGGGGACAGATCTCAACCACATGTCATTGCCTTTCTCTGAAAAGCCTCTTTGGAAATTTGCAACTCAACCACACCAACAAGCTGAGGTTTAAAAGCCCTGGTTAATCAGTGTTGCTGGAAGAAAAGCCAGACCCCAACTCCCAGGGGCCTGCAGCTCTCTGGGCAGCCTCTAACTACTGAAGTGCAAGAGTTAGCGAGAGTTTTTCAGCACCATCAACAGCTCCTTGCTCAAACGCCCCTTGGGGTAACACAAGCCTAGCACTGATCAAGAGCAGGTTGTTTCGTTGGGCCCAGAAATGGCCTGGCAGGTGGCACCTATAGCTGGATCAAATTTGCATCCCTTTTGTTATTTCAGGACAAAAGTATCCATTATTCATCCAGTGCAACTTAAGAGTTCGCCCCTAAATACTTCAAAGAGGCTCCTTCCAGGGCCTGCTTGCCGGACTAGGATCTAATTACAGATCTGTGACTTGCACTGGGCTATTATATAACTTGGGCTGCTTGCTATTCCACTGGTGAAAGCTTCAGCCAGGGACAAACATCCTCTGTTTCGTTCATCATAGCGGGCTAGTGGCTGTCGCATTTGGGAAGTGCCTTTTGTGTAAAAATACAACGAATTTCCTTTGGGTTTTGTTGGTTTGTTTGCTGTAAATAAACCCCACAGGTGACATTCTTGTAATTTAACTGCTTTCCACCCACCCACTGCAGCGGGAATAAAATCTTTTGATTTAATTCAAACATCTGTCCTGAGAGTAAAAAGAAATGTACAACAAAAAGGCAGTATGACCTGAGGTGCAGCCTAGTGACCAGTGCTGAGGCCTGGAAGCCAGGATTCCTGGGTTCTATTTCCAGATTTCCACACAATGAGCCACTGGAAAGCCCATCTACGCACACATCCTTCAGACTCCATCACCCTTTGTAAGGTGCTTTCAGATCCTCACATACAAGTATTCTAGAAACGCTATCAACCAGGCTAAAACTATTGGGGCATTTTGTTGGCTTTTGAATCTCGTGCCTCCTTAGACAGTTGGACTCCCCTCCACCTTGGAGTGGCCCCTTCTTCGCTTCCCCAGTAGCCAGAGCTACAAAGCCAAATGAGGGAGCCAGCCAAGGGGGAAAACCTTTAGCAGCAAAATAATGTAACTAAGGAGACCCTGCCCATGCGCACCTTGAAGGCTTTGGGGTCCCTGCTGCTGCTTTGGAGGGAGGCACCTGGAGATGGCTGAAATGTAGACAGTGATTATGGAGCTCAGAGCTAGAGCCATTGTGAGCAGCAAATTACCCAAAGCAACTTCCCAGGACGTATAGTAAAAAAGCAAAATCATTAATGTCCCTTTCAAAAATATAGGCCCTTCAGCCCAGATCCTCCAAGGTATTTAGACGCGAGGCCTATTGATTTCAATCTCACTGATTGATTTCAACAGGGGTTAGGCGCCTAAAGACCGTTGAGAAAGCCCATGGTGTAACAGTCATACCAAACGCTCACTACGGGCTTGTCTACACATACAGCACCACACCAGCGCAGTCAGGGCCGGCTCCAGCTTTTCTGCGGCCCCAAGCAGCGAAGCGAAAAAATAAAAAAGAAAGTTGATCGGCAGCACTTCGGCGGCAGCTCAATCGCACCGCTCCATTCTTCAGTGGCAATTCGGCAGCGGGTCCTTCACTCCCTCTCTTCCTCTTCAGCGGCACTTCGGCAGCAGCTCAAAGAGGAAGAGAGAGACTGAGGGACCCACTGCCAAAGACCCGGACGTGCCGCTCCAAGCACCTGCTTCCTTCACCGTTGCCTGGAGCTGGCCCTGAGTGCAGCTATGCCGCGGCATGCTTCAGTGAAGACGCTACTACGCAGAAGGGAGCGCTCCCACTGGCATAGTTAATCCACCCTGGAGCGATGTAATTTTGTAGTGTAGAGCTGGCCTAAGAGACACGAGGTGGGTGACGCGTTATCTTTTAATGCACCAACTTATGTCGGTGGAAGGATCAAGCTTTTGAGCTGCACAGAGCTCTTCTTCAGGTCCTGAGAGCGTCCAGGCTAAATACAAGGCAAGACAGAAGGGTTCACAGGAGTTGCAGGAGACCACTTAAAATGAAGCAGGCAATTAACATCTCTGAAGTGGGAGGACGATGGAGGGTTAGTAGGCAGCAGGACATGTTACAAATTGTTGTAATGGCCCATAAAATCAGTCTCCCTGATTTTAGTGTCGAGCAGAGTTACGAATTTAAGTTCTCAGACTCATCTTTTGAAGATGTGGCGCTGGTCTCCTTTGAGGAGGAGGACTAAGCAATCAGAGATGGAGGGGTCGCTGGGTGAAAAGTGTTTGCCCACAAGTGACACGGTGTTTTTGTCTTTTATCCTTTTTCTGCCTGAATTCATTTGAGAGTGCAGTGATTGTCCGGTTTCACCCCCTTGGCTGCTGGTGGGACAGCTGGTGCCCCGAATGAGGTACAGCACATGTTGTTATAGGCGTGTGTAGGACCCACGGATATAGAAAGGTGTGAGGCGGCAGGGGGGGATTGATCACCACAGCTCTTACACCATAGCTGGTCAACAAACTCACTGGGTGTTGGACCAGGGCTTTACAGCCAAGTTTTAACAACAGGAGAGGAAGGGATCCTGCCTCAGTTTGTGTGTTGGTACCCCTAGCCCTTTGCCATGGCCACAACCCCGGAACACTGAACAATGACGTGGGGGGAGAGCAAAGCAAAACCAGGATCCCACTCCTTGAAATCAATTCACCTGATTCCTCCTGCCCCGGGTTCCCATGGAGCTGTGGCTCAGCCCGAGAAACCAGCTGACACTGGCATGGGCGGATGCAGCAGCAGCTGCTGCCTGTGAAGGTCTCCTGCAGTGGAGCGATTGGAGGACCCCCCCACCTTTTAGCCTGGGAGTGCGATTCCCACACTGCACACCTCGAGCCTGCTTCCGCTCTGACACGTGCTTTGGGGGGGGGACCTTCCTGTGAAAGACACCTCCCCCTCACTCCACCTAATGGCTTGATGCCTTTTCCCCCTCCCCAAAGACACCCACAACACGGACAGGGTTTCTCTCCCCTCCCCCATAAAAGCCACGTAACGGGGCCCTGCACCAGACGCACTTCCCCGCAGCAGCGTGGCGTTTCTCGGCTCTCCACGCACGGCCCGGCCCCTGGCGGGAAGGGCTGTCTGCCCGGAGCTCCAGTTCCCAGCCCTGCTGGGCTGGCATCACTTATTCTCCAGGCCATGAATTATTCAGCGCTCGCCTGTGAAACCCTAGCCGGGGGGGCTGGCAGAGGGTCACTTCTGCCCCTGGACCACGGGGCCAAGCTGGGGGGCGGGCTGCTTCCCTCCCCCCCCAGTCTCCTTGGATGTGGGGGGGAACATTGCAGGCTTGATTTCGGAGCCCAGCGCTGTGGGAGCCGGAAGCTAGTCAACCACGAGGGGAATGCACCCACGCACCCCGCCCCCCATGGATCACTGCGACACGCGGTCCCGCGTGGGGCTCTGGCCCCCCGCCCTGTTAGGGTTACACCGACCCCGCCCATGCTCACCCCCGAAGGCTTTGGGGTCCGAGCAGCAAGCAGCTCCCCCTCCCTCCGCTTGCCAGGAACCCACCGCTCCGGGGAACAGCCTCTGCTGGGGGCCACCGACCCCATGGGGGGGGACCGCACAGCAACGGCCCCTTCCCCGCACCGCCCCCCGCTTTCACCGCAGCAGCGGGCGCTGCGAACACGGACCTGGCCGGGGGAGAGGTCCCTGCCCGCTCCCGCGAGCCCCAGGGACTGGGAGAGGGCGGGGCGGGGGGCCGCTTTATGAATGGAATTCTCCAGTGGGAACCCAATTACTATGCCGCGCGGCACTCGCCGCTCCTCGCCCCACAGCTGATTGGCTCCTGCGTCTCACTGACGTCACCCAGCAGCGAGTCAGGAGGAGCCGCAGGCACAGGCAGCGGCAAAGAAAAAAAAAAATCGGGGAGTGAGTCACCCCCAAAAGCGGCGAATTCACTATAACTCCGCCGCGTCTCCCCCAGCCCCGTCTCTCTGCAGCCGCACATGGAACGGAGCCTCCGCCGGCGCCGCCGCACCGGAGCCGCACAGGAGCCAGGCGGACTTCCCTGCCCCAGCGCCCCAGGTGAGGAGCACCCCTCTGTGCATGGGGGGAGCCCTTTCTGCGTCCCCCTCCATTGCAGCTCAGAGCCCCTGGACCCCCGGGAGCGTTAGAACGTGCAGAAGAGCAAAATAAGATTTAAAAGCGGGGGGGGGGGCGTTACAGACATTAATTCTTCACACACCCCCTTAAATGTAAAGCAAAGTCTCGCTCCACTAGCTGGCACGTCGGAGCAGACAAGGTTCGCATGTTAACCTACAGCCTAGGTTTATAACTGACCTGAGGGTGCCGCTTTCCAGGGAGAGAACTGCATTAAAAACGCAAAGGCCACCGGGGGGGGGGGGGGAAACAACCCCCAACCCAGCAGACACCAAGGAGCAGTAAAATAAGTGTTGTCGGCAATCCTAATGCAAATTCAGATGCATGGCAGGATTGAGAAAGCAGCGGTTTGGCGGCTGCCAGCTCTCAGGTATGGATCTGCCAGAGCCCAAGTAAGGGATGTAGCATTAAAAGAAAAAAATATGTAATTAGGCTAATGGTCAGGGAGGTGATGCTACCCCTGCGCTTTCCATTACTGAGGATTTAGCTCTCTAAACTTTACAGCGTCAGCAGTTAGGGCTAAATTAGTAAAAGGCCCTGTGAGATAAAAAAATTGAGTTCTAGCTCTGGGGTACTTATCCACTGCAATTGTGCGCTGCATGCAGCTCAGTGGAAGCAAACACAGGCAAGGAAACAACTGGATGAGGGAGTTTCCTGCCCCCTCACCCTCTCCACCCCCTCCCTCCTTTTTCTGCCTGGTCAAAAAAGAAGGAAAAAATGCAAGAAGAATGTAAAACTGACCAGAAATATCCCCATCATAGGTGCAAATGGTGAGCATGCTAGACACCGGGGTAGCTTAAATCAATCGAACCTGCACTGTAGCCGACTGTGTAAGCCTTGATCAGAGCCAGCTTTTGGGAAAGCCATTGGGAAGCAAGGGGGGTAGCCTGCCTCCCAAAATCTGCCACCAAGAGAGAGTGGACACTGATCAGTGCTCAGAGATGCTCCTGAGTAAAACAAGTCAGTTTGCATGCCCGAGCCTTTGTATGCACAGAATGACACTAAATGGAAGTTGGTGCTATGCCTTTGCAGGTCACAGCTGGACATCATGAACAAGGACATGTCCCATAACTCCCCTGAAGGCCAGCAGGGCTGGTTTGCAGCCAGTAATGGCAGCAGCAGCTCCTTGAAGCTGGACTCTGTGGTGCAACCTCTTGCCCTGAATCCCTGGGATGTGGTACTTTGCATATCTGGGACCATCATCTCCTGCGAGAATGCGATTGTGGTAGCCGTCATATTTTACACCCCTGCCTTCCGGACTCCAATGTTCCTGCTCATCGGGAGTCTTGCCATTGCTGACTTCCTGGCCGGCCTGGGGCTGATATTCCACTTTGCCTTTGTCTATTGCATCCAGTCGCAGATGGTGAACCTCATCACTGTGGGGCTACTGGTGACCTCATTCACTGCCAGCGTGGGCAGCCTGCTGGCCATCACTGTAGACCGCTACCTTTCCCTCTACAACGCACTGACTTACTATTCAGAAAGGACGGTCACCAGGACTTACATCATGCTGATCTTGACCTGGGGGTTTTCCATCTGCTTTGGGCTGCTGCCTGTCATGGGCTGGAACTGCTTGAAAGATGTCTCCACCTGCAGCATCGTGAAGCCCCTGACCAAGAACCACCTCATCATCCTCTCCATCTCCTTCTTCATGGTCTTTGCGGTGATGTTGCAGCTCTACGTACAGATCTGCAAGATCGTTTGCAGGCACGCCCACCAGATCGCCGTGCAGAGGCACTTCCTGGCCACCTCACACTACGTCACCACCAGGAAAGGCATCTCCACCTTAGCTGTCATCTTGGGGACTTTTGCATCGTGCTGGCTCCCCTTTGCCATTTACTGCCTCCTGGGAGATTACACCTACCCAGCCCTCTATACCTACATGACCGTCCTCCCTGCTACCTACAACTCCATGATTAACCCCGTTATCTATGCCTTCAGGAACCAAGAGATCCAGAAAGTGCTGTGGACTGTGTGCTGTGGGTGCTTCTCCTCCACAATGCCTTTCAGGTCGAGATCTCCAAGCGACGTCTGACTCATCAGCCCTCAGTCCAAAGACGCATTTGCACACGATGTTCCCCTTTTTGCACAACCACAGAGATTTTGTGAGAGCTCTTAAAGATTCTGTCTCTCCTATGATTCCCCTTCCCTTGTGTGCATGAGCTGCTCTCTTCCTTTATTTTTCCACTTTTAGAATTTACGGAAGAAAAAAATATTTATTTTTTATCCATAACAAACAAATATGTATATTTGAGTGTGCAAGAGATCCTCCATAAATATTTTCTTTGACAATATTTATGGTACATTTTTTTTTTTTTTTTAAAGAGAGAATATCTTTTTGTTCTTTTGGCTTTTATACAGCCTGGTTAATTACCTCACTTCTTCAGATATTATTTTCTACATCAAAGATCTATTGTTTCCCCTGTACCAATGGACCAGAACCAAACCACCTTTTTAAAAAAAATATTTATGTATTATTTATTAATTTATTGTTATTTATGACCAGCTTTTTCAAGACAATAGATTTTTCTGAACGCTGTAGTTTGCTGCCCTCTAGTGTTCACTATGTTTTAATACAAATACTAACGGTGGCTCCTTTTGCATGTTGAGTACCCTGGGTGGTATTAGGTAATGGAATGTTTTAGCTGTATCAGATATAGACAACTGGAGCGAAAAAGGGAATGCTGCAATACTAGACTGTGCCTATAAAAACCCAAGGGCTCAAATGATCCGAGTTGCTTTCTAAACCATTGCACTAGAGACTATTCAATTAACTAAAATTTCTATCCCAGTAGAGACAGATTGCACGTGTTCAACTGGCCAAATTCAGATTCAGAGGACAGCTATTCAGTGTACTGTACGTTCTTCAGGTTTGCATGAATCTGGAAAGGAAGTGAATGTAAGAGGCAACTTTGGACATTTGAAATCTGACTGCATTGTTGCACAGACTCTTGTTCCATGTGATTTGGAAAGTACTGTATTCTTGTTTACAATCGTAAGAGAAAAATAAAGATAATTTGTGATACAACATGTGGCTGCTGCTTGATGTGTGTGGTAGGGAGATATTAGAAGCTCACTGTGGGTGAGGGGAGTAACCGGAAAGAGGCCACTTCATCCTCAATAAATTACAAAGTGTTGGGTCCAATTAATTTCACCTTCATCATAGACTCTCTAGAGACTGAAAAGATGTGTCAGAGCCGCCAGCCCACCTCCCTGGAGCCAGTGCAGGATTCTTCACTATGGCACATTTTCTGGAGTTTTGGCCAACCTTGTACAAAATCCCAAGTAATAGTGCTTCCCTCCACCCTCCTGGGAGACACATCCGTTGTTGCCCAGCACATCTAGTTAGTTGGAAAAAGAACAGGAGTACTTGTGGCACCTTAGAGACTAACATTTATTTCAGCATGAGCTTTTGTGAGCTACAGCTCACTTCTTCGGATGCATAGAATGGAACACACAGACAGGAGATATTTATACATACAGAGAACATGAAAAGGTGGAAGTATGCATACCAACAGGAAGAGAGTCTAATCAATGGAGATGAGCTATAATCAGCAGGAGAAAAAAAAACTTTTGAAGTGATAATTGAGATGACCCATAGAAGGTGTGAGGAGAACTTAGGTGGAAGTTCTTCCTAGCATAGGTGGCTTTTATTCAGTTAGGGAGGAGGCTATTCAGGGGTGTCTGGGTCCAAATTCAGAGTCCTTGTTCTAATCTCCAAAGCTCTCATCATCTGGGGACCAGGCTACCCCTGCGTCTGTGACACATGGAGATGGCTGCCCTCCGGAGGACCCAGGATGAAATTCCTGGGAGCCAGAGTGGCAAAGCAAACACCGTGTTGTATCTCAGAAGATGAAACATGCTGCTGGAGAGCCGAATGATCCCACGTCTGAGCAGTTATGATGAGGGGAGAGGGGAAAAGGAAGGCAAAAGCATTTGAGCTACGTCACTGGGCAAAAGCAGTCTGCACACCGATTTACTGCACGCTCTCTGTGATTGGTGCGTGGTCCCTAGGATGGTGATAGAGACAGGGTGGTCATTTCCATTTCTGTGACCCCTGAATAACACGGGGTTAAACAGAACCAGATTGGCGTGTGAGATTTTCTCCTAGTGCAAACAGCAATCTGATCGCCAAGGCATCCTGAAACTGCATGACAGTGAAGAGCTCTGGGCACCCTCATTTCAATCGCAGGACAGTTTGCGGCTTTGCACGCACAAGGGATGGCTTAGCAGTTTGAGCATCAGGTTTGAAATGCTGCAGTCACAGGTTCAAATCCCAATAAAGCTGACTCAGACCTTTGTCCTTCTCTGACTGAGTTCTGTGTAGTTTACTGCTTTGAGGGGTTCTTTTGAATGAGGCTATAAAAACATAGGGCCTGCCTGCTCCATAGGGCCATGACACCTTCACAGGAGTGAGGATTTAGCACTTCCTCCATAGGCCTATCATGCAGCATGCTGGGCACAGGTTGGGTGCCACCCTCCAGCCCAGAGGGAGGTGCATTGCAGACGGGCTGCTGCATGGACACCAGCCCAAATGCCGCAGTCATTTATTTTTCCTTTTCATTCAGTCAGAAGCGCCCGAGTGACTTCCTCAGGAGCTCTGCTCAAGTTAGGAGGGAGTAAAGCAGAACTCAACACGTCACCACTTGGGCCTGTAGTTTGCAACGGGCTTTAGAATCCTGGGGGAGGATTGCCACCCCCAAAGGAAGGGGATGCTGCTCCTAGAATGGCTGATCTGCTCGGCCCGACGCACTGGCCCAAGACTTGGGAAACCCAGGTTCGGTTCCTCATTTTACCACAGGCCGTTTGTGTGGCCCATGGCAAGGGAGTCTCCCTGTGTCTCAAATCTCCTGCTGTAAGTTGGCGACACAATAGCCCTGCCCTGCCTCCAAGAGAGGCTGTGAGAATAAACATATTAAAGAGAACGAGGTGTTCAACTACGGCACCGTGTCAGTACCTACACGTACAATAACGTTCCAGCGGGGGTGGGGGGGTTGGTTGTAGTACAGAGGGCCCGTGAGTTTTAGATGTGCTCTAGGCTCAGCAGATCAGTGCTCCAGCTGCCCATCTCCTCTGTAATTTAGGCTCCTATATTCTAATATAAAGGGACTCTTCTGTTTCAAATCGCTTCAGGGAAACCGATTGCGGTGGCTGAAGCCTGGGAAAGAAAAGCGGTTCCCAAACTGTGGGTTTGGGTTTATTTCCTTTACAGGAATGGCTCCGGCAATCTAAATGCAGCTAGTGCTGGAAATGACTCCAGGCTGAAAGCACAATGGGTGGGAATGGTGGCACAGAGGGAGGAAAAGGAACATTGTTCTCTCTGGGCACCTAATCTTTGTCCTCATCACAGCCACAACAAATAAATCATTGGTCTTTACATGCATTATGCCTGGCACTTCAATGCTGTGAGCCTCAGCAACTGTCATGAGAGCGCGAAGAGTCAGGAGAAAGTCACAGGCCTGACACCCCCTTGGATTGAGGGAAAACAGCAGCTGCCTTCATACTACAGCTCCCACAATGCACTGTGCTGGAGCTGTTCAATGGGAAGGAAGGAGGGAAGGGAAAAGGGACTGCAAACTAAAAGGCTGCTCTTGAGCGGCAACTGGTGCTGAGAACAGTGACCCTAACATGGTTTCCTTCCTCTTGCTGGCCTTGGTGTGAGTGCAGGTTCCAGAGAGAATCAGAAGCATCCTATGCTGGAAGCCTGAGAACAGCAGATGCTAAGTCAATACAGAGTTGATGAAAGAGCCGGAGGGGCAGCCCTGAAGACCAAAGCCTTCTTGATAGCTAGAGGACAGGTATAGTGCACTTATTCCCCTTAGTAGGAAGGCCAGTTTTGGGAATGAGAAGGTATTTATTCCCGGCCCAGGCAGAAACTAATCAGGAGGAATGCAGATCACATAACACCACATCTCTTCTGAATGGAATCAGAACTGCTGCATGGCATGTCATAGGCCCTTCACTGCTAACATCGGAGGGAGAGATTCTCTTTTACATTAAATATGTGGGAGGGGTGGCACTGTGGTGTTGAGAGTTCACAGCATGGGGTCCTTTGTGGCTACGGCGTGCAGCACAGTAACTAGCGTCAAGTTCTTAGATGGCTACAAACGTCTTACAATACATTTAATAAAAACTAGTGTGCAGCAATTTGGATTTTGATCCAGTTTGGGTTAAAGGATGAATCAGGATGGATTCAATAACACACAAACCTTGCAGGCTGTTCTCATGAGATTTCAGCCCTAAATGGCTTACGTTTCCATCCAAGTAGCTCTTCTTGTGACATTTCTGCCAACTTGGAATGACCTGGAACGGGGACCCATTTGTCCCCATGTGATTTTGGATCCAATGTGCAACCCAATCCATTGGGAGGAATTAGACTTGAAGATGTGGATCTGGATCCCACTCCTGAAATTCAAAGAGGTTCTGATCTAGGGTTCCAGGTTTGGCCCCTCCCAAATAAAAACCATTAGACTGATTAAGAAAAGATGCAACAGCAGGTCTCCCTAAATCCCTACTTTCCCTCTCAGTGTGGAAATGCTGGTCAGTTTCTCTTTGTTTGGATCAGTTTCACACTCCAGAGCTTCAGAAAAAGTTTCACTGAAATTTAAAGAGAAATATTCCGGAATACATTTCCCCTGGGCACACATCATCCTGCCTTCAGCACCTCCTCCCCCTCCACAAAGAGGGCTGTGCCCTACCATGCCTGAATGCAAAGTGTTCTTGCAGAAACAGAATGTTATCAGCTGTATTACAGTCATGCCTGGAGGTCCCAAGCAAGATCCGGGCCCCATTGTGCTGGATGCTGCACAGACACACAGGGAGAGAGTCCTTTCTCCGAAGAGCTGACAACCTAAACAGACAGCCTAAACCGAAACAGACCTAAACAGACTGAGGGAGGGAGGGGAAACAGGGCCAGATAGGGAAAGTGACTTGCCCAAGGTCACGCAGCAGGGTCAGTGGCAGAGCCAGGAACAGACCTTGGGTCTCCTGAGTTCCATGACCATGATAAGGTCAGAAGTGACCACTTTGATGACCCAGCCTGACCAGCTAGGGCTGCTAGTTCTCATGCATTCATTATCAGTTTGGTGTGTTGCTGCTTTCAGACATCCAGAAAAGGAAACTCATCCCAAACCCAATACACCCACATTTGTGAGTCTCAAACCAGAGCCATGTTTAGCTCCCTCTCCTTCTCTCCCCCCTCCTTCCCATTTTATACTCAATTGTCCCAATTTTCCAGAAGGGCAGAGACAATCCCAAATTCCCATCAAGATCAAAGGAGACGGTCAGCCTCCTTAACTGTGTACATACCATCAGGTGCCCAACCACCGAGCCTATGACCTAACCCCTGGCAAAGACACAATTGCTGCCTGAAACTTGCTTAGCAATTCCACCTCTGACTGAGCACCCCAGGAATCCCTGTCCACTCTCCCTCACCTCCTCTCCGTGGATTTCCAATATGCTCCCAGGTTGATTCCCGTCTAATTTCCTGTTCCGTCAGTCCCACGGCAGGTGGCTGCTGCCTCACATCAGCGTTAATAGCTTTTCATCCTTAGAGAGCACGGTGAACTAAGTATACTCCAAACTTCCACTGGGGCTAGAATACAGGACAACAAATCACACGGCAAAACTCCCAAATACTTAGCCACCTATTTTGTTCCAGGAACGCTAATTGTTGAAGCTGTTAGGAATGGCAGGTGCTCAGCACTTGTGAAAAATCAGGCTAGAATAGGCAACACTTGGCCATCTTAATGTCTGGCAAAGTCCTATGGGCATTAATGGTGCTATAATAAATATCCGTGTCCTCCATACCATTAGGTCACTAGTAAACTAGTCAGAAATGCCCTCCGGTCACCCTGGTTTTGCACTAGTTTTGCAACTGCTCCCGCTTAGAAGCTGAGAGACCTACAGGGTCAGATGATTCTTACCTGAAGCTGCATTCCTTTCCCTCCTAAACTGAAAATCAGGCCAAGCTCGGTGCAGGGAAGTAGCAGATGCCCAGACCCCACACACAGCCTTGATGTTTGCTTTCACAGGACACAAACCAGAAGGAATTCCACAGTAGTTCCAGGCACTGTTCCAGCCCATCGGCTCACAGAGAATGCAGTACAGGGCTGGATTAGACAAACACCTTCACGTCAGAGGCAAGCTTGTACCCTTTCAAGGAAAAGGGATCAGAATTTGTAGGTGAAAATAAAAATGCACTAAGTAAACAACATCGCGAGTGCAACTGTTTTGGGTTAAACCACCAGTGTTGGAGCTTGTATGAATTCTAGACGTTGCTTAGGGGAAGCTCCCTTGAAAGGTCTCCATGGCGGATTGGACTGGTGGGCCAGACTGGCAGCACCCTGGGGTCGGCGAACAAGAAGAAACAAGCAGCCATGAAGAAAGCGGATCCACAACTGCTGGTTTCATTGTGTGTATCCCCTAGTCATTTTGCTACAACTTGGACACACATTTTACTACAGCTCCCTGACTGCTCTCCAATTGCTTGGGCAGGGCCCAGTGCACCCTTGGAGTTCTGCCTGCCTGCCCCAATCAGTGCCAATACTCTAGACAGCCTTGAAGGCCTGGGTGGGGGGGGGGGGGATAAAGACAGCTTGTTTTCCATATTCTGTCCTTACGTGAAGCAGGCAGAGGACAATACTCAGTCTCCACCCAGGCCCATGGAAATGGTTAGTCCAATGTTGCACGCCCCACTGTTAGGGACAAGGTTCACAGCCAAACAAGAAAGAATCGTCGTAGGCAGCAGAAAACACTGCAGAGTTCCTGGCTTTTGTATGAACAAAACAGCAGCTGCAGGGTTCTGAACTGGTTACCCAGGGGAGAGGCCACGTTGGCAAGGTTCACTCACTTTCCTCCGGAGCAGGATTATCTGCTCAGAGCAGGTGGGCTGAGCCCTTGTGAAAATTCAGGAACTGGCAGACCATGATCTTTCCTCTGCTTCTTTGTTAGCTGTACATGGCTTTTTCCTTCACCAGCTTCCCATGGGATGGAAGCAGAACTGGATCTAAAGCGAGGGAAACTTCCAAGATGGAGTCCCAGTTCTCCCCTGACCCTAAGGGCTCTGCAAAAGCCATTCCTGAAGGGAATGGGAGGAGAGAGGGGGCTATCCTGGTTCTTTTAGCAGCTGAGCCATTATCTTTGCTGCATCAGTGGAGTGTCTCTGCCCAACTTCATGTTTGCCCCCACCCCTGACTTCCTGAGTCCAATACCACACCTTGAATGGGTGGGTAACCCACTCTAATTTAGCTACAGCTAATCAGGAAAGAGATCTTGGAGTCATCATGGATAGTTCTCTGAAGATGTCCACGATGTGTGCAGCGGCAGTCAAAAAAAGCAAACAGGATGTTAGGAATCATTAAAAAAGGAATAGAGAATAAGATGGAGAAAATCTTATTGCCCTTATAGAAATCCATGGTACGCCCACATCTTGAATACTGTGTATAGATGTGGTCTCATCTCAAAAAAAAATATACTGGCATTAGAAAAGGTTCAAAGAAGGGCAATTAAAACGATTAGGGGTTTGGAATGGGTCCCAGATGAGGAGAGATTAAAAAGGCTAGGACGTTTCAGCTTGGAAAAGAGGAGACTAAGGGGGGATATGATAGAGGTATATAAAATCATGTGTGATGTGGAGAAAGTGAGTAAGGAAAAGTTATTTACTTGTTCCCGTAATATAAGAACTAGGGGCCACCAAATGAAATTAATGGGCAGCAGGTTTAAAACAAATAAAAGGAAGTTCTTCTTCACACAGTCAACCTGTGGAACTCCTTGCCTGAGGAGGCTGTGAAGGCTAGGACTATAACAAGGTTTAAAAGAAAACTACATAGATTCATGGAGGTTAAGTCCATTAATGGTTATTAGCCAGGATGGGTAAGGAACGGTGTCCCTAGCCTCTGTTTGTCAGAGGGTGGAAATGGATGACAGGAGAGAGAGATCACTTGATCATTACCTGTTAGGTTCACTCCCTGGCATTGGTCACTGGCAGTAGACAGGATACTGGGCTGGATGGACCTTTGGTCTGATCCAGTATGGCCATTCTTATGTTCTTACGTTAGCTAACTCGGGTTAAAAAAACAGTGAAGACACATCAACTCAGCTTTAACTTGGGTAAGCAGCTGGAATTCAACTCCCGATTTCCCTAGGGTATGTGCTGGAACTTGGGCTTTCGAGCCTAAGGGGTTGGCCTAGTTCCCACCCAAGGCAGAACGTTCACATTGCTAGTTTTGGCATGCTACCTTAAGCCCTGCTAATGCGAGATGTCTACCTAGGCTGGGAGACTTGCTCCCAGCTGCAATGTAGACACATCCCTATAGGCTTGAACTAAAATGGCTAACCAGAGCTAATAACACCCCTTTCTCTGCAGTGTAGACGCACCCAGAGGTACAGAGCTAGAATTTACTGCTCTCCACTCACTGTGTTTTTAGGGAGCGAACACCAGAGGCAGGGCTGCAGATTAAATCGTTTGAAAGTAACCATGGAGAAACGATGGCTGTTCTTTTCTCGGCAAGAGCCTTCCCCTAGCAACCCAATGACTAGCCTCACCATCTGCAGGAAAACGGGCAAAGGTTTTCCGTGCTTCTGCTCCTTTATGGAGGAGGTTGTCAGCCACGCTTACACCTCTCCATCCTGTCTGCTGCAGATTCATTCATTGCTCCGAACCAGCCAGCAAAGCTGCTCCTGACATGAAACAGGCAAAGAGAAGGAGCGCTCCAATATGAACCGTGAGGAAGTGAGTTTTGTGTCCACACATGCACACAAACCCTCCCCCCTTCTCTGCATTTAATTACCTCCACCCCAAGTGCCCTAAACTCTGGTGAAGAGTGCCTGAATGCCAGGCATGCTGGCCACCCAAATCAATATACTTCTACCCACTCCTGGAGGGGCAGCTTTCGTGGCTGAGAGCAATGGGCATTCTCCACGTCCCTGTTCAATTCTTGGTTCTTCCACAGCTGCCGACAGCGCTACTCGTATGAGACATGAACTCACACACTACAAGCTCATATCACATAGGACACTTGAATGGCTCTCATTACTAGTCTGAGTGAGATCTGAATTAGCAACCTAGAGCTGAAAGACTAGGCATGGTCTGCTGTGTCCAGCTTCCTCAGAAGGCAGAACTGGGTGTGCAGATGAGCAAAAGGCATCCCCCAGCTGCCAGCATATTACCGACAGCTGAAGGGGATGGGGTCAGCAGGATGGTTTGAGTGACACTGCTGCGGGTTGTACGTGTTGTGAAGAAAGCCTTCCACATGAGAACAAAGATTAAACTGACACAAAGCAAATTCGCACTCGTCATTAGGAGCTCTCAGCCAGAGCCAGCAGCTCAGAAATGTGAAATACTTCTATTCATCTCAATGGGATGTTGACTCTCAAGCCTAATGATAGTGCTTTAAGCACACTGGATTGTCAAACATAGGTTACAATGATGCACTCCACCTGAACACTTACCACAATTGTGCCCACAAATCAGGTGACTGCATCCACACAGCTAGATAAACAAAGGGCAGACACAGTGGTGTGGTCCTTTAACAGAGATTGCCTTTTGGAGGGCGGGGGGGCGTGATGCTGAATGAGATGCTAACTACAAATCTGGGGCCTGGTTTCAGAGGGGCAGAGAACCCACATCAGCACTGCTGAAAGAACAGCTCTCTAGTACCAACCGTGGGTCTTGTTCTACACTCCAGCTCAAATACCAACCTCCTGTCAGCTGCAGTGGGAGAGCTGCTGCCGTTATAGGATTGTGGGTTTGCTGAATTTGCATGGCCCTGGCCCACAGTCGGCAATTAAAAGTGTGACTTGGCCCTCTCCACAAAACAAGCTTGACAACTGCTGCCTTGAGCCCTCCCCATGCAGGAGCTGGCCTTTGTTAAAGCATCTGAGCCCTGCGCAGAGCTGCTGTGCTGCCAGACTGCAGAAGCGCTAGCTCCAAATACCTAATTCCTCAGGCACCCTGTAGTTATTTGTGCACTGCTGCGAGCAGATGGAAGAGTTACAGATAAAGCCATACACAGCTCAGGAGCTCATTTCTTTTCCCCACCCGCCTGCATAGGCAACAGCAAAAAGAAGCCAGCCATTGCTAAGGGCTGATCCCGCATTCCTGGCACACCCAGACCACAGGGAGAAGGAAATGGGTGCTTTGGACGGACTACGCATGCAGAAGATGATAATCCTCCCCTCCACTTCTCTCCCACTGCCCCTGGATGCTTAAATAATGAATCTGGCCTTGGAATGGGGGCAACATTGGCAGCACTCTGCTCTGCCACACATTGGGAGAGCAGGCTGTTAACACTGATGGGAGCTGGCAGTGCCTGCTCTCGCCTTGGTCCCAGAGAGGGAATTAAGGGAAAGAACATGACGTCAGCTGTGGAGAGGACTGACCTCCCACTTGTCCAAGGCAGCCGGAAACAGCTTCCTGGTGCTGCTAACACCACCTTGAAGGAGAAAATTAAATGGGTCTTTGGAGACCAGGGCTCCTGTGAAGCAGCATCCCAGCCAGCTGCGCTTTAGCACTGAACTCCATGGAAAGAGAGACGTACACACATCAAATGCTTTGGACAAGGCCAGGGTTGCAAGGCACAGGCAGACTCAAGAGACCCTCACAGCTGCCTCAGCGAGCAGTTCCTCCTCAGGAAGTCACTGCTAATGGAAAGGAAAACTTTGAAATGCAAAGCACCAGTACACAGTTAACCTTGTGGTTATATCCTTTACTGCTTAGATACTGGTTGCAGGGAGGTTGAACTGAACCCGCAACATGGGGGGCAACTGGTCAGAGATCATTTTGATTGCACTGGTTGGCAAAAATAAAAAAAATTGGTGGCAGTTTTCCTGGAAGGCAGGTGCACTTCCTTCCAATTTCAATCGCATCTGTGTAGCCTCTGCTGCAGCACTGCATGACGCAACCAGGACTAGCCCTAGACTGATGATCCAGCTGCCCAGAACTGCCCATTCAACACATGGCAAATCATGATGTCTCCTCCCACATACACAGGGTCTAATCCAATTTGCAAGACTCCTATCCTTGCAGCCAGGCTGTCCCAATTCAGGAATGACACAGCCTTCCAGGTAACATGTACAGCAACTACAAGGAGGGTAGATGATGGGATCCATAGGGAGGAGAATCTGGTATAAGGAGCTTTCCACTGACCAGGGTTGTACACATTTTTTGGAACTGATTGGGGAGACTGCTGCTATCAGTGAGTTTGCAGGTCAGCACCTTTAGAAAATGAAAAGCTAACTCGGAAGGGATTAGAAACTGCAAGAATATGAAATTTTTGCATGTCAGGCTCTTCTTGAGAACAGGAGCACCACATTAACTCTGGCCTTGACTGCTAATGACAAACCAGAGGCACATTGAGATTCCACTTCTAGTACAAGCTGGCATAGCTAAGATTGCACGTTTTATGTCCAAGATGGACTTTTCCGATAGCCAGTGAACTTTTAAGGTGCCTAGCAGGCTTGGGATGTAGGGGCCAATCGTAAACAACCCTTCCTTCTTTCTCCCAACCCTTTGACTATCTCACAAGCAGCTCTGCAGTAGCTGTGCCGGAAGCTTATTCTGGAGCTGGCAGGAATAACCCACAAATTAGTCTAACAAGGGTTTGCAGCAGGGACTGTATCAGCCGCAAAGCGTGAAAAAGGCACTATGCTACAGCCTGTGCATGTGAACACAGAAGTCGATGGGAAATCTACATACTAGCAATTCAGGCCTGGAGTCTGTGGTAGAAGTGGGACAGTGTTTGAGACACAGGCTCTCTTTGCTCCCATGCAATCTGCAGTAAACATATTCATGCAATAGACTTACTCAGCAAGTCGTTTGCAAGACAGTCCATGAGAGAGCATCCCAAACGCAACGAGGCGAGGCTGCAAGTCCTCCATCTGTGCTAGCTGAGTTGTGCACCACAGAGTTTAAGTGGGCCTTTTCGGCAGCTTTTTTAAAAAAAGCAAACCCTGTGTAACCCAGCTCTTGCAAGAAATGCCACCGATTCCTGTATGTCTGTGCAGAGGTTTGCCTGACTCCTTGGATGCCATTTCCCTTCCTGACACTTAAGCAGCATGGCAAGCACTAGGTTGGCTGCAGAGATGGCACTTTTCCACCCCAGAGGTGGCTGCATTTCAGTGGAGGAAGAAGAGATTTCTGCACGTACAGTGTTTGCAAAGGGCTCTGGAATCCGTACACTCTTGTGATAGTAAACCCAGAGACAGTTTTAATGCTCTTATTGGCACAGCTCTCACAGTTGGCTCCAGACTCAGAGCTCCAGCACTGCTGGGCTCCTCAGGTTACAATCAGGACCGGCGCTAGGGGTTTGAGTGCCCTAGGCGGACCGCAATTTAGCCGCCCCGTGCGCTGGTCCCGCGGCTCCGGTGGAGTTGCCGCAGTGGTGCCTGCGGAGGGTCCAGTGCTCCATGGCTCTGGTGGAGGTGCCGCAGTCGTGCCTGCGGGAGGTCCACCGGAGCCGCGCAAGCAGCCGACCGTCTGCAGGCACGACTGTGGCAGCTCCACTGGAGCAGCCTGCCGCCCCCTCCGGCAAAACGGCGCCCACCATTTATTCTGGCGCCCTAGGCGATTGCCTAGGCTGCCTAAATGGTAGCACCAGCCCTGGTTACAATACAATGGCCTTAAAGGGACACATTGCAGGACACTTTGGCTATACAGGCATGAGGCGTTAATGTGGCATCACCCATACTCTTGTTCTGATACTCCTGTTCCATTCCTGGGCTGGGGAACTTCTAGGTAAAGATAAATGAGTCACGGCAGCTGGGTATTGGTGGCAATTGTAGTTACAGTTTCGTTTTGCCAGTTTGTTGGTAACTCCCAAGTCCTCTCAAACAGTCACAACAAGAGCTTCTCAAAACCGGTCTCTCATGGGACCGCCATCCTCAAGGCCATAACGGAAGGCTCGGATCTTTACCCTCTATCACTCAGAGGCATCATTCCCAACCTGTTAGCCCCGGACTCCAAAGTGACATGAACACAGGTGTTGATTGGATAGAAAGGTTTTATCAAGATTTTTCTTAAAGTTTACATTTTTAAAAAAGGAAGATTTTTACATGTACATTACAAAAATTGCAAATAAGGATCTTCATCGGGGGGGGGGGGGAGGAGGGGAGGAGAAGAGACCAAGCAGACTATAAAAAAGCAGTATGAAAGCCTGGCTAAACAGCACCTGACAGAGGAAAATAGAAAATAGGTACTACTAGGAAAAACAGAGAAGGCCAGATTCTGGATTCAGATACATAGGTGTAAAGGCAGAACTACTCCACTGAAGCCAGCGGTGTTACTCCTGATTTACACTGGCATAACAAACCAGAATCTGGCTGCCAATGTTCACTTGTGGGGTAAAACAAGTTGTTAACCTCGATGCCAAAGACGTACAGTGTTTTGCTGGTGAGACTTTAACAGGGTTTCGTTTTTGATACTTCTCTGCGTTCCTTTGGTCTGAAAGGGAGTAACCCCCACTGCTCACAACCCAGAGAATCCTTTCCCACACTCCTTTTCCTTTCACACCATAAGACTCATTTGGCTCCTTATAAGACATGGTGCATCTCTTCCCCACCAACACAACCTCTGCACAGGGTAGATTCTCAGGTTACAAATGGAATAATTACTCTTATAAATATATTTATATCATATAGGAAATAAGGCACTTCAGAAGCATTATGGCTTTTCTAGTTCTACATCATTTTAGACAGGAAAAAAATTGGTTAGTTTCTAAAATGAATCAAAAGGAATAACGTTAATACAGTAATAAAATCTGATCCACATCCCACTTCAAGGCTTTGTAAAAGAACAAGACAGACACAGAAAACTTGACCCAGGGCAGCTATGAGATGGGCTTGACCCATCCAGGACAGGCACTTTTAAAGCAGGCATATTTAAGAAGTCCATGAACTGCAATTCTCTCTCTCACGAAGTTATGCTTCACACACAGTTTCTTGGCCATTTGGGACTTCCTAGAGCCTCTTCCCTGGATCTGGTCTGCTGCACTGTGACTGATAAGGAGAGGAGAACCAATGAAGGTCACTGACTGCAGATGAGCCCCCAGGCTGAGCCCTGGAAACCTAGTAAGCATACCCCACGTGCAAGTGTGTGTGTGGGGGGGGGAAATACTGAGAGAAGCAGCCAGGCACTACGGCTGAGGAGAAAGAGAGAGAGAGAATACTTAAGCAGGATCAGAAAGGAAAGACAACCCGACCTGTCCAAACATGCTCTGTGAAGTGACAGCGCGAGTAAGCAGATCCAATGGCAAATGACTCCCAATAGAAGCACTGGCTAGATGGCTGCATTAGATTTGCATAACCCGTAACCTGGGTTAGACTGGACAGAAAAACAAAGGCGTGCCTGAACACCTATTTTTTTTTTAAAAAAAGCAGCCTCTTATTCTCATCCCCAGATTTGTTAAACACTGGCAGCTCCCTCCACTGTGCTGTTTGGAATGCACTTATGGTCATACTAAATAAGCTACGAACACGTTAAACCAACAAAGTGGCCAGGAGGCTGTTCAGCCAAGCATGTGCCCCTTGCATGAATGAGTTGCAGCCCCACAGTTAGAGCCATTTGGGTACAACCATCTTGCAGAGAGGTTGTTCTTGGCACCTATTTTCTTCCCCTCCCGCTATTTCCCCCAAGGTGAGGACCGATGTTTTAGATCCACTCCTAAGGACCTCAATGACTTTAAAAGCAGAATTGTTTTTAAACTAGACTTGAATAAAGAAATTTTTTTTCCTTCTATTGATGGGATGGCTGATCAGCATAAGTGGGCACTGCTTTTTTATGGCCACTCAGTACAAAGGGACAGGCTTTATTGCATAGATATTAAGAAAACTGGGCAGAGCCATGAGACTGGTCACAGAACCATCTGGCACCAACCCTATTTCTCCACAATCCAACTGGTGGCTTACGCACAGATGGATTATCCATTTAAGGTCACAAGGGATATCGCACCTTTCAAAGCTTTGAATGAAAGGAGTACTATCTTTCTCGTCATGAAATGGAGCCAGGTGGAGCCAAAGCAATTTAAAAAGAAGCCAAGTTTGGCATTTTTGTGTTCCTAATTTTCAGTGCCCTAGAGTACATTATGGCTTATGGTCGCTGGAGGATTGGAACTAATATTGCTCACATGTTCTTGTCCCATCAGAAAGCAGTGTCAGTTTCACTGCCTATGAGCTTGTCTTCACTACGGGGGTAATCAATCTAAGTTACGGTACTCCAGCTATGTGAATAATGAAGCTTAGGTCGACATAGTTTAGGTCAACTTACCCTGGTGTCTTCACTGTGCTGCAGCAACAGGAGACACTCTCCGGTCGACTTCCCTTCCTCTTCTCGGAGACCTGGAGTACCAGGGTCAACTGGAGAATGCTCTGCCATCAATTCAGCATCTTTATGGTCTTCACTAGACCCGCTAAATCCACCCCTGCTGCAGCATCAATCTCCACATAATGAAGACCAGCCCTATGCCCTCTTAGGAGTCCACCTTACCCACTTGGCTTGCTGCCAAATATAGCAGTGCAGAGGTTTAATAAATTAACTTCACTGGTGCTTTACAGTCAGACTGGAACATGACAACACCAGCACCCAAAAACATGGCCCTCTGGCCTCTAGAGAAACCTAAGATCTAGGCCACTTCATTCAGTCTCTTTCAAACGTTAGAAAAGGGGAAAGTATTCAAGAGAATAGCAAGAATCCAGAAAAGTGAGAATTTAAACACTAAAAAAAACAAACCCAAGAGGTTTTTTTTTTCCCCTGGCAATATGGCCACCTCTGGCTGTATCTGGTGTCCCATGTATTGGTGACATCTTTGTTTAGATATACAAAAGCAGTAATAAGGCAAGTCATAGAGGGAAGGGAAGGAGAGGCACATGTTGGCAAAACACTTTAGAAAAGTAAAGGCAGAGCTGCATTGTCTCTCCCCCCTAGTTGCATCCATGAATCACATGGGCTGTGATCTCTGTGAAAAACTTAGGATGTCACACTGACTGAGACCTGGAAAGTCAAGCCCAGATAAGATATTAAACAAGCACCTGCTACACAGAGGTCTGTGTTATCTATCCGGTTGGAGGTGCTTGCACTCAACTTAACAAGGTAATAAAAACAACAAAACCTAAAATTAGCTAATCTAAAATCCCCATTTCCACCCCTACCTGTAATGCACCTCCTGGGAGCAGATCAGGTTTTTGTAAATTTAGTCTGGTAAAGGAGATACTACAACCTTTTCTGAGAATTAACTACTGGACCATGGATGTGAAGTAGTGGAAAACCGCTAATATGGGCTAGATGTAATGCTACCGATGGCTGACTCGGTTCACAGAGAGACCTTGCAACATGTAACCCTCTCCCCCAGGATAGGAGACAGCAGCATAGGCTAAATACTGGCATTTTCTGCTGCTCAATTCCCTGCATAAAGTGCACCATCAACCTCAATGAAAAGCACCTGAATTCAAACTGACCAAAGTGCTGCCCTGAATAGGCCAAATGAGACACTGATGCTTCACCTCCTTGCCCTGGCCGGTAAGTTAACTGTAGACACACTGAACAAATGGGCCTATTTGGTGCTCAGAGCTTGCCTCTTCCCACTCAATACCGCTGGTTACATCTTCTGCTCTAGACACACTGCTGAGCTCACCAGGTAACAGATAAAAACCTTCCCAGGACAGCAGAACCTAGCAAGCCCCAGCTGTCACTGCTTAGTTCCCTCAGCACACCAGTAGCGGCAGGTAAACTTCCTGACTTGGTAATGTCCCTGCACCCCCCGGAGTGGGCAGCCAGCCAGGTTAGCGTTTTGCTAAGGTGGTGTCTCTTAGTTCAGCCTCCTTCAGCAGTGGTGGAGGCACAAACCAGGCTATTGGAGGGGATAGAGGCAGCTTTTAAAGAAAAATTAACCCCCAGGTTTTCATGTAGTGCACCCTGCAGCCCCACAGCTTGAGAGAGCTTTTTAGGTAGGTTAGTTTTGAAATGCTGGAAAAGTGATGCTTCCATCACTCAAAAAATGGATTGTTGCAAGGGTTATTTAATAATGAGATGTAGCCTAGAAGAGACATTTTAAGCCCATTTTCTAGCACTACTCCCAATATTAACTGGAGAGGAAGAGAGAGTTATGTCCATTATATCCTATATGCTGCTGCTGCAGTGAGAAAACCGGTTGAAAATGTCCTTCTGAAGAGCCCTATGGCTGCAATAGGGTCATCGATTTTTAACTTAAAAAAAACCCATCCCAAAGGATCTTTAACTGTGCCTTGTTCTGTGGCATTGCAAATCTGATGGTTTAAGTTTCCTTTAATGAGCAAGCACCACTCCCCCTCCTGCTGGAAAACAACATTGCAACCCACAGCATCTTGCAGGAGACCTTTTGGAAAGGTGAGTGCAAGTCTTGCCAAAGCCAATGGTGATTTGCTGAAACCCCTTGGTACATCTTCGGTTACTGGAGGAGACAGGAAAAGCTAAAAGGCTTTGGCAACCTAGGAAGTACTTGGCTCTTTAAGAAAGGGGTCAGGCTAGTGAGGAGGAGCCTGGGGAGCAGGACCACGGTTAATCAGACCAGTCGTCGCCAAACTCTGAAGAATCATCCTCAGAGTCGCTGTATTCCACAGCGATGCGGCGAGAAAGGATTGTTGCCACGTCATTGCCCCCAACGTCCCGCTTCTCCTGTTCCCGCTGTTCCTCCACCTTGCGGAGCTGGAAACCTGGCAATGGGAAGAAGGCAGAGAGGTGGTCACTCAACCGCTGGAGATTTCACAGGGTCTACAGAGAACTGTTGCTCCAATGCTGTGCTCTGAATAGCCCTGGGCAGGCCCTGATCAATGCCTGGATTGCGCTGGGGCAGCCTGGCACAACGACTGCACAGAAGGGGGCACACAAGTCAAACCACTGACCCAGCCTGGATAGGTTTGGAGCAAGGGCGACAGGAGGAAGCCAGAGGAGCTGGCTTCCCACACTCCACCCAAGCGCTACGTGTTGCTGCTCTAAAGGCAGTTTGACTGCAGCTTGGGAGCTCCATTGATACTCGTGGGGCAACCTGCAAAGGTTGAAAACTAGAGGGCACCCTCATCGGGGAGAAACGGGGTGCTGAAATTCTCTTTGGGTTAGATCATCCACAGTAGGTGTGGTCACAAGCAGCAAGCCAGCAGCAGTGCTGCCCATGAGATGGATCCCAGGCTCCCGCGCCCTAGAACCTCCCTCAGAAGAGACAATAGCTAGGCTTATGGGAAAGAGGATACATAAAAATCCCAGCCAGGGCTTACCTTGACGGATAGCTGACAGCAAGTCACTTCTGGCATCAGTAACAGGAGGCAAGGAAGATTTTGGCTTGGAGGCCAAGGAGTCTGGAGGCAGAAGTGGAGCTGGTGCACCATCCATGCCACTGGAAGGCACAGGTGGGGGACCAGGAGGAGGAGGAGGGGGAGGAGGGGGAGGAGCACCATCTACTGGCTGAAGTGATGGTGGTGGGGGCACAGTGAAGTATTCTGCAGCTGGAGGTGATGGAGGAGGAGGGGCAGAAAACTCAGGGTAAGGAGGGAAGGAGGAAGGAGATGGTGGCAATGGCATCCCTGAATTTGGAAATCCTACAGGAGGTGGCGGGGGAATTCCTGATATTGGTGGTGGGGGGGGAGGAGCAGGAGGCGGAGCAAAGCCTGGCCTGGCACTGGATGGGGATCCAACCGGAGGAGCTGGTGGAGGATGGCTTGGACTGACCAGGCTGGATCTTTTTTGTCCTCCAGAACCAGAACCTCTTTGGTTGTCTACTGGGTAGCTGTTGCAGGAGAAAAGAGTAATATTGGGGGTGGGGGTAGAGAGAGAAAGAATACCATTAGCTTTGAGTCAGATTAGAGAGGATTTTGTCCAGCTATCCCTTCCAACTCTCAGTTTTTACTGAAGTTCTCTAGGGTCCTAGTGCTGACTATCCTGCTGCATTACTCTTGGCTAGGAGAACAGAACAACTGACAGCTGACACTGCAGCTGAGAGAAATGCTATCAGACGTCCCATCAGCCAGCACAGTAACAGTACATTGTACGAGCCAAACACCAAATCTCTCTCTGCCAGAGGCCAGACTGCCCTTTCAGCTCAGAACCTTCTAGAGCAACACCAGTCATTCTGTATCCATTCAGCTGCTAAGCAGGGATGCCTATCGAGCTAACCTTTAGTTCTTGTTTTCTGTGCTATGCAAGTTCATATGCTATTAACACATATCGGTATAGACCCATTCACTGGTTCTTTATTGGAGCACTGGTGATGATTTGTCACCTCTTGTCTAAGGAAAAAAGGTAATGGGATCCAATATACACTGAAGGGAAATATGGATTCATAAATGATTGAATAAACTTTCCATTCGCAGGAAACACTAGTGCCCAGAAAGTGTTGTGTTACTAGCTTACATATTGGTAAAAAGAAGCTTACACTGAATGGTAGCAAACAGAATGCTTTCACCTCAAAACCTAGCAGATGTAACATGCACCCTAAGCTGTCCATCTGATACATCCTGGAGACTTTGGTCATTTTATAATGAAGGGCTGATTTACCTCCACCCTTTTTCTCAAATAAGAGATTCAGGGGGCAGCCATGCCTTTAAGTAACTGCATAAACCAGGACAAGTTTTATCTGAAGCACTCATCTCCACTGTCACCTAGAGAGCTGCTGCAGGATGGAGTGCCTGTCTCAGGCTGACAGATTGTATTGGAAACTCAAACTCACAAGCTATGTTGCCTTTTGATACGTTTCAGTCAAGCTAGTAGTATAGCATTTGTCAGTCACCTATTCCCTCTATATATTTACTTTTGCCGCACTTTTCTGGTTCCTACTATTTAAAAGATACTCTAGTTTAGACCTCTGTGACTTTAGCCAGTATCAGGCCATTCTGGAATTGGTGTGTAATGGACTTGATCCTGCAGAACATTGATGTCTCTGGGATATGAGGATGCTCAGACCTTATAGGAGACGCTAGGACCCCAAGAACTTGAACTCTGAGGTCTCAGAGCACCTACACCTTGCACTTGCAAAGATCAGAGGGGAAAGTGGTGATAGCGTTAAGAACCCAGTAACAGGGACTGTTTCTGTGCAGAGTGCTGTTGGGGATGCAGGACCAAATGCTCTCAAGCATTTGTATTTGAAGAGGGAGACAGATCAATTGGGCATCCAAAACTGGGCCAAGATTATCTAATGGAACCCTGATAATACAAGAATGGGTGCTTCAGCATAGTAAGTGTACATATAGAGAATTCACAGAGTAAGAAAAGTGGAATAATGTTCTCCTGTTATACAGGGTATTATGGGAAGTTTCGGGCTTTAACTTAATTTTAAGAGAGCTGGACAAATTTAAGAGTGTTATTGTATGATGGGGTTGCTTGTGATAGTAGGGGGCAGGGTTTAACAGCCCTGGAGCTCGCTTCCAGTTTATGTCTTATGTTCCTAAAAGCTCATGGTTCAGGGTTTCAGCCAGTCACCTGCAGTGTTCAGGAAGGGATTCCCCTCCCCTTCCAAAACATGTTCTGGGGTGTTTTTTAATGTCCTTCCTCTGAAGCATCAGGTACGGCCATGGCTAGAGATGAGATGTTGGACAGGAAAGGCCAGGGTTCTGAGGTGGCAGTGAGCGTTCTCGCTCTAAGGTACTTGGCCGGCTGGTTCTTACTCACATGCTTAGGGTCTAACTGACCACCATATGTGGGACTGGGAAGGAATTTTCCCTCAGGTCAGATTGGCAGTGACCTTGGGGGTGGAGGGGGGGGCGCGTGGCGTTGCCTTCCTCTGCAGCAACCCACACACACACACTGCCAGGATCATTTGGTATATCTCACTTAATCAATTCCTTGCTGTTGTGGGGTGGGGGTCCTTGGGCACTGGTGCATCTTGGTGCTTCCTATTCTCTGCCTGTGGTGTGTAAGAATGTAGTCTCCTGTGGGCCGTAATACTTGGATTTAGTTTTGGTTATTGGGTTGTGTGTGTGGGTGCTGGAGGCCTGCGTTGTACACAAGGTAAGACTAGATGATCTGGTGGTCCCTTCCAGCCTTAAACTCTATACCGATGGGTGGTCTCTCACTATGACTAGGTTAACAGAAACTAAACATTAAGGAGGGGTCACAAGCTTTGTACACTTTACTGACAGACAGGTTCACTCGGTCTCAATACAGTACTTATGTTAGTGGTTTCACTAGACCAGCTAACTCCATCACTTTGCACCACCTACTATTTCTCTGTGGCCGAACGGTTCCCCGAGGATTACCTAAAATCCAAGGGTGGTGGAGGCAGGCTGTCCTCTGGGTAGGATGGAGATGGTGGTGAGATAGAATCCGACTGCGGTGGTGGTGGATAGTAGTTCATTTCCATGCTCTCGTCTGAGCCAATGCTGCCATTCTGATACACCACATTAGAGGGATAGCTAAAATTAAAGACAATGGAACAGTGATACCCAATTTCCTCCTCACCTCCAAAAAGAGCACTTCCAGCATGGAGTGTCAGGGAAACAAAAACAGGAATACAGCCATGCAGGCTGCTCTATCACAAATAGCCTAGTTATTAGAATCATGCTGAAATGCCTCACTCCAAAATTCAGACTGTAAGCTCTTCTAGCAGGAATGTCTCCTATTCTGTTAAAAGCCCAGCATAATGGACCCCAGTCACAACTTGTGCCTCTATACGCTAGAGTAAATACCAATCATTAATTTAAAAGGGACACCATGTGGCTCCAAATCATGATTTGTACATAAACTGTTTCCTGATCTACGTTTCTTGAAGCATTTTAGATTACTAGAAATTGTTTAGATTTTTAGACATTTAAAATTCACTTTCACTCATTATGGCTGTTTATTCTCTGTCTGGACAATGGAAGTTGACTAGTTATTCTCACTTTGGTTTATTGTTAGTATCTAGACAAGTTTATTTTCAGGTTTTTACACATCAACACAGTAATTCAGTGCGTGGGTTGCCAACACTGCAAGAGAATATTTGTGTTTTTTTTAAAACAAAACAAATATTTCTGTTAGTTTTAGGGTTGGTAAAAGCTTGCTCTTAAAGCTGGATTATGGGCAAAAACAGACTTGTCAGGTCTCATTTACATCGCATACTCTCCATGGCAGCATAAAAGTCCTAATGTAACCATATGCTCATTAGGGCAAAGGCTATCACCTCCTGCATGTCTGGAAAGCACCTAGCACGTCGTGGATGCAGTCATAAGCAAAGTTCAAAGTATCCAAAGCTGAAACATGCAGTGTTTTGTTTGGGCCATCCCCAAGTTTGACAGTAGACTAAGATCACCCAAAGCAGTGAAACAAAAACAAACACTGTTCAAGCCTCATATCAGAATCTACAGCGAAGTAAAATTCACATGAGAATTTGTGGTGGAAATAGTGAAAGCAAGGAAAAGCTGCTGTCCTGCAGTCAGATTCCTCCTGCCTGGTCTCAAGTCAACTGACTTGGCTATTAAAAGAAAAGCAGGTTTTATTTTTAAATATAAAATGTGTGATTAAAAAATAAAGATTTTCTTAAGTGAAAAGAGCCACAAATGGCAAGAAAAGAGCATACTGGGAAGTGCACTTTGGGCATTCAGTTTGCTTCCTGCCAGACTGGTGTCAAAAGATAAATTAAATCCTGAATAGGAGGCACTGAAGAGAGACCTGTAGCTGAAAAAACTTGGATAGGAGGAGAAAAATCCTAAATTTTGAAACATGAAGCATGGCTTATGAAAAAGCAGTAAAAGAAATGGTCACCACCACCAAAGTTAAGAGAGCCCTTTCTTTGTGTGAAAAGAAATAGACACAAAGCAGCATTGGGAACATCTGCCTGCCCTACTCACCAGCTTTTCTCACCACGAGAGGCTACTATATTAATTCAGCCCATAACTACAAGGAGACAAAGGCTATTAAAATTATGTTACTAACACCTTGAGTACTGCTGTGAGAACTTGGGAGAGAAGGGTCAGCATCACCTTACCTGCTGATTTCTCGTGGCGGGAAACACTCCTCTCTGCAGATAGCAGCCAACCCTCCCTGAACCCCAGGAAAGCCTGGTGCCTACAAAGCATTCTCAGAAGAGCTTCTGTGGGTTTGGAAGCAGGCCACGGAGTCTGCCCTCCTTCCATACCATATCCCAATGCTCAAATGCCCTGCTTCTGGCCCTTGCAAATACTGTTCTGGGCCAGACAAACTGGTGACCCAGCTGTAAAGGAATGAGTGATGATGGGGTAAAGGGACTAAGTCCATGACATTTCTGCATCTGTGGGATAGGGAAGCCAAGAGCAGAAGTAGATTTGCTTCTGAGACCACTTGCGCCACCTTTTTTAAACTCTTTAGATTCTTGATTTATTTTGCAAGTTTTAAACCAACAGATTTACTTTAGAGAATCTGATTAGTGGTGATTTCGATCCACACTGCACAGCAGATGTGGAGAAACTGCAAAGCAGGGTGAATTGCATTACCACCAACAATGCCAGACTGCTTCCCCTTCATGGAGAGCTGAATAAATAGCCAGATTCACTTACCCAGCAGGTCCTTGTCTGTCTTTTGACTCAACAAACTCCTGTCCCATTTTCAATTTCTCCCACTCCTCTTTTCGGGTTTTGATTTTCCGTGGATTCACATTCCCTCGGTTGGGATTATCTTTCTTCTCTTTCTAGAGAAGAAAAAGGAAGGAAAGACCCATTAGAACTTCAAACTTGTTTGGAATTAGTCTGTCCTTATTTCAGCTCACTGGGAGGGGAGGAGTAGAGACAGGGCCAACTAACATTTAAAGAGATTAAAAAAATCTTGGGATTCTTTGAGACTGCAGTAGAGTGAATTTAGTAGCGGTGGAAGGATCCAGATTTATCTATATGAGCAGTGAATGTGTGGCAAGATGGGGCATTAATCTATCTTGAACTATCCAGCTGGGCACTATACGTCCATGTGAACGATTAGTGCACGGCAGGTTCGTGTGAGGTAGATTTACAGTCCATCTTGCTGCGCACAAACTATTCATCTAGACAAGCCCTCAGACTGAGATAGTAACGGCCTCTCTCTACAGAACAACTACTGCACAGGTATGAACTCCCGCCCCCCGTGCTCCAACCAGTGTGCCTCAACAATGACCAGGAAAGATCTTTTCTGGAGTGGAAGGCCAGATCAGTTTCCCAAGCCTAGGGCTTGCCTAAAAGGCATATTACCGTGCACCAAGCCAAGGCGTGCATCTATAGTGCACTAGCTTGCCACATAGCAATGCCCCATGTGGAAACTGCTACAATGCAATGAAAGTCCTGGAGTGCCACAGTATCAACATGGGACATTACTGCACAGCAAGAGTCACACCCTGGCTTGCTGCATAGCGTCGACAAGCCTCTATTGCATCTTTGGTCTTTGTGTTGAGGCTTCCAAAAGGAAGCCATTTAATAGCAACTGGTAAGTAGGGTTTTTGTTAGGCAGAAACCTGGCCACAACGAACTGGGCTAAAACCAACCCCATTCCAAGGATTCCAATAGGCCAAAACTCTCTTATACTCTGACTGGAAGGTCATGATCTACTTCGAGATTTGATGTTACAATCACTTAAAATGTAAGTCAGATTTCCCCAAACTAAACCTTGCAGGTATAGTAAATGAATCCTTTTATAATGCAATTTGCCTTGTAATTCACTAATGTTAAAAGGACACCCAAGTGCAGCAATTGGGCCAGTGTGGTGGTGGGTTTTTTTGTTTTTGTAGTTTTACACAGCTTAAACACTTCCATACATTAAAGAGTAACTGGATTTTTAAACTTCATCCCTTGTTTCCTTCAAAGGGACTGGTGATGATATTCCGGTTACATCAAAGCGTACCAAAGGTGCTTTAATACTGAGCAGAGATGCCTGCAAGATACTGCAAGAGTACTAAAGAGGGTCTAAGGTTGCCCTTGACACCCAAAACACAACACTTACTGCGCTAATGCATCGAACGCTAGGAAACAGATGGTACAAAACTACAAAATGAACTAGTGTCACCATTCAAACTGTGTGAAATTCAGAAGAATAGATTTTTAAAATCTCTGTTTTAATAAGCAAGGATAATGGTAACAGGCAACAAGGATTCTTCTTTAAAAGTATAATTTTAAACTGGACCATATCCCCTCTAAAAAACCCAAGTGAAAGCGACAACTTGGATTTTGAAGATAAACTGTCTCCTATGAGTCTCTGGCTTTTCCTTCTACCTTGTCTTATCTACTATTTCTTTGCTAGCATGTAGCAGCGATGCCCCATCCCCTCACCCTGTGCTTCCGCTTTTCTTTCATGATATCCTTGGTGTCCTGGAGCATTTTCTCTTTCCAAAGGTCAAAGAAGTATGAAGGGTCTGTGTAGAATTTGAGTGCCTCTTTGCCATCATCCCTGGAATAGAAACACACACAAGGAGCCAGTCAGTTGCTTGTCTGATGCCCAAAGGTTTCAGATACCCACCAGGTATCAATATCTATCGATCTGAAATAAGAGGCCAAACATTTTGTACTCTTTCTCCATCCTCTTCCAATAGAGGCCTCTCTACCCTTGAGGAGCCACCCACTCCACCTGTTCATTCAAAACCACCACCACACCTCACCTAATTTGAAGTCACCACCGCTTCTCAGCCATGGCTGCATAGTTAAAGCGCTTGATTACAATTCTGAAGGTTGCGGGTTTCTGTCTCACTTGATCTCACGCTCAAAGGCCACCTCCAGTTCACCCAGCTACAAAATGGGTACCTGATGCATTGGGTTAGGGCAGTCAGATGTGATGCTGGCCACATCACTCCCTTGGGTACCACTGGCTATGACACTGATGTGCTCTAACTGCATCAGTTCGGATGCAGTTGATGACCCATGGCTCCGGGGAACTCTGACCACTCCTCCTGCAAGGCCTTGCACCACGATTCTCCTCTGGTTTGCTGATCTATAGTTTTGATTTCTGTATCTTAAGTATGGTGCAAGAACTGCACTGAGCAGCCACTCTAACAATTATAGAGGCAGCAGCAGATGTCTGTCCTCGCACTCCCTTCTCAAACACACGCTCTCTCTTTCCACACATGCCCCTTCCCATCCTTCCTCTCCCCATCTGTCTTTTCCAGATAGCCTGCTCCACAGTAACGTCAATGGATACAGGCTTGAGTGCACACACCTCCAAATGCTGAGCAGAGTTTTTTTCAGTGATAATCCCCATCCTGCCCACCCCCATCCACCAGATCGGGCTCCTGCTACTTCCTCCAAGACATATTACACAATTATGTACTGGGGCTTTTCGGCAAGTTCCTTCCCTTCCCACCCAACCGTCTTTTCAGAAAAATATTCTCCACTTCAGGAACCCCAAGTCAGAGCAGCAGCAGCATCCTTGAAACTCAGGAGTGTGCATTCACACGCACACCCTCCTACTTTGCAGTACAGCTGCATCTCACAGAAGACAGCTGCCTCCAGCTATCTGTAATTACTTTTCACCTGTTCAAAAGACATTTATGGATGTGGGCTAAAAAATATTCATACTCTGACCCCCTGCTCTACAACTATTGACAGCAGTGACACTCAGAGCTCAGTGGTTCAGGAGCTACCCAAAAGAGCCACAGTTGTGTGAATTAATAGTTTCATTTACTATAATGCTACATATTCACATTTAAACAGTATGATGAGAAAATAGTTAGTTGTTTTTATATATAGTATTCTCACAGCAAAATGACTGACCAAGTATTATAATTTTATCAACTATAGTTGGTTAACAACACAGTAAAAGCCTCCTGATTGGTTAATAATTAAATCTCACAGTGTTTCAATATCATGTGCTGGAAAAAGCTGTAGGAAAGAAATTGAAGAGCCAACTGTGGCTCCCGAGCCTCAGTCCGAATATCATTGATCTACAGGATGACATAACATGGCTACACCATTAAGGAGAAGGGCTTTATGCTGGTTAAACAGCCAGGGTCTAAGCTGAGTTAGTCACCTGACACCAGGAATAGATCAGATAATGCTCAAAATCAAAAGGAGTCTGCTGCACCAGTTTGGGTCAATGCAAATGTATGTCCTGCAGTTTCCAAGAAGGCTCTTGGCAAGTGGCCATGAGATCACACAGAAAAGCATGAGAAAATACATCATATACAAAACACCTAGCAATGTTATGCAGTGCCATTCAAGACTTGTCTCCCTAAGGCACCATCACAAAAGCAACAACATAACTGTAATTTTTCAGCTACCTTCATTTGTGCAACCCCAGAAGCAAATCTACAAATAATCCAGCTAAAGAACAGAGAATGCCCGAGGGACTAATTAGGTTACTCCGTTCTCCTTAGGGACTAGTGCTTCTTGATTAAGTGGTTTGTGACCCCGGCCATTGAGTGAGGACCTCTCTCAGTTAACTGTGGAGGAGACGTTCCGAACAAGGGAAAAAGGGAGTTAAAAAGATGCAGCAGCATTACCTGTAAGGGGAGAGAATGTTGAGAGGTGGTGGAGTATTGCAGATGCCGTATGTTTCAAGGACAGGCACCGGGAGAGAGTCTCTGTCAAAGAGCTTCTGGTCCTGAGTGGTGGAGCTTTTGAAGGCCTTCCTTGTATTAATGCCTTGCAGGGACACTAAGAAGGAGGGAAGCAATGGAAAGAGAAAGTGAAGGACAGTTTGACCCAGGTGATTGAGACACAAGGCCAATTAGCCACATTTGATTTCAGTTACAGTTCTAAATACGCTCAGCACTTTCTATGGTTGGGTTCTTTTTCCCCCACAATGCTCTTGAGAAGAGTAAAGAAACTCCAACCCTGTCTACACTGAGATCTGAAACTGTTTCAATATGGCTGTCAAGAAAAGTGTTAAGGTGGTTTCAAATTTCAGTGTAAACACAGTGTGAAAATCATGTTGCCAATCTATTTACTGAATAGCCAACCACTGGACACGGAGACTTGCTAGTGACCAACTCCAGCAGAAACAGACTTGTTTGGAACCACTCCACATGTCACTAGCAAAGTGTTTTTCAAGGCAGTAGGGGAAAGAGTCCCTGTTAGTGGAAGGGGAAACACATGAGTCTCCAGCGCACACAGCTTCAAACTCATTTCAAGGCCATGAGCTCTGCGCTCTTTAGCACGCTCGGTCTGCAAGTGCTGTGCTCCTCTCCATTACCTTCTTCCTCTTTGGGATCCAGCTGAGTGACCTTGACTTGCAAGCGGTCGACCCTCTCGACTAGAGAGCTCACCCGAAAGGCAAAGGTGTTGGCCTGAGTAAACAGCTCTCCAAAAATGTCCTCTGCAAATTTACCTGGAATATTCAAGGGGATGTATTACTCTGAGTTGTATTATACTTTCCCCATCCAGCCCTTAATACTTGAGTTCTCCAGATCTTCCCACCGCCCCCTCGCTGTTTCTTTCACATTAGCATCAGCAAGCTATTTACTAGCCTTTACAAAAGCGAGATTTGTTATTTTCAAGTTTGGCAGTATTGATACCACCCAAGATATTAACACAGAGGGTGAGTTGATGCACCACTCCAGCTAAATGACACTCTTCTAAGGGATCTTTAAACAACAGTGAAACAGAATTGAAGCATACTTCTTAAGCCTTGAATAAAGTAATGAACACGGGTCAACACCAGCCAAGTTGACAGCATGCGGTATTAGTCTATGTCTGATTGGCTTGCAGTCCCACTAGGGTTACATGATGTTCTGTTTATTAACAGCCAAACATAACTAGATTCTATAGCTGTATGGCACCTCAAAAGGCTCCCAAATTATAAATCACTGCTTTGCAGTAAGGCCTCCTCAAGGGTAACTGGCAACTATTTTAGAGTTCATTGTATTCTAGAACTATATGGTATATTCCAGTCTTGACCCTAAAGCCATAGCCACATTCATAGACAAGGGTACTGACTCATGAGTTCCTTCAGATAGGGCAGCACCTGAAAGAATGATTCTTTCAAGATTATCTAGATCAAAAATATAAATAAATAGCCATTGCTACTTTCACTGGAGTTTCTTAAATGTGACGATCCCTCTGAAAAACCTCAGACTGCTCGGTGAACAACCAAGACAAATGATGTTACTATTAATTCTTTGCACTGTGGTAGTACCGATGAGCCTCCACTCATGGATCATTGTGCCAGGCATTGTAAAAACAAATGATTGTTCTGCCCCAAAGAACTTGCAATCTAAGTGGATTCAGACAAGTGGGGAGCGCAAGGAAACAATGAGACAATATTGGCCATAGGAGGCAGCAGTCTCACCATACCAGTCGCCTAACTATTCCTCCCCCAGAACGTGCCCTTACCTTGTGTCTTGTGCAGAATCCTGCCTGTCTAAACATTTATGGCCAAGACTGTCAAAAACAGAAACCTGAAGTTAAGCTTCTAATAAGTGGCCTGATTTTCAAGAGCACCAAGTAGCCAATAGCTTCCCTTGAAGTCAGTGGGGGCTGTCAAGTACTGGGCATTTTTGAAAAATCCTAGTCAGTCAGTCAGGAGCCTAAATAAAGATGTAACTTTAGAGTCCTTTATTTGAAAATCTTGGCTTTTAGCACAAGTCATATGGGTAAAATGGAAATTGCATTTCCAACAGCTGACTCCAGAAGGAAAGAGGGGAAAAAAACATCTAAGTTAGGCTATCATTCAAGGGCAGCTGTCTCCATGACATCTACGAACATGAGTAAAGACTCTGCACTTTGAAGCAATACCAAGCTCAAGCCCTTATCCCTGCAGTCATTTTATACCAGGGTGCTAACTCTCTGTGTCTGAGTCCTACAACCTAGCCCCGCAGCTATGTTTTCTATGCAGGTTGTGCACAATGTGATTCTCCTCCCATCTGCCTCCCTTGGTATATGGGGTTTTAATACAGGGACACTACCTTTGCCCTGCTGACACGTCTTGTCAGCTTCCCTGTGTTAACTCATAAGAAGATATTCATTCCCTCAGACACAGGAGTCAGACAGATCTTATTGTAACCAGCTTTCACGAAGCATCCTCTCTGTTCTACCTCCCCATAAGAGCAACTCACACATTTTACAAAGGATGCCACAATGAAAGGAGGGAGAAGGTTCAGTTATAATGTAATTTGACAGATATTACAGCAATAAACTCATACAACGTGTTTGTGTTTCCATTTTAACGGGATCTGGAACCGATTTCCGCATTTCACAAGGAAGACTATAGATGTTGGAAAAAACTGAACAGTTGTTGAGCAGTACACTTTAAATATACAAACATGGTTATGTGCACTGGTCTGTGTGTTTGGGTGTACATTTATTCCTCTAATTGCATAACTGTGTCAACACATGGTTACTGTATAGGATCCAGCATGTGCTTTTGTATTTCACGCACATTTTTGGATGAGGGCAGAGATTAGTTTTCAGGGATTTAGCTGCTTGATTGATTTTACTTCAAGAGCAAAAATTACAATCAAAATTATCTTTATCATGCACTGGCAGGAAGACAGTCTGAATGACTTAATAGGTCTTTCCCATTTCTAGCTTCTCTGATTCCACAGAATTAACAGAAATGCACAGACTGCCTCTCCAAAGTGCTACCGGCTGTCATAGTAACAAAGGGCAAACTCACTGGAATATGAATGCTGCACAAGTTTTATGTTTGTGTCTTTGTAAAGAGGTTGTGGTATACCAGGCATGGCTGATTATTCACTTGACAGGTCTGCTGTCACTTACTGAACTCTCTTCGGATTACTACAGTATTCAGCACATGAAGAAAACACATTATTCCAATTTTCAAAATAACGTACAGAAAACTAGGAGAGGAGTTTGGTCATTTAATTTGGATCTCAACATTCTGCAGTAATTAGCCCAAAGACCATAGCACTTACAATTCTGTCTTCAACTCTGGGGATGCAAACAGGAGAAGATGCTCAATTTTATTTCCCTCCATCCCCATTACCCTCAAATGCACAGTGATGCGCATGAGTGTCAATACGAACAATCTGTCTCACATGAGCTTCCCCAACAGCACTCCTGGTTGTATCTGTGATTGGTCCTCCTCACACCCCAGAGCGAGGCTCCCTTGGAACCCTCCTGATAAAGGAACCAGGCTGGGATTTGGCTTCCAGCACTTCACTCTCTGTTCTGAGGGATAAGCAGAGGTGCTTTGAATATAGTGAAATGCACAAAGAAGGTCTAAGCCTGAGGGATATCGCTGGTGCTCTGTCACACTAACCCACAGCATGCCTTTTGGATCTGGATCAGCTTACTCGCTGTATTCGGGATTTAAAGAGCTTTACCGTCCTCATTTCATGCACACAGGAGGGATTTTAAGAGAACTCTTATGCTATGTGACCATCTCAGTAATCACATCTAACTCTGGAACAGAGAGGGGCAATTGACAATGGATGGGTAGACTGGTCTTATCCATTACTGCACATTGATATTTTTAGCAACAGACTTAATGCAAGGCTTGTTGGTATCAGATGAGAACCTGGAGGCAGCACAGGGGTGTTAGTGACAGCAATGTGCTTTCACTACTGGAGAAACAGGAAAAATTGTGCCTGGAATCCTCTCACCCATGTTCACACTGCACAAGAGAAAGAGTCTATCTTGTGACGGAAACAGAGATACATTGTTTAATTTCACTCTAGGACCTATAAGTATGAATCCATTTATCAAAGCATTTGCAGGTCTCATTTCAAGGCCAATGAGCAAAGTGGGGTTAATCTGAATCCAGAACATTTTAATGGAGAAGAAAGGGCAATTCTTACCATTTATTCTTGTTACAAAGCTTGGGCCCATGTTTTCACTTTGCTTCTCATAATGCTGTCTACCAACTCACTGGAGAGCCAAACCACCAGTGGTAACCATTTGTGCTGCTATACCAGCATGCAGCCTGCAAACTCCAATATCTCAGAGGCAATTTTAGCCTGAATTGGGGACTTTCAGGCTTGCAATGTAATAAATGTAGCAGGGGCAAACAGGCCAGAATCTGTGTGCGCATTCTGATTACCTTTCCTTAAAAATTATCAATTGTAGATTTAAACACAGTTGAGCTACAATTAATAGTGCATGAAATTACAGGTGCTTTCTCTGACAAGGTACTGGCCACTCTGAAAGCCTCTCATTTTACAGTCCTGAATTATGCTGCATCCTTCCATCTACAATTTTGCTGCAGCTCTTCCATTCCCCACCTCTCCAATTTTCTTTTTGTTGAGGAGGTGGTGAAAGGAGGAGGACAGGAAATGAGCATTAGAGATTTCTTTGGGAAAATATTTTAGCATTACCCCGGGAAGGCAGATGGGGGAGAAATAGGAGTACAAGAACAGAAAGGGAGCTAAATAAAGAGCACTAACGATTCCTGAGGGCAGCATGCAGGCTCACAGTGGTACTCACTCAGGCTGCCCAGCTGTCGAATGACATTTGCCAGGGTGATGTTGGTCATGCATTCCAGCTCACTTCTAACGCTAGGCAACGTCTGACGGCACAGGTGCCTTGGCTCAATGTTCCTCGTTACTAATGGCATGGTGGACCAGCTTCAGGCAGTGTTCTGAAAGATGAAAAACAACCCAAAAAAGAAACAGGAAAGGATTACTCACCCACAAATTCCAGGCACACCAGAGCCAGGATGGTCATTTTCCTGCTCTGAAACAGCTTTATGTATAAGGTATCTTTTTCCCTCTGCACGCTTATAAAACTGGTTCTTTGAAAATAAAGATCCTACTGTTCTACAGTTGCAGTAGAAAAGACAACCTGTTGGCTCAGGTGTACAGGGAACAAAGGAAAACTACCCATCTTAGCTGAGCAAGGGACTGTTTACATTACTGTTGTTCCTGCACCACCCTTCCCACTAATGCACCTGCACTGAACAGTCTCATTCCTTCACCAAATATTGCAGAACATCTAACGACAGCTATTGTGAACCTTTCCAAAGGAACATTTTAACATGTCCATTTTCTAACCAAGAATGTTAACAGAAATTAGCACGTCTGTTATGTCAGATACACAGACATGTACACTCCAGCCCTCCTCACCAACAGCACAGACAGAGAAGGCTCACATGAGACAACAGGAAGTTCTTGCAGCTGACCAGGAAACTTTCTGGTGACTGTTTCTCATCCTGCAAGCTGTGTCCTTCCCTTGTGGGAAATTCCCACGTGGTCTAGTTTGTACCGACCCATTGTTTTAGAGTTAGTAGTTTATCACATTGGTAGCTTAATAAGGATTTGGGGGGAGTAAAGCCCAATGCTGAAAGACATCAAAATTGATTTTACTACATGCAGTGAGATGGAACTTCCAACCCCAACTTCCAGTTCTTCTGAAATTTATGGAACACAAAAGTTTCTGAAAGTTATTCTTCAGAAAATGGTTGCATGTGTGTCTGTTTCCTGCCCTGTACTTTATAACAGCAAAATCTCCACTGCTAACATGCCTAACTGTTGAAGTAATCAATTAATTCTCTTATACCGCTTACCTGCAAAAGAGAAACAAAACTTCAACTCCTGAATAATGGAGCACAGCACAAGCAGTTCGATACATCTCCAAAATTTCTAACATGACAGCAAATACATCCCAACTTCTTGATTGATTTAAGAAGGAAAACAGTCTCTTGTAGGTCGGATGAGAAACAATGCTATAGAAACAGACGCCTCCCCTTGTGATGGAGAAGCTAATCTGCTCAGGATGGGTGTAAAAATAAAACAGGAAGCTAACAGCTTGGGGAACATGGCTTCCTGTCACCCACAGCAACAAACCAAGAACCGTAAAAAAAAAAATTAAAAAAAATCAGCTATTCGCACTTGACTCTGAGCCACCCTTTGATAGTCCGTGGCAGCTGGCAGCTTATCTTTGAGGTCCAGGAGTCCTTCCTGGATGCTTTTCTATCAGGATGTTAAAAAGAAGGTGTGGGTATCATCTCACCAATTACCTCACAAAACAGATTCTGAATTTCCAAATTTGGTTATGCAGAGGAGTTCAAGGTCTGGAGCACTGCAGAGTATGCCAGGTATAAGGATGCTATGTTACATTACCACCAAACTCCACTATAAACCAGTCATTTAGTTCACTTGTCACTGTGAAACAAAAGTTTCCAAAAAACCTAATTAAAGTGATGTTGATGAACCAAATCTAAAAACCAAGAAAAGCAGGAAAATCTAACAGGGCTGAAATCTCTCCTTCTCGGACCTCATTGTGGCTGGGTAGGGTAAAGCAGTGGTTCTCAAAGCTGGTCCGTCGTTTTTTCAGGGAAAGCCCCTGGCGGGCTGGGCCAGTTTGTTCACCTGCCGCATCCGCAGGTTCGACTGATCGTGGCTCCCACTGGCCGCGGCTCCCACTGGCCGCAGTTCGCCACTCCAGGCCAATGGGGGCTGTGGAAAGCGGTGCAGGCCGAAGGATATGCTTGCCACCCTTCCCGCAGCCCCCATTGGCCTGGAGCAGTGAACTGCGGCCAGTGGGAGCCGCGATCAGCCAAACCTGCGGACACAGCAGGTAAATAAACTGGCCTGGCCCGCCAGGGGCTTTCCCTGAACAAGCGGCGGACTGGCTTTGAGAACCACTGGTGTAAAGCCCAACAAATAGCTAAGGACAAAGTGAGCTAAGGAAGGACTTCCACCACTAATTCTAAATTCCCTGCATTTTATGGACTAAAGTCAAACCCTTCTAAATTCTTCTGTCATGTTAGGTTTTCGTGCTTTAGCTAAGCCAGCGTTTCCCTGCTTCCCCTGACAGCACCTCATAATAACAGCCACACCCACAGCTCAAGTATATGGAGCTGTAAGCTTAGGTAGAAGCTAACTTGCTCGAGTTTCTCCTGTTTCTCTGGCACTGACTCATAGAAGCACATGTTGCTTGGCCCCACAGAGCTATCTGTGCGCATCCCACCTGTGATGCTGAGGTCTATATGGTTTTATAAAAATATGCTAATAAGTTAATATAATGTAACTGGAATATGCGTCCTGCAGAAGTCTCTTGTAAGGTGTCATTACAAAGCTTATAATCTACTGAGTGTGATCATCCTATTTGTATAAGTGTACCACTCTTGTATCTGAAACTAGAAATACAAAATATAACTGTGAGGCCCTATTGTAATTATCCCAAGTGTGGGCCATTAATGGTGGTTTGGAATCTTGATGACTCCCATTAACCAGGACAATTGTCTGCAGATGGGTGTTTTACCTGTAAGTCTTCCTGTATACTGCGTGCTGGCAAGTGGGCAATGAAGTCTTGTCATGTGAATTTATGACATGTGATCATGTCACCTGAACTGGAATCCATCTTTAACCTGGTGTCTTTCCATTCAGAAGGAGGAGGAGGGAACTCAAGAGAGGGACAAAGGATTCCCACCCTATGCAAAAGATATATAGAGGGGTGGAACAGAACAAAGGGGAGAGAGAGGAGAGGAGCCATCATGAGGAATCCCCTAGCTACCACCTAAGCTGGAACAAGAGCTGTACCAGGGGAAAGAATTGTGCCCAGGCCTGGAAGGGGTCCAGTCTGAGGAAAAAAACTTACTGAAGCATCTCTGAGGGTGATATTATCTGTATTCAGTTTGATTAGACATAGATTTGTGCATTTTATTTTATTTTGCTTGGCGACTTAACTTTTTTCTGTCTGTTACCACTTGGAACCACTTAAATCTGACTTTCTGTATTTAATAAAATCACATTTTTCTTATTAATTAACTCAGAGTATGTATTAATACCTGGGGGAGCAAACAACTGTGCATCTCTCTCTAGCAGTGTTATAGAGGGCCAACAATTTATGCGTTTACCTTGCATTTGGGTTTAGACCCCATTGGGAATTGGGCATCTGAGTGTTAAAGACAAGCACACTTCTGTGAGCTGTTTTCAGGTAAACCTGCAGCTTTGGGGCAAATAATTCAGACCCTGGGTCTTTGTTGGAGCAGATGGGAGTGTCTGGCTCAGCAAGACAGGGTGCTGGAGTCCTGAGTTGGCAGGTAAAGCAGGGGGCAGAAGTAGTCTTGGCACATCAGGTGGCAGCTCCCAGGGGATTTCTGTGATTCAACCTGTCACACCAGCACCAGCAGGGAGTAAAATCTTCTGGGGAGTGGGGAAGCCATTGGAGGAGAGAGAGAACAAGAAAAAATTAAAAACACAGGAAAGATACTGAGAAAAAGACCAAAGAGGACAGGAAAGAAAATGACCCCCCCTCCAATAGCTGAAATCATGAAATTTATTATTTTAAAAATCCTATGACTGTGAAATTGACCAAAATGGACCTTGAATTTGGTAGGACTCCAGTTATGACACAGGAGGGACATGGGGGGAGGAGGGCACACTCCTGCCAATCTAATGGCGGGGGGAGAGGCCACACTCCTCTTAGGAACCACTGGCTTCGAACTATGTTGGCTATGCCCCCCAGGAAATAAGGACTTGTCTACACGGTGTTGCTTACACCGCTTTGTTTGACACTAAGGCAAACAGCAAACATCCGGCAAAAGTCATTGTTTACACTAGTGCAGTCCGCCTATGCTGGGGGGCTGGGAGAGGGTGCAGCTGTCACTGGAGCCCCCTCAGAGGCCCCAGTCAGGTCAGGGCACAGGGGATGTGGCGGAGAGCCACCCAACTGCCCTTGCAGTAGCTGGAAGGTTCTGGGGAGGGGGGCAGTTAAAGAAGAATTCTCCTTCTCCCTTTCAGCAGGGACAGAGGATTCAGGGCTTGAGCTGTATCAGACAATTACTAGCCAGAGACAAGGCAGACATGATACCTGGGGCTTCTAAGCAGGGTCCACTGACAGTAGCTTTTAGTAATGGCTGAGCCCTCTCCCTTTTCCCAGCAGCTGTTGGGGTGGGATAGCTTCTCCACAGGACACTGCATTTGGACATCGAGGCCCCCCACATCTCGTAAGATCAGTCTCTGTGTAGGAGGTTTATCCCTCCACTTATTACATATCTTGTAAAATTTCCAAGCCCTATGAATAAGTGGATGGGAAGAAGAGAATCATGCAACTGATTAGACACAAAGAACAGTGTCCTGAATTTGAAAGAGAGATTTTGGGGGACGTATAAGCAGAGAGAGAAAAGATGAGGGGAAGGAGATAGAAAACAATGCTGAGAAAAGAAGAAAGGAAACTAGACATTAGAGCAGTTCAGACAATGCAAGTGTGAACAGCAGCACGCACCGAAGTGACGCTCGGTAACATCCTCGTGTGCACGCTGTGGACGTGAACTAAAAGGTGCCCAGTTTGCTTAACGTAGTCCTCTTTAACTCCCCACAGCTCCACACAGGAGAGTTTCAGCGCAGCACTTTGAACTATGGGCGCACGAAAAGCAATGCGCACCAAAGTGCAGAGCAGTGTAGCCATACATAGACAACACAAGGACAAAGGCACCATGATCTAAGAGAAAAAAGAAAAGTAGTCAGTGAAGCCAGGAAAGAAAAGGTCTAGTGAAAGTAGGTGCCTCCTAGTAAGTTTTATTCTTAAAAAAAAATTAATTAACGAGAGCTGATTCACAATATGCCACACATAAATACAGGACACAAAGGACAATATACAACTACTTTATTCTTTTAAGTTGCAGGAACATGACAGAACAACTATTTTCCAACCTGGCTAGTACCACCAGTCATCAGGCTAGTAGGTGTCAGGTACATGTTTCAAGCTGTGTGTGATATATGGATTTAGATATTTCCGCTCAAATCAAATGAAATGAGTTGTGAAGCAGAGATGTGAAACAGTCCTTGGAGAGCAGTCATAAGGATTTGTTATTGAAAGTTTTGGCTTGGCTATGTTTAAACGCTGCAGTTTTCAGTATATATAGTACTGCACACCACCACAAGAATACCCACACACTTCCTGTTGTGACATGGGGTGCGGCTAAGCACCCAAAGGGTGGCCTGTCACTTCCACAGAGAGGCAACACTTTCAAGTCAGAGACTGATACAGAATACTGGATAGGAAAAGACAACCACACAGAAGGACAGCACCACCCAGGACAAGGACCCAAAGGCCAGTGCTCGAGCTGCTAACTATCGCTGACCCAAGCAACAGCATGACTTGGCAGTTTCACACTGCTGCTTGGTTGGGAAAGTTGTAAGCAGAAGCACTGGAGCTATTTCTCTGCAGATGCAGACAACACTATCAGTTTAAGGGTTATCTTCACAACCACAATTAACAACTTTTTCAAATGAAAACTGAGATTCTTTAGAAATTGATGACTTAGTCCCTTTCACAAGAACTTCCCACTTGACAACTGTATTTTTTTCAAGTCCTTGAAGAGGACACATGACTGAGATAACTTGGAAACACGATTTCAGAATTAACAATAGAAGTCTCTCCTCCTCACCCCAAACTCTGAGGAGACTACAGGCTGAACTGCCCAATGGCCAGCCTTCTCTCCTCCTGCCTCTCCCATAGCTGTAAGTTCTATCACTTCCAACCAAACATTGCCCAGAATGTGTCATTTCCTTACTCCTTGCTGACATGTCTATTTATGTTTTTCTGAGTGCTCATCTCTTCTTCAATTCCATCACTCAAGTTCTTCCTAAACATCTGCTGAATGCTGCAACAGATTCTTTCATTCCAGGAAGCTCATACCACCATTCCTAGATTCCTAGCAGTCTTCCACCCAGCAGCACCCTCCCATTTTCAAAACTCACTATGCACTTGCTCCATATTATCCCTCATGTTACCTCTCCTTGCTTTCTTACTCCACACCCTCTGGTCTTAACAGCCTCCTGTTTCTCCACAGCTGGAGAGGTGCCTCCCTGTTGCTCATGGAGATAGGCCTATCCAGAACTCTAAACCCTAAGCCAGGGGTCAGCAACCTTTCAGAAGTGGTGTGTCGAGTCTTCATTTATTCACTCTAATTTAAGGTTTCGCGTGCCAGTAATATATTTTAACATTTTTAGAAGGTCTCTTTCTATACATCTATAATATATAACTAAACTATTGTTGTATGTCAAGTAAATAAGATTTTTAAAATGTATAAGAAGCTTCATTTAAAATTAAATTAAAATGCAGAGCCCCCCTGGACCAGTGGGCAGGACGTGGGCAGTAAGAGTGCCGCTGAAAATCAGCTTATGTGCCATAGGTTGCCTACCCCTGCCCTAAGCAATCTGTTTCTCTCTTTAGCACAAAATTATTCAACCCAAAACTTGCATCAAGGATACTACAAAAAGATATGGTAAATTAACTAATTAATAGGACAGAAGACTGTTCATGGAGAAATGCAACTCCTAATGCTGGTCTCTGCTTACCCACCACATGGAACAAAGTTTAACTTGCGGTGAACATTCCACTACTAAGGCTTCTGGTCAGTTGGATATTACAACTATATTGGATTAGTTGACTATGGGTACTCAAATCCTGCAAACTGGGCTCTGCTACAGTGGATCCTACAGGACTCACAGAGTTCTGGATTGAATTCAAGTAGAACTGGTTTATTTGAAACAGCTCTCGCCAGTCTACAAGCCCTTTGGACAGAGCTGCACCTATATTCACCATTCTGAAAAACATGGCTGGAACAGCAAACCCCATGAGACGGAACAACTGCTATGAATAATAAGGGAGATAGTTAATCCTGGGATGTCACTGTGTTGCTTCTTTATACTTGACAAAGACTATTTGCTTTCCTACCTGAATTCTGTCAATGAGAAGAAATCACTGAAATCAAGACCAAAAGCTTCCCTATTGGGGAGTTGGGGTGGAGAAGAAATGCATCACCAACAGGCAACCAATTATGTGTTTTCTTTTCTTGTAAAGTGCTCAGATACCACAGTCATCATGATGGTGAGGAGAAAGGAGAGAGTCTAAAAACAAAGGTCACATACGTCACCAACTTTGCTTACAAGATGTTGGGAGCTATTTTCTCACTGGTATTTGAATGACTAGCAGTGCATGAAAGGGAATTACCAATGTAATTCCCTACAGTTAGTGCAAGAAGTGACTTCTTATATTAGAAACAGTCTGTGAGTAAATTTTAGCACCAGAAGTAATATCTGCCACAATGTCTGGTGAAACAGCACCTGAGGTGGACATAGCACATTTTTTGGTATCTGCATTTTGAAGTGTGTTCAGGTCACTGATAACCCTTCCCCAGCAATCAAATTAAAGTTTCTGCAGTATTGATTGCTACAAATAATCCTCCCAAACACAAAGAGCATAGCAAAGAGGAACTGGCCTCCAGCTAAGCTCCTCAGAGAGCAGCCTCCGGGAGTATTAGACACACCAGCAGGTTTGCGAATGAGAGGAAAGAGATAAACAGATATGAATTTCCCATCAGTATGAAATGGGACATAGTGGCCTGCCAATGCACACTGACCATTTATTCTAGTGTCTATGACAACTCTGCTTTAAATTTCAAGCTTCTCTCAGCAGTAACTGCTCCCTCATCAAGCTGTAATGACCAGAGAAACTGGCTTTTGTATAATCTCAAAAGAGGACAAAGCAGCCACACACACACACACACACACACACAGAGACGGAAAAAAACAGAAAAGTCAGCAGAAGGTTCTGCTGAGAACTCATGGCAATATCCAAGTGCACGATGTGGCCACAGAGAAGTGGCATGCAGTAATCAGAGATGCTGCTGTTGCATGCTACCCCAAGAGAGGAGACCAACCTAGCAATCAGTACTGCATCTGAGCAATGGGGAGTGAAATTATAGAGCAAACTGCCATGTGATGCCACAAACTATTCCACTCCGCCAGCTGTAACAAGTATTCAGTCCCAAAAACATGTCAGATGCTCATCTGTCATTAGCTTCCAAGCCTGCCAGCAGCTGAACAAGAGTCAGAAGTGGAAGGCAGTTCCGGACTACTTTCTTTCACAGGGGTCTATTCTCCCCACAAGTCAGAGGATTTGTGTGGTTAAAACCCATATGCATAGGAAAAAACATTTCCTAACATCTCTTAGAGCTCATTAGGTACTGAAAGGACAGTCCAGTCCTCTCCTTTGCCTGCCATCACACAAAAAAATTCCCTGAAGCTGGATCCACACTCATTTGAAAGTTTGCCCAATCAGGTAACTGACCTGAAGACGAGTGATCATCCATAAACACTAGGGCCCACCTCAATCACCAAATCTGGATGTTGATAAGAGGGATCCTGAAGCATTATGAAAGACAGGCAGCACTGAAGGAGTAGGTCTAGGAAAACATAGGTTAAGGATACACCTTGGAGACCCTAAAAATGTTGATCTGCTCCTAGAAACTTAAATGCAGTTGTAAGAGAAAAGTGAGTCCAGAAGTAGCATTGTGCTGATTGTCTCTCAAGGACTCCCTATCTAGTTTTCTCAATTTACAAGTGAGTTTCTTTTTTAAAAGCTGCCTGCCCTGCAAACCCACCATGGAATCTGAACGCCAAGCTCTTCTTTTTTCTGGCTCATGCATCACCACACCACCACTCATTGCTTTCAAGGGGATTGCACAGATGTGAGTCAGAATTTGGATCTTCATTTGGGACTTAGTTATCCGTTCTGATGACGATAAGCAAGCCAGAAAAGAATCCAGCTCGCTCTCCCATAGCTGGGTTGGCACTACATGGCTAATGGGAATCAAATTGTGCGGAAGTGAACTAAAAACAAGCCGATATGACCCAATACAAACAGGAAAATCGGTTGAGTGGAAAGCTGGTCTTTCTACACAGCCATTTTTAGAGAAGAACTCTAATGTTTTCATTTGTTTTAACTGAAAAACAGGTTTTAAACAAAAATGGTCATCTGTATGAGACTTTATTGGTTCTTGACTAAGCATACACACAGAGCTCACATATTTAAATAAAATTTTAGAATAGTAGTGACAAAATAAAGTCAATAGAGTACAACTAAACCAACTGTCACAGATGTTTAAGTCTCAGAATACAGAGCTACTGACACTATCTGCAGAAAATAAAGCTCAACAGTAGAAAGTTTCAGGTTCTTGGTATGTAAAGGTACACCAAAAAAGAGATCCACTTCTTAAATACTGGAAGCTCTTTGCTGTTGCAGCTGCAGGAGAAATAGGTGGATTAGAAGCACTGAAACATTCACTTGAGCTCTTTATTTTTGCTTTTAAGGTTCACTAATTTTGACAAGGACCCAAGGTTACTAGTGACACTGCTGCATAGAGCTGCTAGCTTCAAATATGCAAGTAAAGTTTAGATTATTCGAATAATCCAGAAGTATCATCTTGGATTCTCAGATATTACAATTACACATGGGGAAAGGATGGATAAGGGGACTGGTAACAAGATACAATCTTTCATCTTAAGGTCTTTGATTCCCATTTGGCCCAGATCTGGATCTTAGATCATTAGCATCTGAAAGTTGTTAAATGAGTAGGTCTCAATCCTTTCCCAGTAGATGAGAGTCCACAGCACAATTACCAAGTCATTCAGCATCCTTGGCAATCTCAGGAGACAGACCAGTGACTGAATGGGCCAGGGAGACAATTCCTCTTTGAGCCCAAGAGCAGGCCTCTCCAGATGGGGATTTAGATGCATTACCTGGGCATGACGGCAGCGTGGAGGAAGCTTGCTCTGTCATTTTCCATGAAGAACCAGAGTTATGGATAAAATGTAAGATGCCTCCAGGGCTCTTAATCTAGCACTTTCTAACATCACTAAATTGACTTAAAATATACGTTTTCCAGTCAACAAATTTTCAATTGGCTTTCTGAATAACTGCTGCATTCCTAGCTGTGTCATATATTACCAAAAATATGCATCCAAGTCTCATGGCATTGCTACATGAATGCCTCCCCAAAGCTACAAGCCAATTTCTGCAAATGGTGCACGTCTACTAAGGCAGGCACCACTCGCTACCTCATTCCAAAATTGAGGCAGTGCTAACAGGAATAGCATGTTTTCTTCCCTTCCCTCATGCTACCCTCCGCTAGCCACCAGAGGGGGGCGTGTGTTTGCTACCATAATAAAACATTCATCGGGCTCTTATGAAGCCTCCAATCTCACACTGGTATATTTTCCTCATATAGCAGAGCATTGTAACGGGTGTACGCAGTTTTTGAAATGACTTATTCCTGAAGTCGAAGCACGTTTTGAGCCTCTTTTTCTGTAAACTGTTATACCTCACTTGCAACTGGGCCCAATAAACCTTCCCACCTATCCTTAAATATACATTACTCTTTCTAGCAGAGTTCCTAAACTATATTTTATTAGTGAAACAAAGAAGTAGCTCTAACCATTTTCTGAACAGCTTAGCTGCTCTTTCAGTTTCAACTCACGCCTAGATAACTGTATCACAGCAGAGAGTGCTTCCACCCTTCTGCCACACTTGGGGAATACTAGAAAGATAAGTCTTTTCTTAATTATTAAATGTAAATAGCTCATTAAATATAATCCAATTACTTTAATTGTAAGAAAAGGAAGTAATTACAATATGTACATGTATTCTTGCCTGAAATGATTTAATATCTTAAATTAATCTTTCCAGCATTAATATTTTAAGTTAACCTTTGACATTAGAAAATATGAGGGAGTTGATGTCTTAAATGTTATTTTATGAATATCTGTGGGGATTTCAGTCATAAGCAATTTCAGAGAAAAGAGCTAATGATTTCTAAATAGAGTCAAAATAAGATGTAGATCCCTTGCAATTACAAAAGGAACAGGATATGGTGTTTGAGGCAATAAAACATATTTTATTTATTTAGAGAAGTCTAAAGTCAGAGATGGAAAAGAACTGTAAAGGGAGCCATTCAAAAACCCAGCATTTTGCTATTCTGCAGTAGGGCCCCAATCCTGAAAACATGCACGTATTTGTTTACTCATGCAAGGAGTCCCACTGAATCTTTCTCCAGCTAACAGTACACACGGGGTAAAGGGCTCTAACTGGGTGAGTTTACAACCTGAACCAGGCCAGTAAATAACAGGGGTTCCATCACCTCCCTTGGGAGACTATTGTCTAAGTGAAAATCTCCCCCAGCAGGGAGTTCTAGCTTTGGTTTTGTACCAGCACCCAGCCCAACCTGTCCTTTGTTTATTCTCATTCCTACTCCTACCCACTGCACCATGCCAGGCCATTCTTCCCTCACGCTGGTGTTCACACTTTTCAGATGCTCAATCCTTAATACCTGGTCAAGCTTTGTTTTGTTCTTTCCTCATCTATAGGAGGGCTAAGTAGTTATCAACCTCAAGGATTTATATATTAGAACAGTATCTTCAGAATGTGGGGAGAAGTGGAGTTAGCCACCCCACACTCACCTAACAGTGACAGCTAGTTTAAAATAATGAAATGCACCATACAAGAGCTCCTTAAAATCAAAAGCTCATCTCTCTCACCAACAGAAGTTGGTCCAATAAAAGTTATTACCTCACCCACCTTGTCTCTCAAATACACTGGGCACATTTAGATTAGATCACAATTATAAGGAGACTGTCATATTCAGACAACCCAAAGAGATTTAGAAAGCAATAAATTAGTAATAGGTTTGGCAGAATTCAATTTTTAATTTTGACAGATACCTATGTTTATTTTCAAGCATTTTTGAATGTATCCATTTAAATTTTTACAGTTGCAGGAAATTGGGGGTCAGAGTTATTTAGTGACAGTGGCCACTGGAATGTAAAAGTTTTAACACATCACATGTCAAGTAAATATCCTTAAATCAGTCTCTAATAAGTCATCAAGCAGCATTTTTCTTATTTTGCCTATCTGCAAATTTCGATGATCATCCATGGAAATTTCTTCATGGGTCTGTGTATGGTGAAACTGATATTGATTGACATTCACCAATAAAAATCTAATCTTCCCAAGCCTAGTGACAGTGCAGCAACCATTACATGCTCAGTAATCTCACTCTCAAGCCTGGACATCAGAACTGTTTATTGTGAAAGGCAGTGATGGGATGCTGGGCAGGATACCAGGGTAAAGGTTTCTTTACTCTTTTTGTAAAGAGCCTAATCTCTTTAGCAGTCAGAAGAGAATGCTAGAAGAAACCAGGATTTAACCCCTTCTCCACTGGACAACAGTGCCTACAGACCTTGTATGATTCAGCAGCAGCCATACTGAGGCCTTGTCCTCACTACATTAAAAAGTTCACTCAAGTCAAAATCCAAGGCAAAGCAGTTTGTAGTTTTCACATGATTTTGCAAGTCAAGTTGACTAGTCTCTAACTCAACCTCACCAACTACGAACTGCCTTGTCTTCCCTTGAGTTAAGAGCATACGTTTTTCTGTAGGGAAGGCAAGGCCTGAAGTAGGAGAGAGTAGTCTCCTGGTTAAGCTGCTGGCAGGGTATTCTCAAGGAAGAGGTCTTGATTCCGGAATTCATTTTCTCCCTTGGCCTTCCAGAGACTAGATTTAATGGAATTTAGAGCACGCTAGCAAGACCCCAGTTGTTTTAACCAGGCTTTCTTCATTTGGGAAGATGGGCAAGTGTTGATTAGGATTTAGTAGTAGATGACCGTGGAATCGTCTGCAGGCAATGGGGCAATTTTTTTTGTTTTAACTGTAATTTAATTTTTATATGTGCTGAAACTGTCAACTTGGACACTTAAGATATTTAAATAAAGCGCAGCTCTCTGCCCTGAGTTCTGCACCATTAAAAAAATAGTTTGGACTCTTAAGGGGTAAAGTGTTTGAAACCATGATGTCACAGAACTGATATTTTCATGAGGAAGAGAGAATAGATTGTATTAGAGCTGTTACTGATCCAAGTCTTTAGATACAAGATGCTCATGGCTCACCACATGTTCCAGCATTTAAAGCTCCTTTATGAAAACCACTTGTGTAAAGCCAGACCCTAGAAGCAACATCCTTGATACAAGACTGAATTCTCAATAGAGACCAAAATATGACATTGTACAAATTGGTTGATTACATGTTTCATAATTTAGCCTCTAAAGGGGAAGTGGTCAGTTCTTTTATGATGTCCGAGATAGAGGATAAAGCTGTATTTATAGTTACAGTGTCTTTCTCCAGCAGAGGCTTAGACCAGATGCTGCTAGTATTGAAAGGACAGGATCTGGGGGGCAGGGATGTAGTTCTCTCTTCTATTTGCAGCTGTAAGACCAAAGGAATAAAGAATGTGGGTTTTCCCTTACTGTGCACAAAAGCAGGGTGCATGCACAGGACTCTCACTTCTGCTCTGGCAGCGCCAGCAACTCATAACACTATTTGCTCACCTAGGGGTAGTCGTGGAACTTTCACCCATTCATTCAACCCAGGTTGCCGTTTCCCCTCCCTACCAATTAAGTCCTATTTTTTGCACTCCATGCATGAATTGCAGCTACACCAATCCATCAGACATTGTGGCCGATAGTCTCCTCTGAATGCCACTTAAAGCCTCCCGGTGAAGAGCTGGCTGAAAGCAAAGCATCACTCATTCCTCCAAGTAAAAGAAAAGAACTTAGCTACACAGAGACTTGAAGCAAGACTCTAAAAAAAGAAGAAAAAAGGAAGGCTCTGAAAGAGGAAACAGGAGAAATGAAACATACTCTGTCCTGTTCTGGTAATATAATAGGCCAACAAATGCTTAGCAAAACTATACTGCATGTGAACAATTAATGCAAACCTGCTGTGAAAAAAAAAGTGACATCAACCCACTGGCTGTCACATATTCCTATTAGAAATTCTAAACAGTCCAGTCGTAGAGGAGTCAGGACCAAAATACTATTGTATTTTTCCACTACACAGTATCTGAGCAGGATAGGATGGGGGCAGGGAATACTGTTCTCCCTCCAGCACATGCCTTCTATCTAGGTACTCGGAGCATGCTCACCCAAGTCACCTTCACCAATGGAGCTTTTTCCAGGCATCACAAAGAGGCACAGCTCAATCCTTCCCATAACAATCTTTCTCATCTTGCTTTACAAAAAGGAAGGTAAGAACCATTCATCCACCTCTACAGAAGGGGAAACTGGGGCGCAGAACAGTTAAGTGACTTGTCTGAATCATATGGAGTGTTAGTGGCTGAGCTGCACCCAGAACCTTGGTTCCCGGCCTATGCCCTAGTCATCTGTCCTGAAATAAGCACATTTCCACCACAAGTCAATTTGTACTGGAAAAAAAAAAGAAGATCTTCATTTCATGAAGGAATTGTTCAAACAGATACACTGCAATCCAGCAGAGAAATAACATGTTTTCCCACACTAAAGCAGGCCTTTTCAAGAAGAAAAGTATCTATCTATATCAAACAGCATAAAATAGAAGAAAGAGAGCAACTATAGCTAAATGTTTTCCAATGAAAACCAAATAAACCAAAGCTCATTTATATTCTTACAGCAACTTTAAGAATTGATTCACTTTAGCAAGAAACTCCTCTATGCATGTTCCATCCCATTCTCCATTGTGTGCTATCTCGAAGAGCGATAGAGGATAACCTTCAAAATAACAGGTCACACATGATCTCAGAACAACAGTCTAGTAGGTGGCCTCAAGGCAGATCTCACATACAGAAGGGGCAGAACAATGTAGGCCTTCAATAATGAAGCAATCATTTATAAGCACCTTTTATCTGTTTATCTCCAAGAGCTTTACAATTCTATGTAAGTCACTACTAATCTTGAACACAGGTTCAAGGATTTTGGGTTAAAAATAAGACTGCACAGAATAGCAGGAAGGACTGCACAGAATTCCAGAGAGGAATGGTATAGGTTACACCCAAACTTATTTGCAGAAGCAGCAATGCAAGTGGAGATGGAGGGTGGAGCACAGAACCACCCAGGCCACCCGAGTGGAGAGTTAACAAATCAGTTGGATCTAAATCCCCTATGTAAGAGATGTGATGTCACTGAATATGCTCAACCACAGCCAATCAGAAAGCAGGGATAACAGACTAAGAAGCATAAGAAAAAAAAATGTCAAGAAAAGCAAAAGATTTTTGTGAGTCAATGTCTGTTGTCTGCTCTCTCTGTCCTCCAGGACTCACTGCATCCAACCCCAAAGCATCCTCTTCCTGTAAGGGCATGCACCAGGCCTCCTCTGAAAATGGGCGAGATGCTATCGATCAGGGAGGGAAGTCCCAGGTCACTTGCAGATGTCAAAGCCAAGTTAGAAGTACCTTCCAGACCAGGGGGAGTCTAGGTGTGGGAAGTGTGGCCTAATGTAGAGAATTCTGGATTGGGCTCAGGAGACCTGGGATCTATTCCTGGATTTTGCACTGACATGCTGGGTGAACCTGGAAAAGTCACTCTGCTGCCCTATGCCTCAGTTTCTCCATTTGTAAAAAAGGCAATTATGATAATCTTCTTTGTAAAGCACTTCGAGACTACTGATGAAAAGCACTATATACAAAGAATTAGGTGTTATTAGGTTCATCTTGCATATCTGCAAAAAATAAAATACCAGTTTCTGTTACCGATCCTAACATTAGCAAAGACTCCAGAGTCTCTTACAGAAAACTCCCTCAGCAAATTCCTCAGTTAGGACATGCACGGGGAAAGTCTGTGCTCCAATGCCTCAATCAATGGGCTTCACTACAATTTCAAGAATTAGAGGTGGGACCTTGGAACTATTTTTTAGCTTTATTACTACAAATGTGAGTTTTGCATTTGAGTGTGATTAACACTATGTGCAGCCTATGGACTGTGCATCCGAACAAAACACACCCTAAGCTCATATTTCAGCTTTTCTGGGAGGAGAAAAAAAGGGAGAGCACTCTTTCACTCTCCACTCCGCCCACCAAAGAAAAAAACTAGAAAGTTCCCAAAGAAATAAAAATCTTGTCTAAATCTGGGTGAGGCCACCATCCTGTAAACATCTACACAAAGCCGTCATGAGCCTCCCCATATGCTATCATACGTAGGAGACTCGATATAGCCACTCCCAAAAAAGAGAAAATACAGTATGCAATTTTTTTTCTTTATCACACAGAGTTGCAGTGAGAGGAAGTGAACTTCACCAGGGTAATTCTGTTCTGAGCACTCATTTGCTTATGAACCAACAGCTCCTACACAGAACTTCTACTATTCAGTTTTCACCAAAATATTTATCTAGGCACTTATAAAGTGCATGCTGTGGTGTCTAAGACACTGATCCTGCAAATATTTATTATTAGGCACGGTATTGCTCACAGTACTAAGCACTACTAAAAAAAAAGGGTATTGCTCAAAGTAGTAAGCACCATGCCCTAAGCACCTACTCTCCTGGAGAACAGTTGCATTTTGTCCATATAACTAAAGATTTAAGGCAACGAAGGGGCCAAAGACTTTTACAGATGTTATGTGCAAAGGGCAACAATATTAGGCCTTTGATGTGTCATGCTATTCTCCGCCCCCCACCCCCACCCCCCAAAAAGAGTTAGGTGTAGTTCTCAGACTTGCTATTTGAGGGACAAGCTACAGATTTTACCTCTAGTTTTTCTACTGTGTGTTTTGCACACCTAGAGCATTCTTACAGGCACTACACAAGACAAAATAAATGCTGAGCCTTTGGCCAGAGCATACTTTTGGCCAGTTTTAGCCCTCAAGAAAACACCTTCACTTTTAGCACTCTTATGTACAGACACACCAGAAAGTGTAAAAACTTTAACCTGAACCATGCAAACAAGAGACAGGAAAAACACTTATAAGAGCTTTCTAGTCCATTCACTTTCTGGTCTGTGCAGGACTGTTCCTTACCTAGTGTTCCATTGTATTTTGCCCAGTTCTCAGTACCTGTGTTATGTCTAATTAAAAACACAACGGAAACCTTAGTTTGAAAGAATAAGATATGAAACGGAGTCCAAAAGGCCTATTTGAAAAGGGTAGTAGAATGATTAAAGTCAAACCTTTTATGTTGTGAATCTGCCTACTGTACAAGAAGCTGTCAATCAAAACCTTACCTAACTTTTGTGGCAGGACTAACCCCAACGGATTTCCCCTGTTTTTCTCCCTGGGATTTGGGTGAGGGGTCAACAGAGCTGGACTCACCGACATAACTAGATTTAAACAGTGCAAACTTCAGAGAACTTAACCTACTCACTCACCCACACCACACATCTACCTAAGCTTTGAATGAATGGATGAATTCCATCTAAACCAAGCCCTGAAGAATCAGTCACATTTAAAATATGCCAGAAACCTGGTTTAGTATTTATACATAAGATTTTTTTAAATGATATTTGTCGACAAATGAATCATTGATCACAAGAAGTGTTCTGAACTGTAAGCTTAAAACTACACTGTTTATCTATCTGGTATGCAATACAATTCCTGGTGAAGTTGGTATAACATTCTGCTTAACAGAATGTTATCAGTAACTCATTTCTACAGTCTCCAATAGTAACAGCTCTGCATCTCTTGACAGTTCCATGTCTCTTTCCCTTACTAAGGGCATGTCTATGCTACAAACTTAAACTAACTTAAGTTTGTAGTGTAAAGTCAACATACAGCCCCCATAGTAATTAAGTCGGCTGTGCATGTCCACATGCTCCTTGTGACAGTGGAGTGCGTCCTCACTAGCAGTGACTGCATCACCATAGAGAGCAGTGCACTGTGGGTAACTATCCCATAATACAACTCACCAGTCACTAGTTTGTTTTATTTTTAAATGTAGCATTCCAGATAAAGTAGCACATTTTATATTAGCTCTACTGCCTGTAGCAGAGGTGGGCAAACTACGGCCCGGGGCCACATCCGGCCCTTCAGACGTTTTAACATGGCCCTTGAGCTACTGGCAGGGAGCGAGCTCCAGGACTTGTGACTCCACATAGCTTCCGGAAGCAGCGGAATGTCCCCCCTCCTGCTCCTACATGTAGGGGCAGCCAGGGGGCTCTGCACACTGCCCCAAGCACCACCTCCGCAGTTCCCATTGGCCAGGAAGCACGGCCAATGGGAGCTGCAGGGGCAGCACCTGCGGACAGGGCAGCGCACAGAGCCACCTGGCCATGCCTCCACATACGAGCCGGAGAGGGCACATGCTGCTGCTTCTGGGAGCTTCTTGAGGTAAGTGCATCCAGAGCCTGCACCCCTGACCCCCTCCCATGCCCCAACCCCCTGCCCCACCCCAAAGCCCCCTCCCACACTGCCAGCCGGAGCCCTCACCCCCTCCCACACCCCAACCCCCAATTTTGTGAGCATTCATGACCCACCATACAATTCCATATTCAGATGTGGCCCTCGAGCCAAAAAGTTTGCCCTCCCGTGGCCTATACCCTGCCTTATTCCAGCTGTCTTCAATTCTTATTCTCTCATCTCGTTCCGTTATTATGGGTTGTATAATACACACTTCTAGAAATCAGGGCTTGAAAAATTCACCAGAAATCTACTAGGCAAAACCAAAATGAAAGGCAAGTGGAGGTCCACCAGCCTGGTAAATGGACAACACAGCTGAGTTGTCGGTTTCACTGCTGCTCACAGGACTCTAAAGAAAAATAGCGAACCAACCATGGTCTTGTTAAGAAGTACTAGAACAGGGGGTCAGCAATCTTTCAGAAGTGGTGTGCCAAGTCTTCATTTATTCACTCTAATTTAAGGTTTCGCATCCCAGTCATACATTTTAACATTTTTAGAAGGTCTCGTTCTACAAGTCTATAATATATAATTAAACTATTGTTGTATGTAAAGTAAATAAGGTTTTTAAAATGTTTAAGAAGCTTCATTTAAAATTAAATTAAAATGCAGAGCCCCCCGGACCAGTGGCCAGGACCCAGGGCAGTATGAATACCACTGAAAATCAGCTCGAGTGCCGCCTTTGGCACACGTGCCATAGATTGCCTACCCCTCTACTAGAACCATCTGTTTGCAAACTCAGGAAGTGGACAATAAAAACATTGACATTCAGTTCATCCTTGGAAGGTTATCTTCTTGGAATCCACCTCCATTCAGTGTGGCACTTTGTCCCCATCAATATGTAGCTGGCTAGGCTACATATTGAGGCTGATGATCCTGCTACAGCTTTGGCTTAGAGGGTCTTTTAGCTCAAGTAGTAGAGGCTCATGTTTTAGGATCCAGGCTCATGTTTTAAGATCCAGAGGTCCATCCCTGCTGCTGACAACCCACCCAGGGGAGTGGCATTGTAAGTGATGGTTTGCATGAGAATTTGAACTGGGTGAACTTGTTGTAAAGCTTGGAAGAAGTTTCCCCAAATCAGGGTTTTATTTTTTTAACTTAAAAAAAATGTAAAAGCATCAATTCTGCAGCTGTGTCTAGCCTACCTTCACCAGCCACATACAGCTTTGCGCTTACTCATGAGTCAGTGAATGGATTTTCAAAGTCATGCTATTGTCTGTTTTTAAAATTTGTAAATATTATGTAAGTCTGTAAAAGATTTCAGCAATACATTTTTACAAGAGGCCTGATATAAAGTTTAACCAAAATATAAGACAAAAACCCACACAAGAGTCAAAATAAAAGAAATTGATACAGAAATTCTGCTGAACAGTAAGTCACAACAATAGACATTTTCCTTCCAGTGGCTTTTAACAGCAACCAGCTCTACAGCCATGTAGAGCTGGTGCAAGAAATCCATGGCTATTTTCCTTCCTCATTAGACAACTGGTTTGCGTGTGGGTGCACTCGGTTCCTCATAAAGCAACACAGCTTGTCTCAGTTCTACTGCAACGCGCAACCCTCATTTTTTGCTGGACTCTCATCTTTTTCATCTTCAACTTTTTCTTCTCACAGAACTGTCCACTCTTCTGGGTGCTTTACAAATATAAGGATCACAGGGGATTTAAAAACTATAGCGCCATCTACACCAGGCATGTTTTCTAAGAGTTCCCCACCATTGACAGTTATCAGTTCTGCTCAACTCACGGTTGCAGTGTTGGATGCCATAAAGTAGACAGGTTTCAGTGCTAGGCATGTTAGTCTGTATCAGCAAAAACAAACCAACCAACCAACCAAAAAAACCATGAGGAGTCCCTGTGGCACCTCAGAGGCTAACAAATTTATTTGGATATAAACTTTCGTTGTCTTATGTACATCGGATGAAGTGGGTTCTAGCCCATGAAAGCTTATGCTTAAATTTGTTAGTCTCTAAGGTGCCACAAGGACTCCTTGTGTGTTTTTGTGTGTGTTTGTTTTTTAAAGTAGACAGGCTGGCAACATTTTTAACACCACATTGATCAGATCTGCTCTTAGAATTATACAACATGATATTAAGAATGCCGATTGCCCCATCTGTGCTAGGACTTCCAGTGTTGCTAACACAGAGGGGAATTGAATCAGTGTTGGCACCCATGAAAACTTTTAGAAAATGTCCCTATTTTAGACAGGGCCTTTAGGCCAAATTGTGACTAGTATGGGGAACTGTTGCAATTGCCATGCTCCAAAAGGTAAAATACTGTTCATATCCTGAAGCAGCAGCTTTAGTGCAGGCCTACATGCTAATTCAGAACAACCTGAAGAATATCCCCAGGCACTCTGTTCCCCTGGAAAAGGGAACTAAACTGTACAGAGGTTACAGCTAGTCAGCTACATCCTCCTAAGTCTCCTCTCATAGAGGTCCTGAGGAATCAGTATTGAAGACATTTTCCACCATGCACTGCAGCAGACACAGGGTCACACCCCAATCTGTTTCAAGCAGTAGCTGTATATCACACAGTACACCACTAATTGGGAGTATATTTGTATAGTCTCACACTCACGCATATGTGTGGGATAGGGAAAGAAGGGAGAAGAATCAATTCTTCCACCACCAAAATGCAGCCACCTCTGGGGTGAGAAGGCAGCAAATCAGGCAGATAACAGTTTCACACCAATGCTCCACAATTCCACTCACAAAAAAAAACTCACACCAACAAAAACAGCCAGCTGCACAAACAAGCCAACTTTTCCCACAAGTGAGCAGGCACATTCACAAGTTTTGCAAGCACCTTTACGGGGGCTCTTTGAAAACCCAGCAACAAAGCATAGCACAAGCCTGCAAAGAAAAGGAACAAAAAACTCCCACCTAAGCCATAAAAACAAAACCTCAGATCCGTTCCCAGACCTTCTATCTACGTTAAGGTGCAATGTAAACCCATCCCCCCATTATCTAAGCACTTCCCATGCAAATCAGATCTACATAGCAGGGACCCTAATGGGCTTCTGCTCTTTGCCCTGCCCTGGTTATAGGGCAAGTCAGCACAGCCCTTTACAAGCTTGGCAGCTGCCCCCCCCCAGCACAGGGCTGTCCCCCCCCAGCACAGGGCGGTCCTCCCATAGGCGCCCATGAATGTGGCAGCCACTCCTAGGGAGACTCTGTGAAAGCGTCGCCCCAAGGCGGGGGGGAGCCAGGCTCCCCCCGCGGAGCGGGCAGGCCGCGCCCGCACCCCCAGACCAGGCCGAGGGGTGGGGGAGGGGAAGGGGCCTTAGGGAGGCTCCGGTTGGGCAGCGGCACCCAGGGCTCACTATGTGGCAGGAAGCAGGGCCCGCCCCACCCGCGCAGCTCCCTATTTGGCAGGGGCTTGGCTGCTGCCCCCAGGCCAAAGGGCCGGCTGGGGGGATGGTCGTCGCTGCCTACGCGCCCGCTCACTCACCCCGCTAGGCGGCCTCGCTTTCCTCGCCGGCTCCTTCCACTCAGCACCACCGGGGCGGGCCGCCCCTACCGTCCGTCCGCCATTCGACAACTCCCCCCACTGCCCTGACTGAAACTCGCCCCGCCTCCCCAACCGCCGGTCCGCGGCCCAATTGGCTCCCCACCTCGGCCCTCCGGCAGCTGATTGGTTCTCCCGCCGCTCCCGTCAAACTTGCTACGCAATTTGCGTACGCCCCCTACGCGGCAGAAGGACCCCACCCAAGTAAGCCCCGCAAAGAGAGTCAACAAGGTGGAACGTGCCATATGAGCGCTGGGGGGGGGCACACAAACACACCATTGGATTAAACTGAACAAGATTTCCTGAAGGTCAATCAAATGTTTTGAATTAATACGATACTTTAAAGATATTCCACGGTGATTAAGAGCGATCGGAAAAGATTGGGCTTCCTGATTATTTTGCGAAACGCTTGGCCCTCCCCTTCCTGGACTCCTCCTCCTATGACTGCACTTGGTCTTTGCCCTTCTTCTCTATGGTGTGAGGCCCTCCAAGGAAGGTTCCACCGGGGAGTGGGGGGGTTGTCACACCAGCGGGACTGGCCCATTTGAGAAATGGAAAGGGGGAGGGGGGAGTAGGAGATTCCAACAGGGGGCAGGAACTTACAGAGGGCAGAGGAGGGAGGGTTGGAGGGGGAAGGGCAGGAGTGTAGCAGTGGGTAAACTGAGGCCACGTCTCATTGAGGGAATATTTAGGTTAGGCTAGTTTACCCACTTCATTTTTTTCACACTACACCACCGATGGGGAGGACAGGGACAGACGGAGGATGGCAAAGGCTGGGAATGGGTGCTGCCCTGTGTGGGAGCCTCCCTTCTGCCCACGGCCTCGTGAGGGCCCTGCAGATGGAGAGAGCGAAGGCCGGGGCTGAGATAGGGCCCAGTTGGAGATGGGGAAGACGAGGGAGACTGTCGTGATGAGGAGATCCTGGGCAGAAGTAGCACAGAGAAGGGGCTGGCAGAGATGATGGATCAGTAGGTGACCCTGGCAGAGATGGGGAGGGCCCTACAATAGGTGGCGAGGAAGCAGGAAGCGCTGGGAGGCAGGCCCTCCAAAAAATGGAGGATGACCTGCGGGAGCTAGAGAGGGTTTAGGAGAAGACAGACGTGGTGGTAATCGGGATGGCCATACAAGAGAGGGAAAGGAGCTCGCCTCTGGCACAAATGGAGATGGCCCTCCAGGGAGTGTGGGGTTGGTAGGGTGACCAGACAGCAAGTGTGAAAAATCAGGACGAGGGTGGGGGGTAATAGGAGCCTATATAAGAAAAAAACCCAAAAATCGGGACTGTCCCTATAAAATCAGAACATCTGGTCACCCTAGGGGGTGGCAGGGAAGGAGTTACAAGAATTAGAGGAAACCCTGGTGGAAGAGGGAATGCAGGGAATGCCATAAAGGAGGAGGCCTGGTGATGATGGGACAGGCCATGGCAAAGATAGAGGATTTTGGGAGAGCTGAGATAGTCACAGGAAAGGCTGGGAAGGTGACAGCTTTAGTTTGATTTCAGAGTAGCAGCCGTGTTAGTCTGTATCCGCAAAAAGAACAAGAGTATTTGTGGCACCTTAGAGACTAACAAATTTATTTCAGCATGAGCTTTCGTGAGCTACAGCTCACTTCTTCGGATGCACAGAATGGAACAGCTTTAGTTTGGTGGCCATCTGCCTCCTCCATCACCCTCCCCCGGGGGAGCTTGCTTCAGCTCCCTCCCATGGGGCTGTGCTGTGGAAGAGCAGGGATATGGAGTTAGGGAGAATTTAGGTTGTGTTGCTACTAAACAGAAAAAATGTCAGGAAATAGAAATATTTTGTAGAGGGAAGGAAGCCATTTTTACAATGACATTCTTGTATGCAGGTGGCATGGTGCATCCCGTATCCACAGCGACCAGGTGTTTGGGGAGCTTTCTAAATGCTGCATTATTGGCATTTCTTTTTGGGGTGCAAGGCAAAACTTTTGGTTAAACCACTTTGGAGACCCCAGCTTGACAGACCCAAATCCTGTAGCATTTGGATTGTGCAAAGAAATTCGAAACATGTGATCTAGTCCAGCTTTTGGCCCCGGTCCTGCAGGCTGATCCATGTGGATGAAGCCATGTTGACTTCAAGCCAATTTGCTTGCAGGCACAGAGGTCTGTCTGTGTGCATCTGATAGCAGGATTGGGGGCTTAGTCTCAGCTTCTAGCAGTTTCTATTTCATTGGTGTCGGGAGATTTTCTCTCTCCAGTAAGGCCCAGGAATTCATTTATAATACTCTGCTAGTGGCAGAGGCAGCAAAGTCAAGTTTGGCATCCTCTGGAAAGAACTAAATGAATCACCTGATTATAATATAATCTGGGGGTTGGGAAAAAAACAATTTATACAGTAAAGTGTTACTAATATAAGAACTGAAAGGAAGTAGAAAACACAAGTAAACTGTAAGCCTTACAGAAGCAGATATGTTCACGGGCCCCAACCCTGCAAAGACTTATGCATGGTCATCTTTTCACACATGAGCAATCCCCATAGAGCCAATGGGCATAAGTCATTGAAGAATCGGGGTCTGCGTGGAGGAACCACCGGACTGGGATGCAGGAGGCCTGGGATTCTATTCCCATGCTGCCACTGGCCTGCTGGGAGGCCTTGAGCAAGTCACTGCTTCTCCCTGTGCCTCCCCCTCACCCCACATCTGTCAAATAGGGACAATGATATTGATGGCATTGACAAAGCACTTTGGAGGAGCGTTGGCAAAGCACTTTTTGAAGGAGGCAGTAATAGTGCATGAAGATGTGCATTGCTACTTGAAGCACGGATATCCCCTTCTCGGTTCAGAAATGGCATCCTCAAAGGGCAGAGAAGAAATGGGAACCAACAGCTTCCAGCCATGTCACAAACTGCAGGTGTGAATAGTTGGATCAGAATTTAAAATATACACAATAGATGTACCATAGTACAGTACTTAACTCTTCTGCCCATTCACTCGTTGCAATTTTTTTCCTGGCGTACAATTTTATTTTCTTCACTGACTGCTTATAGATTCAAGGTTTACACTTAAAATACACAATTAGCTGGAAGGAATAATGGACAGATGCACCCAATTAACAGTGAATAAGACGTACATACTCATCCATTCAGAGTTAATAAAGTGATCAGATTTTAAAATAAACTACAGTTACCAAATCACTAAACGCTATCCTCTAGCTTCCTGATTGTTTTTTTTTCAGTTTAGTGCTGCTTTGGTGCTGATTTGTATCATTTGCAAAATGTTACTGATAACACAGTACAACATGCTGACATCAATGCAGTCCTTACTGAGTGCAAGTGCGATCCTTGGGCCAGATTTTCTGGTTTGCAGAGATTATGCTTTGCAAACTGGGTGCATTTCCTGATTCTCTGTTGGTCCTGGTGCAGGTTAGAGCAACCTGGGGAGTGCTCTAACTAGTGCTAGCTTGGCAAGAAACCATCCACTAGTTCAAAATAGCTGGAGTGGTCACGGTCCAGCCCCTGTTCCTAAATGCTCTTCCTTGCCCCTGCAGGGAGGATAGCATTGGAACTGATTGTGCCGGATCTGCACCCACTTGGGATTCTCCCATACCAAGCTAGGGAGGTGCAGCCAATCTCCATTCCCTTTGCACTGTATGAGCAACACAAAAGATATGTAGCAGGAGAGACCTTGTCTAACCTGTTGTTCCCCCCTGTTGTTTCTGTATGGACCCATGACACATAGGACATGTATGATACAGTAATATTTCTATGCATTTCTTGCCCATCCTGTCCATTCTTCCCCTCCTAGTGTGCAGCACCTTGGAAAGACAAGCCAGCAGCAGCGAAGGCCAACAGTGGATCGATCAGTGGCTGAATGCCATGGCAACTGGGGCAAACAGACAAACGTTCTCATCCCTCAAGATCTCACCTGTCGCCATCAGCGCCTGCTACAGAATGCTGCACCAGTGTCACCTGACACTCATAGTTAGCACCCCTGGGCCTGTAGGGAACCCACTCTCCTATGCCTTTAAATAGTCAACCCTTGCAACCTGGCTCCACCCCTTCCTCCCTCTTTGACTGTTCAAACAGCTACACCCCTCTCCTGGAGAAACCACCCTTGAAATCACTAGGCACACTCCACCCCTTGCCAACACCCCTCCACCTCTCTCCTGTGGTAACAAGCTTGCACAGCTCTAAGGCATGGACCTGGGCCCCGTCTCCTATAGGAAGGCATTGGAGGGTTATCACCTCCAGGTTTTCTATGCTGCCTGTCAGCTATTCCCTTGAAAAGGATTTGCCGTCATTGATAGGTGTCATCACAGCCCCAAGGGAATCCTGTAATCCGTATCTGCCCTGCAACCTTGATTGCTGGCTGCATAAGAGTCTCTTTTTTATAACCCCGGAATAATATCTCCTGAACTGCAATATCCAAAACAAAAGTGATTGATACCCCCCGACACTTGTTTCTCTATAAGAGATGTGGTCGCCTGCCAATTGCCTTCCTGTATTTTCTGAATATAAATCATTCTCCGGCTCAACTGCCATACTGATGGCCAAAATGAGCAGAAGAACAGCCCTACCCATGCCAGCCGGAGCTGTGACCAGATATCTTTTCAGTTATTTTGCTTGTGCCATCTTTTTTCACAATGGGGGAATCTAATGCTCGTACAAGAGGCTGAGAACGCCAGCCGATGCCATGGGAAGATGTATTACAGGCTTTTCCACAACAGGCTGTCTATGGATGAGCTTCAGACTGACTTGTAGGGCCCTTTTTATCACACACCTTGACCCTTCCTGAGCACAGACCATCATGCTACATTAAACCCGTGTGTTGTGTCTGCTAATGTCTTTGGGAACCATTGAAGGGGACTAGGGGACGCTTGTCCAAATGGTGTCTTCTGTCCACTGAGATCCTTGGACTAACAGAGCTTGGATGAAACCAGGACATATCATCCCTTGTGACCTAACTCAGGTCTCGGCAAGAGAACGCTAGTGCACTAACTCACTGCACCATTAAAACGCCCTCTGCCACTATATTTGTGAAGCACTGACTATGTGGTTGAACTGTACAGAACAGAGTAAGACACGGTCTCTAACCCCCACACTGTCAAAGGAACCTGAACCAAGGCATGAACTCACACTGCTGAGCTCAGAGCGGAGATACCTTGCAACTTTGGTTTGGTTCTGCAACTACTGATATCATGGGTTCACACCTCTCTTACATGCAGGCTGATGCTTGCATTGGTGAATTATTAATGCTCCTGGCAAGGCGTAGAGGGCAGGGGAAAAAGATCCCAGACACAGTGCTGACCTGGAACAAAACTGAAGGGATATGGCTACAGTGTCAAGTAACCCCAGGCAACAAGTAGGTTGAACTTGTCCGTGAAGAAAGAGCAGTGGTTCAGCACTCTGTGGGGTTTGGAGGAGGGCGGCGAAATAGGAAACATTACAAAGAACAAAGCTTAGAGAGCTTGCATTTGGGGGTTCACTTGTGCAGTGTGTCTGGAAGGATTCTGCTTCTGTTTCTTGTTCTCAGTTGCAGGGCATGTTTCTAAGGAGCGTGCTGGTGTCACTGGGAGCACTCTCAGACAATGAACTTTGTTCAATCTTTAAAATGGCTAAGCCCAGGGGATGATTCTTGCAGGATACTCAGCGATACTTGCCAGGAGGAAGGATCTGCTCATGATTAAGGCATGGGCCTGGCAACCAAGAGGACCTGGAGTTTATTTCAGCACTGAGTCCCAGATCCTCACAGGTATTTAGGCTCCTGACTTCCACTGAATGGAAGTTAAGGGCCTAAATATCTTAGAAAGGTAGAGTGTTGTTATTACAGTACAGACTAAGCAGGAGGGGAGAGAGGTTCTGGTAACATCCAGTGCCCAGAGCAAAGGAGCAGGCCCTCTGAATGTCAACAAGTCATTCCACCCTGTTCCTGTAAGAGTATGGGTGTGAACAGGCTGGCGCTTCCATTGAATCAAAAGAGCCCTGAGGTGCAGATAAAATCCATGAAGATCCCTGGGTCTTAAGACCTGACCTGGACACCTAAGAGTACGGAGGAGCAATAACGACCTCACAGTTAAGAATTAAAGAGAAAACTTGCTAACACCTTAAGCGCTTAGCTCTGGAGCAGCCCTTTCTTTGTGTTCTCTTCCTGTCCCCTCCCCCCACGGCTGGCTGTGTTTTTTCTCCCAACGGGGACCCGAGCCAGCGCTGGTGGAGGGCAGTTACAGGAACGCAGTGGTGCAGCTGACATTTACTAATCAGCTCTAACCTGAGAGCCACACACACACTGTCTCGCTTGCTGTCTTGTCTCCATGGAGACACTGCAACCTTTGCTCACTAGTTAATGGTATCTGGGAACAGACGCCACCCTTCCTCCCAACGCCCTCTCCCGCACACCTGGAGGAAATGGGAACTTGTCCACCGCAGGAAAACCTGTCTCCTTCCTGCAGGACAATTTGCTTCCGAAGCTGGGGAGGAAGGGGTCCCTGTTTGCATTGTTAATAAAGAAGCAAGCAGAATTTGGCCCTGCTTGTGTGATACAGGTGTGGGGATAGTCCTGCAAGTTATGATGGAGCCTCACAACAGTTTATGGATGGAGAGATCATCTTATTCTCCAAAGACCCTCCAAGAAAACATATTCAAGGGGTTGTTTTTTTTTATCATAGGGTGACCAGATGTCCCGGTTTTATAGGGACAGCCCTGATTTTGGGGTCTTTTTCTTATATAGGCTCCTATTACCCCCACCCCCGTCCCGATTTTTCACACTTGCTGTGTGGTCACTCTAGACAGCAGTGATAAGGGTCTCTGTCCATAGCGTACTTCTATATTGCTAGGCAGGGCAAAATCTGTGCCGTTCATGGCTCTCTGGTGGATGTCGTTCCCTCTTTCTTCCTGCAGCTGACACACACAATCATCCAGCCCTGAGGGTCACCTGGGCTTGATTATTTAACAGCAGATTTCGGGGTCGGTGCTGACGAAATCAGCCGAGCAGCCCGAGAGGTTATGGTGACCCACACGCCTGGGTTTCCTGAAGTTATAGTCGCACATACTCAAAAGAATCCTCATGTATTTAATACAGACATGACTGCGGGGCCTGCTAGGGCAGCAGGAAAGTCAGAGCACAAAGCTGTACACAATTTCCTGGGACAAATGCAGTGAATTCCCACCACAGGGGGGGCCAGGAGCATGCTCCCTTCCCAGAAGTGCCCTGCTCTCATCTATTCTGTTCTGAAATTAACATGGGAAAGATGCCCATTACCTGCTACCAGATAATGACTATGATTAGGCATATCTCTACTGCCAGCCGAGATCTAAAGGGTTTTGTGCACTCCAGCAGAGTTTGCAGTTGCAAAAAAAAAAACCAAACCCAACAGTATTAGAGTGTAAGTAGAAGACTAAAGACAATAGTATTGTCCACCATGAAAGGACACGGGCAGAACCAGCTCTAATGACATTTGATAGCACCATTCGGTGCTAGCGGTCGGAGCCTCGGGGGGGGGGGGGGGGGGGGGATGAAGCAAAATAATTGGACGCAAACGGACCCAAACCTTCGCCCAAAATTCAAACCTGAACTTTACTTTAGCGATTCCAAAAATGTGAATGGCCTTCTCCCAACCTTGTTTTTAAAAGTCATTTACAAATTTGCACTCCCTGGTTCTGGACAGCAATAGATGAGCTGAAATACAATGAGACAGGCAAGGCGTCAGGACAGCCTAACCCAGGTGGTAGGGGCTGGTGTCTGAAGAGAGAGCCAGCTCTCGTGGGATCTCCAGCCCACTTTGTAAACAGCACGTGGGTGCAGCAGTGCTCCCAGGGCCAGATGAGATTTCGTGGAACAGTCTGTGTCGTTCAATATAGACATTGGCTGGAGGACTGAAAGGTGCCAGCAGGAGTTAGGTGCCCAAGTCTAACTGAATCCAAGTGTGAATTGGGCACCAACCTCCTTTAGCCTCCTCTGAAAATCCCAGCTGATCTTGACAGCATCAGGCCAACAGGCTGCCGGTCCCTGCAACTATTGCTTCCATTTGGCAAATGCACTTCTTGATGCATCCCAGTTAGAATGGCTCCTCCAACAACAGAGCACTGGCAACTCGTCTCCCTTCCTTCCCAGGTCTGCTGTGGCCATTTCAGTGGCTTTTGGAAGTGGGGGGCCAATGCAAACAGCAGCCAGAAGCACTGCTGTAGCTTCTCCCACGAGCCATCAGCTCGGCTTCTTATTGTCTGGGCTGCCAGGTCTCGGTGCCCCAGCACGCTCCTTGCTTCATCAGGAAGGATGTGAGCTGGACACTCAGGCTCTTACATGTGCTGAAGGCCAGAGCAGTGGTTAGATGGTCTTGTGGGAGGAGGTATTTGGAATTTCGGCACCTTTGAGTCTCTTAAGCTGGAATTCAGTCCCCACTGAAGCGTCCATCTGAGTGGCTTTTGCTGTCAGAGTCACAGGCCTTGGACCTCTGTTAGCGTTTCCTGGATTCATCTTCAGAACTCCTTTGGCTGCCTCATCCATCCCTGGAATGCAGCAGAAATACAAATTCCGCCCGTGGTGCATTGTGGCCAGCCGGGACCTAACAAGCACACCCATTCTGAGCTCAGCCAGGAGCCAGGTTTGAAAATAACCAGCCCCACCCTCACAAATGCCCATGGGGTGCCCCCTTTCAGAACATCCAGTAGGTGTTGACCCAGCTCAGGGTGTAGGAGCTGCTGGCATTGAAGAGTTCTTTGTGCAGAAAGAGCTGTGGCTTCTGCAGATCCTTGAAGCTATGGAACAGGCGAAACCCTCTGGCCTCTAGTGCCTTCAGCAGGCTGTACCAGTACCGCACCACGGCTGCCTCGCTCCCACTGACCTCAAAGCCGGGCCAGTGGAGGTGGATGGCGAGGATCAGCTGGTGCACTGCGGCCACGGTGCCATCCACAAGGATACTCTCCAAAATCTTCCACTCGGCGCTGGCCAAGTCCGCCTCCAACACGTCGATCTATCCCAGGGAGAAAGAACAAGCAAACTCAGCTCCTCTAGTCAGCGCTGCCCAGGGACTGGTGCTGTCATGGGAGGGGACTAGGCTGGGGCAGGCCAAGAGAAGTCTGAAAATGAGACAACTGGACACACCTGGGAGTGGGAAAAAAATGAGCCCTACTGCTCTTAGCCAAGTTCTGCCAACATCCTTGTTTAAGGCTGTTTCTTAGAGCCGAGGAGTTGGCAGGCCCGGCGAAGGGGAGCTGTCCATTGATGTTTGCAGCCTGATCCAAAGTCTACTGAAGTCAATGGAAAAGCTCCCATTGGCTTCGGCTCAGCCCCAACGTGCAGTTCTGTTCACAATAGCGGAGATGTCCTCCAGCTGGGGACTGGTCGAGGGATGGATTAGACCAGAGGGGCTCAGTCTGCTTCACATGGCCCTAAAAAGCAAGTTCTACTTGTAGGCACCTCCCCTCACAGCCTCCCATGTGGACCCTTCACTTTCCTGATGGCAGCCAGAGAGCCCAGGAACCCCCGTGGGTCGTAAGAGGATGAGATGGAAGTAAACTCAGCTAAATGTGCAGGGGTGGGCTTTTTGGTTGCATTCCCCCTATTTCGTTCCTGTGCTGTGGATTTCTGCTCTCTGGGATCAGGCCGGGTCATTTATTGGGAACAAAGGCCCAGATCCACAAAGGTATTTAGGCTCCTAACTTCCACTCAAATCCACGGAAGCTGCCCTGTTGCTCTAGGATGGAATTTTCAGAGGAGCTGGGTTCCCAAACCCCATTAAAATCCAATGGGAGTTGGGCGCTGGATTCTTAGACATCTTTGAAAATTCTAGCTCTGACCTCTCCAGGTCACCTTGCACATCAGTTCCGTCCTCTCGCATATTCGCTGCCCTCCAGTTTTGGTGTCTTTCTCAGATTGGCTTATGGTTGAATTTACATCAAGGAAGATGTGAACTAGCTGCCTGAGATGCAGAGAGGGAACTGGATTTTAGGCTTCTCTGTCTATGACATCTAACGGGTGGATGGTGATGGGGCAGGGGGGACGATGTTATCAGATGCCATTACCTTCTTGTGGCCAAAGTCCTGCATGATCTGATTCAGCCTCTTGGAAGGGCTCCTCCGTCTCTGCAAGGAGATGACTGGGCGTCGCTCATGCCAGTCCAGCCACAGCGCATGGTGCTGCACCTGTCCTTTCTGCCAGAGGTCGGTCTGCTTGTAGGGGGTCAGGCCAAAGCTGTGCACCTGGCACTGCATTTCACTCATCCGCTGGCTGAACTCAAAACCCCTTTTGACCATGCTACAAATGAAGAAAGGGAGAGAGGCACTTTCAGGCTCTGCAAAGTTAGGCTGACCTGCAGAATATGTGGGTGCAAAGCAAAGCATGATGGATAATGTTATGCAAACTGAGGCAAAGACACCCTGGCTGACTTTGATCCAGCCCTGCAGCTGAGGTTCCAAGCAGGCACGTTTTCTTTACCCATCAGGTTGCTTTTCAGATGCAACCTGTCATTGCAAAGCCCACTGATCACAGGGCAGCTAAAGGGACTGCAAGGGGGACATATCTGAAGAAGCAAAGGGATTCGCTGGAAACATCAGATCTTATGGACTCTCTGCAGCTTCCGCCCTGGTCTGCACATATCGCAGTGACGCACCTCGAACATGCCTTGGAGGTTTGGCTGCCCCGAGCCCCAGATTTACAGCCCAAGCATCGGGGCAGATGGAGAGCAAGAGAAAGGAAAAAACAGTTATATCAGAGCTTATACCTGGGCCCAGTTAAGGGAGGGAAGGGAAGCCCAGAGCACCAACTATCATGACACTGGTCTGTGTGCTGCTGGTGCAGAACCTCTATTCTGGAGCCCACAGGCTCAGAGAGCAGCTCAAAAGGGATGCCAGCAGGCCTGGAATCTCCAAGTCAGCAGCTGTCACATGGATTAAGAGCAGCTTCTTCCCCACCCGCAACTGCAACCTGTCTGAGCTGAACAAGTACAAGAATGAAGCCTAGTTAGAGGCCCAGAATTTCACGCAGGCCTTTGGGGCACGGTTTTGGCTTCAGTCACTGTGGCTAGTCATGACTCAGGCTACCAGAATGTACCCAAGAGTGGATGGTGTTCACCACAGCAGCTGACTCACGCGTGTGTAACTGACTCACAGACAGGGAAGTGGATGGCTCCCAGGAGTGGTGATGGGACATGGTGATATTAACCTCTTGGTGGCCAGTCCCATGTCACTAGCAACTGAAAAGTCACTGTCTGCAGGCCGGGCGGTAGCCTGTGTGAAATGGGATGCTGATCCTTTTTGGTGTGTATTGTGGGAGTTGCACATTCCTCTGATGTCTCTGGTTCTTGCCACTACTGGAGATGGGATGCTGGATTAGGTGACCATCGGTCCAATCTGGCCTGGCAAATCGTAATGGGCAAGTTTCCAGCACACACAAAATCCCCACTACCATCAGCCCTTCTGCTGGCTGTCTGCAGGCTGGGGCTGAGCAGGCCAATGAGACCCAACGACTCTCCCACCCCTAGAGAAGAGTCCATCCAGAACTGGGGTGAGCACATTAGTGGGTAGCGACTGCCAGCTGGGCTGTCCCTATTCTGTGACGCCAGGGACCTGTGCTGGCTGGAGCTCATAAAACTATTGCTTTTAACCAGCATTTCAATCTAGAAAATACACCCGAAGACGGAAGGTTTGCTCAGGAGGCCTCCATCCCGAAGGACCCAGGATTATACCTGATGGAAGGACATGGGGTCACAGAGCAGAACTGGTTGGAAAAAGCAGCCCCAACCCCCCGAGAACCCGTTCTCAACATTTTTTACTGTTTTATTTCAGAACTTGGATGACATTTTTCAAACAGTGAAAAGTGTCGGCTGGAAAAAAACAAAGTTTTGTTTGGATGAAATTTGAATTTTCCATGAAAAATGTCATTGAAAAAATCAAAATCCAAAAGACGGTGACAGCTCGCCTGTCGAGTAAGTATCCGTCCCGACCCTCTAAATCCATCCTTCCGCAGCGGCCCTCCTTGCCTCTGTTCTTCCAAATTTCGGGTGCCCATCCACGGGAGCACGATGCTCACCTGAAGGTATAAACCAGGCACCTCTCCTGCTGCAGCTTCAGCGACCCGGTGGGCATGTGATCCAGGCAAACTCGCCATGCCCCGGCAGTGCTGGCTGTGAAATCCTGGAGCCCAGCCTGGCTCAGAGCTCGGGAGCAGGGCAGCTGAAGGAGAAGGGAGAACCAAATCAGCCCTTTAGCTGGGGACTGGATTGGGTTCATAACCCAGGGCTTGGGAGGTACTTGGCCCTTGAAAGCTCTGTTTTCATCACAGCTCAGCAGCCATCCCCTGCCTGAGCCCAGAGGCGGCCAGCTCCCATCAGCCAGTGTACAGAGGAAGTTCTCCTCCCGCACCATACGGCTCTTCACTTCTATGTTAACAAGCCAGCACCATCCCTCTCCAGGAAAGCTCACTTCAGCTCAGGATCCTCCAGCCCAGGTCCACCAATGCCCCTTGCCCTCCCAATCCCTAATGGCCCCATAGGAATGTCCCCTTTCCCCCTGCCCTGGGCCTCCTTCCTATCTAGAGACCTCCCCATGCCATCATGGCCCCCAGGGGATGGGACTCTGCGGGGCTGTCTTGTCTCCACCACAGGAGCTTTCTACAGCACTGGTCAGGGACTGGGATTTTAACTCCCCCACCCCTCAGATCCTGCCCTTCTGCAAACAACCAGGCCGCTCCTTTGATATGTGAGAGGCGGGTGCCAGCAATGAGGGCAGAAGAGGAGAGAGTGAAGCAGCCTCCAGAGGGGAGAGGCAGAACCCCAAATACAGGTCACTGCCTCTCCAGGCAAGAGTCTTATCCAGCTCCCTCCCAGGCGGGGTGCCCCCCAGAGCTCTTATGCCACCTCTGGGCTGTGTTGTGTAGCCGGGGGCTGACGTGGGGAGGGGGAGCCATGTTGTGTGACCTACCTGGGGGGTGCTGATGTACGTAAGGAACCGCTCGGCTTCGCTTTGGAGCGACTTGCTGCCATCGGCCCAGGGCTGCAGGGCCACCGCCTGCTGGGTTTTCTAAGGTCACGGAGATAAAATGTGCAGTAAGTCAAGCGCTGGGAGCGCTGCGGCACGCTGGGAAATGAACCAGCCTCAGCTCTTGAGTGTCTAAAGGATTCTGACGTGGCGGAGGAACCTGCCAAGGCACTGAAGGGTTTAAGAACCCAGAAACACGGGCTCAGCACAGCAGCACCCCAGTACCTGAACAGCCAGGGGACGTCCGCTGCTGCAGTGCTAGCGCTCCAGGCTGTGCTTTTATCAGCTCCACAGGGCTGGGCAGCACTCGGATGGGAAACTTCTAAAGACAGCCCAGGTGCTGCAGGGAGACGTGCGACTCAGTGCTCCTCTCCTCCCAGCCACTGCTGACCCCAATGCCCCGGTGCAGTGCTAGGGGGCGCCGTGCTGCAGGGAGCAATGGGTAGGTAAAGCATTAGGGGGCGCTCTCTCCTCTGAGTCAGGCCTGACCCCAATGCCCTGGCGCAGTGCTAGGGGGTGCTGTGCTGCAGGGAGCAATGGGTAAGTAAAGCATATGGGGGCGCTCTCTCCTCTGAGTCAGGCCTGACCCCAATGCCCCAGCGCAGTGCTAGGGGGAGCCGTGCTGCAGGGAGCAATGGGTAGGTAAAGCATTAGGGGGCGCTCTCTCCTCTGAGTCAGGCCTGACCCCAATGCCCCAGCGCAGTGCTAGGGGGAGCCGTGCTGCAGGGAGCAATGGGTAGGTAAAGCATTAGGGGGCGCTCTCTCCTCTGAATCAGGCCTGACCCCAATGACCCGGCGCAGTGCTAGGGGGTGCCGTGCTGCAGGGAGCAATGGGTAGGTAAAGCATTAGGGGGCGCTCTCTCCTCTGAGTCAGGCCTGAACCCAATGACCCGGCACTGTGCTGCTGGAGTGGAAATTTCTTCTGACTGCGTTGTGAAACTGAGGCCCTGATCGCTCCTAGCCACTATAAGCTCTTCTGACACATTTCACAAAGTAGGAGCGCTAAGCCCAGTGTCCTGGCCGTATTCCAACTCATGTAATTGCACTTTGCCTGCCTAAAAGTCTCCCTGCAGTTTCAGCTGTGGGGTTAACAGCAGTACCACCACCATCACGAACCAATCCACACTGGAGAAGAGGGGAGTGGCGTGTCAGGAAGCATTGCTGCAGGTGACCAGCACGGGTGCATCACTGCACGGGTGAGCTCCTGTTGGCTCTGTCTCCCCAGAGCAGCTGTGGCAGAAAGGGGCTGAAGGACTGACCAGCTAATGCAGGAGACTTTGCATTTCTAGTGCCTCTCACCTGAGGGGTGCCATGCTCTTTACAAACACTACTTAACCATGTCTCACAACTCGCTCTCCCACCATGCCCCCTCCCCAGCAGCAGTGAGGTCCCATTATCACCATTTTCCAAGTGAAGAAACTGAAGCACAGAGAGGGGGAGTAACTTGTCTAAGGCTACTTTGCAAGTCGGTGACAGATCCCAGCACAGACCCCAGTAGTCCCAGCGCTTGACCCTGTGTTCTAACTCCTAGGGAATGCTGTCTCCTGAACGAGACACTAAACGGACAGTTCCCAGTAACATGGACCAGGAGAAGGAAACAGAAACTCCCTCCCTTCCAGCACGGCTGGAGAAGGGGCAACGTGGGAGACAAAGGCCCCTTTGCGCAGGCAAGAGGCTTTGAGTACAAAGGGAAAGTCAGCTACAGCAGGAAAATGGCTCTGTATCTGCTCTGCCTTATCAGCGCAATCAGCAATAGGCCTGCAAACAGCCCAGAGCCTCCTGCTGCAGCTCCTGGACCGGCAGGTCATTAATTATGGCCAGAGCCAGCCTTAAGCATAAGCAAACTAATGACCATCTAGGGCCCCACGTCCCAGGGAAGCTTCATCCAGCTCACAGACTGGCCCAGCCTCCCTCTGCACAGCTAAGATCAGCAGAGCCAGCTCCCTGCCCGGCCCTGTTCTGGCAGCAGGATCAGAGCACGTAGGGGGGAGACAAAGTGGTGGAGCCTCAGCAGGTCAGGGCTTTATAAAACGAAAAGCTGGTCTTCACAATGGCTCTGTGCCAACCGTCTCCCTGGCCCGCCTCACACAGGGGCCAGCGTCCTCCTCACACTCAGAGCCCACAGCTGGGTTTTCAATGCCCGACCCAGCCAGGCCTCCCAGGGCTTGCACAGATGCCTTTAAATCCAGGGAAAACAATGAGGAGGCCTTGGGGCACCTTAGAGACTAACACATTTATCTGGGCATAAGCTATACATGTATTAGTCTCTAAGGTGCCCCAAGGACTCCTCGTTGTTTTTGCTGATACAGACTAACACGGCCACCACTGAAACCTTTAAATCCAGGGCGAGCCAAACCCCTCCTGCACTCTGGCCCACTGCCATGAGGCACAGGGGACACTGGACCAGCACATATGTATCCTAGCTAAACTACCCCAGCCTAGCCCAAAGTCCTCCCCTCAGGGCCGCCCAGAGGATTCAGGGGGCTGGGGCAAAGCAGGGGAGCTGCGGCGCTTGTACTCGCCCGGCGGCACTCCGGGTCTTCGGCGGCGGGGGGCCCTTCAGTCGCTCCGCATCTCCAGCAGCACTGAAGGGCCCCCCGCCACCAAAATGCCACTGAAGACCCGGACCGCTGCTGGATCAGGGCTCGCAGGGCCCCTGCAGGGCCTGGGACAAACTGCCCCACTTGACCCGCCCCCGCTGGGCGACCCTGCCTCACCTCCCGGAGCTGCCACATTCTTGGCTTCATCACCCACGTGTTCCCCAATGCTTAGGGGTGATACCAATCTGCAGACCCTACCCCATCCCTCCCTCTCGGGGGCCATGGAGATGGAGGCGAGAACAAGGGAGGTGGTGGATGGTGGGGGGTGGAATGTATGGAGAGCCCCGCGGGGAGTGGTGATGAGGGCTGATGATGGTAAGGAGGTGTGAGGTGGCACGGTGTAGGGGATAGGGGGTGGGGTACTGGTGGGGGCTGATGGGGGGAGGTGGTGGGGGATGGGGGCACCGCTGGGGGCTGATGGGGGTGGGGGCACTGCAGGGGGCTGATGGGGGGAGGTGGTGGGGGATGGAGGCACCGCTGGGGGCTGATGGGGGGAGGTAGCAGAGGTGAGGGTGGGGGCACCGCTGGGGGGGACTGATGGTGGGAGGGAGCAGCAGCAGAGATCTGGCCTGGAATCGCAGATACTTCAGGACCCAGCTGAAGCCTGCGAGCTCCCTGCCTCCTGTGCAGTTCACAGGCATGAGGGGCAGGATGGGACACGGGTCCCCTATTGGGAAGGGAGGGGGCTGTGATTCATGGTGCTAATATCTCCTCTTACACAAAGGGGCTGGGCCCAGCCAAGATCAGCAGCGTGTGGGATCAAAGAGCAGGAGATGTGAGGGCAAGCGAGCGGGGACCCATCACGCCTGCTGGAACCTCTCCCTTCCAGCCAGAAGGAGGGTGCTGGAGGCTGGACAGCCTGCGCTGCCCGCTGGAGCCGTCCCAGGCTGCCAAATGAACTGGGGTGGGGGGGGAGGAGAGGCTAATCTCCACTCTGATTAGGCTGAATTCCCAGCGATGGAGGTTTCTTCTTTTTTCTCCCCCCTCCGCAATAACAAATAATAATATAATCCCCTTAATCCCTTCCCCTAGGAGCCTGCATTCCGTGCAGAGACAGGAAGCTTCTGCCACCGCTGATAACTCAGACAATCTGGGTCCATGAAAAATGAATGAGTGCCTTGGGTTGCATTATGCCCCCCAGCTGAAGAGCTCTGCCCTCCCCTCTCTGAGGATTCACCGAGGCCCCTCTCCCCACTCACCCCCCAGCCCCTTCATCACCCACGCATTCTTCACTCCCTTCAACCTTGGGCTAGGTCCTGCCAAGGCTGCCTGGAATCAGAGCCAGGATGATATTTACCAGTACCGTGGCAGGGTCCTGACTGCCCATTGACATGTCACTTTCGCCTACCCGCTCCCAGATGTCCCTGGCTTCTGCTGGCGAGACAGGCTGCGTGGCGTTCGGACAGCAAAGAGTTCAGCGGGAGTCACTGCCTACAGCCTGGCAGGGCCGTACCCTGGAGTCAGCCTGGCCGGGCACCACCACTCAGCAACACACGCAGGGCCAAGGCCCCTCTGCTACACACACAAGCCCTGATCCGAAGCCTCCTTTGGGTCCCATCCGCCCCAGAGCCAAGAAGAACAGAATGCCAGTCCGCTCATCTCCTCACTAGATCACACTCCCTCCCAGAGCCAGGACAAAAACTCAGGAACCCGACTCCCACCAATCCCCTACTCGAATCTCCAAATCACACTCCCGCCTAAAGCCAGGAATAGAACCCAGGTGTCCTGACTTCTTCCCTCCCTATCAGTTCTAGTGCCTGGATTTTGTTGTAGACAGCTGTTGCGTACAACACTGAGCAACACACACAGCAAGTAAATCCCACCCCCTGCCCCCTACATAAAACAACCTTCGCTTTCATTCTCTAGCTCTCCTTTCCCCATGCTTTGCTGATCTCAGCTCCTCCTGTCTCCAAAACAGCTTTCAAAATTACTGGAGAGTGGAGACCTTTGAAAGCTGCCCCCAGCTGTGTCGGCTTTTGGTTTCCCTCCCCCACATGCTCAAAACATGACAGCGAGGGCCACGTTTCTGAAGCCCCACACAAAGGATGAGCCGTGCCAAATGCAGCATCAGAGCGACTGCAACCAGCCCCTCCCTCCACCATTACCACCTTGGCACACACGCTCCTCTGCTCTTGCAAACCAGCTGCCCAGGGTGCACACGCAGGCAAAGGGTGCGCGCGCGTTTACAAAGCGAGGCAGGGCTTTGGAAATTCGGCCCCCATTCATTCAAAAGGCACAGGGCTGTGATTGCTTAATATCCGGTCAAAGTCAGCGCAGGAAGGGGCTTAAATGGCTCAGGGGAACAGTAACAGGCCATGGAAGTTGCTGGTTCAACTCCAGTGTCCTCTTCGCTGATACGTGAAATGAGTTTGCTGGGCCTTAGCCCAGTTTCTACTGGGGAAGCAGGTACCTCCTAACACCCCCCCCTCCACGACTCTGTCAATCAGAGCTGGGAGGCCTGGCTGCCAGCCTCCAGTCCTGAGGCCAAGGGTTAGGGGCTCCTGGGTGTGGCACTCCGGCATGAGTGAGACACGCGTGCTGCTGGGGATGGGTGAACCCCTGGGAAAAGCAGAGGAGGTTTGGCATTGCAGCTGCAGGGACATTTCGCCCCCTTGCAACGTGGGAAGGGTGCTGCACACAGCACGAGGGTTGGAAGAACCTGATGTCCCTGCGTAATTTACAGAGGCGTATGCATCCCCGTGTGCACATGGCCCCTAGCCTGTCAGTCAGAAGGCTCAGGAGAGGTCACGGCATCGCGCCATCTCTCAGAAACTCCCTCCCAGATACCGGGACACTTCCTCCTCTCTGAAAATCTTGCTGGGAAGCCATTCTGGCCGGGATATTTAAAAACAAACAAAAGGAGAGGCTTCCGCTAGCAACACACTCAGCCCACAGGAAGCGCTGCCACTGGGGGTGACAGAGTCAAAGACTTCAGCCGGGGGTGCACAAGGAGGACAGTTTTATGGCTAGTAACAGGGGCCGGATGGTGTCATGGCTACAAGCAGTGGTCTGGCTGTCAGGAGATTCAGTCTATGCCCAGCTCTGGATGAGGTATTTCCCCACCCCCTCTCTGTGCCTCAGTTTCCGCATCCATAAAACAGGAATGGGAATTCTCCAGGTTGTGAGGGGAATTATTGGCACAGGGCATTTTGATCCTCAGCTGGAAAGCTCTGGAGAATGGGCTGATCCTGAAGTCCATCGCTAACTTCCTACTTTGACCTCATTCAGGCAACACTCCCAGTGAAATCAGTGAGAAGGGAAGGGAAATCTCAAAACCTTTCAGGCCACAACTGCTGTTGAATCAAGGTGCCAGATTTGGCAGATCACAGGTCTGATCTGGCACATGCCAGATGATTGAAGTTACCCCGTATAAAGGATGCTAGGTAGGAGCAATGACTGTCATTTTCAAAGCCTGTAATTTTAATGAGAATCAGGTGGCCAGATCTCCGAGGCAGCTCTGAAAATCTCAGCCAGCATCTGTTGGGATTACACATCATGAACTAGCTACCATGTTTGTACCTCACTGCCCTCTTCTGGCTGAAATTAGAAACACACAATGGTGTCATGGACTCTATACTGGTAACAACTAATGAAGATTCTCCTTTAGAACCAATCATAGTGGGTTTTAGGAGCAGGAGGAGTTGAGTTCTATCCCCACTGTTGCTGAAAAGTGCTGAGTTGCCCAGGTGTGGCACAGAGACACCTGTAAAGTCCTACGGGACTGTGGATTTGTGTGTCTATCGCTCATTCTCCTGTACCCAGGGTGTGCAAAGCCTCAGAAGAGCATGTTCAGACAGGTTGTAACACCTAGGCACAGCAGTGTCTCTTGGGGCACAGCAGCCTCCACACTAAATTCCTTCCTTGATGCAGAAGTCGGCCCTCAACTGCAGCTTTAATGCTGTTTTATGTTTAATCTCCCTTGTTTGTTTAACCGTAATCTTTAATAAAAACCTTCAACTGGCATCACATCTAGTGCCAGGGCTATGGGGCGAGGCAGTCACTTCACCAGTGGAAACCCATCCATCCTCTTTCTGCTGCTGTTGATATAGTACCAGTCTGAACCCGCGGATACTTAGCCTGAAGCTCTTCGCCTGCACTGGTACAGACACGGCTGGTGGTTTTAGATGTCTGAATGACGCAGACAAGAACAGTCAGATGGAGAGGCTGCAAAACCTACACAAAAAGCCTCCCACAGCCTTCCAGTCACAGCAACCTCCCTGTTCATCCCTTCTCTCCCACCGGGGCCCCTGCATGTGTGTGTGTATAGCTGCCATGACTAGCCCTTTTAACGGGGGACCCTGCGCGTAAAAAGACTGGCTGCCCAGGGGCCCTTAATAGGGGACTGTGATTGATCGAGACTCTGTGTGTGTGTGCGCGCGCGCGTGTGTGTATGAGTAATAACAGTGCTGTCTCACTCTCTTTCAACAGAGGATTGTGACAGCACGTGTGTCCTGCGTGGAACAGCGCTGTCTGGATCTCCGGGAGAGGTTTCCTGGATGTGAGGAACAGAGCTGCAAGGCATCACTCACTGTGAAGTTGTGTATGCACGTACATGATGCCTGTGGATCGGTGCATGGACCAGGGGGACGGGGGATGTGTCAAGACAGCTGTGTTGCTTCAACTCTGCCCTCCCTGCAGTGATCCCGTGAATTTCCACCCTGATGAGCCCGCTGGAACTCCTCTTTCAGAGCCCTTCTACCGTTAGGGGCAATTTGTGGGCTTCTCTAACTTTTCTCAGCCTTCCCCGCTGTACAGGGAACAGGCTGCTCACTCTAGGGTGGAGGGGGTGGGATTCCTGGAGAAGCAGGGGGGAGGCAAATTCCTTCTTTGTTCCCAAGGGAATTGAAAAGTTAGACTCAGGGAAAACCTGCAGTCACCCCTCTGGCTCTACCCACCGCCCAGCCAGAATCCCAGCAGCAAGCTTGACAAGCCTCCTTAAAAAGAAGCTGCAGGTTACAATAGGAAGCAAAGCTCCTAATCTCAGCAGACGGAGGCATTGCAACAAACCAGGACAGTTCACAGACACCCCTCAAGAAGGCAATGAAAACAGCACCGAACACGTCTCTCCACCCTGGAGATTCGCTCCTGCAGGCTGCAATGCCAGCCAAGATTTCAGCACATGGGCCAGGCTCCACCCTGGCCCCCATCCAGCAAACCTTACTGAATCGAGCAGCACTTTTCTGGAAGGAGTCTCATGGCGAGAATGCAAACCCTTCTTTGCACGAGTAGGGGGCTGCCCCCATGTTAAACCCACCTCCTGAACAGAGGGGAAAAAAGCCACAATACGGAAGAGCAGGGCCCCCCAGCAATCCGCAGGGAGACGTCAGTAGATCACCTGTGTATGGAATCCAGGCTGGGCTGGTTAATCTCACCGCTCATTAACCAGTAGCAAAGGCTGCCAGCCCATAGGGTCACTGGAGCAGGGCCCAGCCCTGGACAAACCTCCTCCCTGGGGCTGGCCGTTCATCACCTTCTGACTCCTTTTGGCTTGGGCCTAGGGTGACCAGACAGGGGTGAGGTGTGGGGAGGGGGGTAATAGGAGCCCATATAAGAAAAAGATCCAAAAATCGGGCTTGTCCCTATTAAATCGGGACATCGAGTCTCCCTACTTGGACCCTTCCAAACATAAATGCAGCCACTTCCTCGGGTTTCTTACGTGCCCCTTCAGCCTGAGTCTCCGTGAATCCCGTTCATCAGAAGCAGCAGGCAAAGGGAGAGAAGAGAAGGAGATTTAGTGGGGAAAGCGCAACCCCCCGACCCCCAAACCAGCCAGTCTCTCTCCCCCACCTCCTCAAGGGGGTCCAGTGCAGAGTGTGCAGGGGAGGGGAAGGGAGGAGAAAGGCTCGTTGCAATCAAGGGAAGGAAGGACGGAAAAGCCAGCAAGGGAAGGAGAGGGGAGGGAAGCCAGGAGTTCTATCAGGGGGTGGTTAGCCGGAGTTAGGTGCTTGGTTGGGGAGGGAGCCAGGCACCCCGGAGAGGGGCTGCAGGGCAGAGCGCACGGGGGGAAGCAGGGCAGGGGGGCTCTGGTTCCTTACGGGCTGGCCGAGGTTCTCGTTCTCGTCCTGGTAGCGCTGCAGGGAGCCCGGGCTGCGCCCCCCGGCCGGGGCTCCCGTCCCCTCGTGGCGGGGGGCGGCGCTGCCCGGGGCGGGCCCCCCGCGGATGGTGATGATGGTGAAGGGCCCCGGCTCGTCGCCCGGGCGGCCGCAGCGCAGCAGGATCTGCCCCAGGCTCAGCACCCAGCAGCCCAGCAGCAGCAGCCGCAGAGCCGAGCCGCCTCCCATGGCTCCCGCCGCAGCCGCCGGCTCCTCCACCTGCAGCCCCGGCCGGGACCGGCCCCGGAGGAGGGGCGGCTGGGGAGGGGCAGCGCAGTCCCCGCTCCCCGCCCGGCGGCTGCATTCCTGGGCTCGGGCTCCCAGGCCCCGCCGCGACCCTGCCTCCGCCGGAGCCCGCGGCGAGCTCCGGGACCCGGACCGGACCTGCTCGGACACTGCCCAGACTCCCTCGTGCCCGCTGCGGTTCCATGCTGCGCCCGGGCCACGTGCCCAAACCCACCCGTGCCCTGTGGATCCATGCTGCGCCCGGGCCACGTGCCCAAACCCACCCGTGCCCTGTGGATCCATGCCGCGCCCAGGCCACGTGCCCAAACCCACCCGTGCCCTGTGGATCAATGCTATGCCCGGGCCACGTGCCCAAACCCACCCGTGCCCTGTGGATCCATGCTGCGCCCGGGCCACGTGCCCAAACCCCCCCCCCCGTGCCCTGTGGATCCATGCTGCGCCCGGGCCACGTGCCCAAACCCACTCATGCCCTGTGGATCCATGCCACGCCCGGGCCACGTGCCCAAACCCACCCGTGCCCTGTGGATCCATGCTGCGCCCGGGGCCACGTGCCCAAACCCACCCATGCCCTGTGGATCCATGCTGCGCCCAGGCCACGTGCCCAAACCCACCCGTGCCCTGTGGATCCAGCCACGCCCGGGCCACGTGCCAAAACCCACTCATGCCCTGTGGATCCATGCCACGCCCGGGCCACGTGCCCAAACTTCCCTGTGCCCACCATGTTGGACCATAGCCAGCTGTGGGAGCCGTGCCCTGGGTGTCCATCGCCATGCTGTGCCCGGGCCATGTGCCCAAACCCACCCGTGCCCTGTGGAACCATGCCACGCCCAGGCCACGTGCCCAAACTTCCCCATGCCCGCCGCACTGGGCCCAAAGCCAGCTGTGGGGTCCGTGCCATGCCCGGGCCATGTGCCCAAACCCACCAGTGCCCTGTGGATCTATGCCACGCCCTGGCCACGTGCCCAAACCCACCCAGGCCTTATGGATCCATGCCATGCCCGGGCCACGTGCCCAAACCCGCCCGAGCCCTGTGGATCCATGCCACACCCGGGCCACGTGCCCAAACCCGCCCGGGCCCTGTGGATCCATGCCACACCAGGGCCATGTGCCCAAACCCGCCCGGGCCCTGTGGATCCATGCCGTGCCCGAACCATGTGCCCAACCCCCCCATGCCCACCGCGGTTCCATGCTGCGCCTGGGCCATGTGCTCAAACCCACCCGTGTCCTGTGGATCCATGCCACGCCCGGACCCTGTGCCCAAACTCCCCCGTGCCTGCCGCAGTTCCATGCTGAGCCCGGGCCACGTGCCCAAACCCATCCGTGCCCTGTGGATCCATGCCACACCCGGCCCACATGCTCAAAACCAATCATGCCCTGTGGATCCATGCCACACCCGGGCCATGTGCCCAAACCCACCCATGCCCTGTGGATCCATGCCACACCCAGGCCATGTGCCCAAACCCACCCGTGCCCTGTGGATCCATGCTATGCCCGGGTCACGTGCCCAAACCCACCCGGGCCCTGTGGATCCATGCCACACCAGGGCCACGTGCCCAAACCCACCTGGGCCTTGTGGATCCATGCCGCACGCGGGCCACGTGCCCAAACTTCCCTGTGCCCGCCGTGTTGGACCCATAGCCAGCTGTGGGGGCTGTGCCCTGCTTGTTCGGCGCCATGCTGTGCCTGGGCCATGTGCCCAAACCCACCCGTGCCCTGTGGAACCATGCCATACCCGGGCCACATGCCCAAACTTCCCCATGCCCGCCGCACTGGACCCAAAGCCAGCTGTGGGGTCCGTGCCACGCCCGGGCTATGTGCCCAAACCCACCCGTGCCCTGTGGATCCATGCCACACCCTGGCCACATGCCCAAACCCACTCGTGCCCTGTGGATCCATGCCACGCCCAGGCCACATGCCCAAACCCACTCGTGCCCTGTGGATCCTTGCCACGCCCAGGCCACATGCCCAAACCCACTCATGCCCTGTGGATCCTTGCCACACCCAGGCCGCATGCCCAAATGTTCCCATGCCCTGTGGATCCATGCCATGCCTGTGCCACATGCCCAAACCCACCCGGGCCCTGTGGATCCATGCCATGCCTGTGCCACATGCCCAGATGCTCCCATGCCCTGCCTGTCCATTCTGCGCCCACCCATGTGCCCAAACCCAACCCATCCATGGCCATACCCAGCTCAATGCTGTCCCACATCCCAGCTAGATGGTGCCCAGGCAAAGCCAGGACGGTCCGGGCCATAATTTCATAGCCCAATAGCATATATTGGCCATACCATGCCTAGCCTCTATTGTCCCCATCCATGTCTGTCCAGACCCCACTGGGCTCTGGATCCAGGAATGCTGCCAAAGTGGCAGCTGCAGGAGGCTCCCACCCGAGACCTGGTGTCACGACGGGACACGGGCAGTCTGACCTAGTGGTCAAAGCAGGAGTCAGGCCAGGTCAGAAGCCAGGCCAGAGGGCAAATGGAGACTCAAGTGTCAGGAAGGATCAGGTTACCAGGAGATCGGAAGCAGGAGACAAACTCAAGAGCAGAACCACAGATTGCTAACCAGCATCAGGCCAGGATGCCGGGAAGTCAAGCCAGAGGAGCAGGAGCAACAGGGAACACACAGTCCAAGGCAAAGTGAATCCCACTGCCATAGACAGCTTCCTCTTTCTGTGCTGGGTTTAAATAGGGGCTGTGGACCAATCAAGGGCCCCAGAATTTTGCCAATCAGCTCCCAGGATTGGGGGGTCTGCTGTCTGAGATCAGCTCCTTATTCTGACTTTGTTTAGCCCAGCTCAGGATGGTAGGTTGGAGCCTGCTAGTGCTAAAGACTATTGTAGAGCAGTGTTTGAGACCCATGGTCCCTGGCTTCAAATGTTAACTCTGCTGTTTGACTGCAGACAAGCCACTTGCCCTTTCTCTGTTTTGTCTATTTATAGATTGTAGGCTTTGGGGAACCAGGAGTGACTATTACCATGTACAGCCCCTAGCGCAATGGGGCCCAATCTTGATTTGGGCCTCTAAGCTACCTGAGATACTACCTTTCCTCCCTTGTGCTGCCGTAACAGCTGAGGCACATTCCGCTGTCAGACTGTAGGTTTGTGTGGCTGGGGGGGCAGATGTTTTTCAAAGAAGTCAACATAACACCAGCTTGAATCTGGAATCATTTCTGATAATAGAGATCTATAATCTATGTAAATCATGTTTGATAGGCACATGCTATTACAATTAATTAATCAATGCAATGTGATTATTTCAGCCCCCCCTCCCAAAAAAAAAAACTAAAGTCATTTTCAAGTAGCTCTGCTGGCAAAATTTTGTAATCAACTACACACGTCTAGGCGCTGTGCTGATAGGAAAGGCTGGATTACGCTGATAAAAAACATAGCAATCAAACCAATTGGAAAAGCTTTTTCTCAGCCACGTGACTAGTGCAAACTGTTTTTAACTGAGTCTTAAAAAGCAAGCTGTAGTTCAAGAAAATCAGATCAGGCGTTTGAAAACGCTGACCATTTAAAGTTGGAAAAATTCTGCTGTGCAGCTGTGAAGCTGGCCCTTTTAAATGTTCATAACTTTAAAACTACAACAGCAAGCGTCTTCAAACTTGACTCGAGTCTCAGATCTCAGGGAGATCTGCACAACAAGCCAAATTTGCAGTGCCTGGAATCAGTCTCTCGCTCATGGTACCTGAATGCAAAATTATTCACTGGTGCATAGGAAGGATTTTTCCCCCCACCATACACTAGTAATTAAGGTAAATCTGAACTAATTTGTCTGAAACTTTGCAAAAATAATAAAACAGAATAATCTTGAGACCAAGCATAGGCCTTTTCAGTACAAAAGGAATGCCTTTCTTGAGATAATTAAGAGTGACCGAAAAGAGCGATTTGAACAGAAATTATAACAACCTTAATATTTATAGTGTAGAACTCTGTATGTGGGCAGAAAGGGTAACCTTACACCTGGGGACACCTGGACCCTCAGGTAGGCAGTCAATCAGGGTGGGATCTGTGGTCTTTTTAAACATGTTCACAATTAGACACCAGGGCCCAAGTCACTTGTGCAGTCCTTTCCACCACTGCAAGGTGAGTGTGAAAATGCTACCAGTTCAGAATGCTGTAGTATTTTACACCCTTTTTACACTAGTGCACGAGGTGCAGAGCAATGATGCAGTGGGGCCTATATATGGAGCTATACCTATCTCATAGAGCTGGAAAGGACCTTGCGTCCACTCCCCTGCCTTTACTAGCAGGACCAAGTACTGTCCCTGACACTTATATATTTTTCTCTGAGAATTGAACTCACAACTCTGGGTTTAGCAAGCCAATGCTCAAACCACTGAGCTATCCCTCCCCCACTACAAACAATACACCCTGATTCAGGGGTATAAACAGGGAGCCGTGGAGTGAAGCAGCTAGAACATAGGGCTGGGGGCCAGGAATGCTTGAGTTCTAATCCTGACACTGACTCACTGTGCAGCCTTGGGCAAGTTCCTTCCACCCTCCCGTGCCTCAGTTTCCCCATCAGTAAGATGGGGGTTTAACGACACTTAGCCACTTCTCAGGGGGAGGTGTCATCTGTTAACATTCACTATGTACTTTGAAAGACAAAAACATTCACTATGTGGTGCTAATTGCTAGCAGTGACTCTAGTGACTAGTCATTCCTCTCTCCCCAGGGCCTCGCCCGCTGGCTGTGCCAGTCCCTCAGCCTCAGTCACGCCCACCGACCTCAGCGGGGGCTAAGGGCCACCAGCCCCTTTCAGGAGGTTGCTGGCCTCAAGGCTGGGGCTGGGCAGTGCACAGCTAGCAATGGCATCGGGGCTCAAGCAGCCTCATGCCTGCCAAGCTCTGTGTGTGCGTGTGCATGTGCACGTTTGTGTGCATGTGCACACGTGTCTGCGTGTGCACGTGTGTGTGCGCGCACATGTGTGTGTGTAGCTGACTCTGCCTCCTGCTCTGTGCTCTCTCTCTTTTGTCTCTGCCTTTTGCTAGTGGCTCTGGGGGGTAGTGTGGGGAGGCCGGGGCCTTGCTCTAGCTCCGTGTGAAGGCGAAGGCAGAGCCTTGGCGCCGTGTAAACACCAGCTGTATCAAGAGTGAGCGGCTCCTTCTAGGTCAACAGACAGCTGAGTTGTTGCCAGGCAACGGCCCTGCTCTTCTTCCTCGCCAGCCTCGCTGGGTGGCGCCCAGCTCCCCACAGCGCCATGCGCAGGCCAATTCCAGCCACTGGCCTCAGGGCAAGGGGGTGGCAAGGGGCCGCCCTGGCGGCCTGGCAGCTGCCACGTCACACACTAGCCGGGCGGGATGGCTGGGCTGGGGGTTGCCCAGTGATGGGATTTCAAGGAAGCTCAGGGGTATTTTTCCGAGCCATGTTGCTGATGTGCCCTCCTCCGGCTCGGAGACCTCCAGCCATCCTTGGCCAAGCCCTGCTGAGTCCCACCTTACGCCTTGCCAAGCATCCTGCAGCTTCCTAGTGCAGGAGTAATGCTCTGCCCTCATCCGAACAGGGAGGGCTCATGGGTATTGGTGCTACGGGGGGGGGGGGGGGGCTTTAAACTCCTCCCACCCAAACATCTGGACGTGACACCCCGCAAAGCTTGGCTGAAGCCATCAGCCCCCTAGGAGCATGATCTCTTCAGCCTGCACCCCTGATCTCCTTGCTGGCGCCTGAGTTCTTCCAGGAGCTGGATCCACATGGCTCTTTTCCACCCCTCTGCACAGGGGCAGACAAGGCCCAGGCCGGATGCAGTGGGACATAAGTGATACTTGAACCTTGCATCACTCCCTCAGTGGTGGGCGGGCAGGAAGGGTGAACGTTGAGGCCTGCTGGGTACTTTTGCAATAAGCAAATCTGGTCCCAAGCCTTCATTCTGTATAAAGCCAATGGTGGGGGGGCTGCTATGGAGACATCATCTCCTGAGAGCTCTTGCAAACCCTCCGCCCTTGTTACTCGGGCTTCTGAGCACCTGCACCCACGCCGGCTGTGCTGTGACCTGGAAAAGGCTTGTTTGGAAGCCACCCCTGGCAGCAGCAGTCACCATGGAGCAGCCTCTCGTGGCTGGTGCTTCAGGGGAAATGCATTTCCAGAGGACTGCTACGGGGACCAGCGGTGAAGGAGTTAGAGGCCCTGGAGCAGCTGGCTGGAATGGGTGCTGTCTTCCCTAGGCTTTGCATGTTGCAGTTCTGGCTGGAAGCCTGTTCCCCATGGTGAACCTTTCCAAGCCACCGCATATCCTGCCATGTAGCAGCGAACGGCCTGTCTCGGGCCCCACTGGCCCATTCCGTTTGCCCTGCTGGCAGGGGAGCAGTTTGCCGATGGGGAGGGAGGCGAATGTGAGGGCAGCAGATGCCTGAGCCACGCCTCACTCAATCCTTCTGAAAAACCCCAGAGCACGTCCTCCTGGGCCCATCCCCTTCGCTCACTGCAAACACAGCCAGCCCCTCGCAGCAGGCCAATATCGATCAGGGCCTGTGGCCCTTTAAATGCCACTCCTCATCTGCCTGCCTAGGCCCTGTGAAAATAGGGGTGCTGGCCCTTTAAATCAGGCACCACCGGGTCACGCTCAGAAGTGGCAGATTGGCAGGTGGCTCGGGCGGGTGGGCGAGCGGGGGGGTGGTGGTGTTCTGATTTGTTTCCAGGCTCTTGTTTGATTTGGCCGTGATGGCACAGGAGGGAAGGCAGGAACTTGGGAGGTTCTTTTGCCTTCAGAAGCGATGTGGGGGAGGGTGTCCTTTCCCTCAGTGTGTGTGTGCAGGGGTCAGAGACAAAGGGGGGGACTGGAGACGCCGAGGCGGCTGGTTTAGCACTCACCCAAAGAAGGGGGAGTGGGGTTTGCATCGGAGAGTCCAAGCTCCCCCCCCCCACATTCTCTCCTGGCACTGTGCAGATGGCTTTCAAGCCTCTCGTATTTACTGCAGCAGATCTCACTCCCCCCTCGTCCATCAGTATGGATCATGTGTTTTTCTCCATGGCAACCTCCTTCCTCTCCCCCCCAACAATGCAAAAAGCACTTAGCTGCAGTAGCCATAACCCTGCGGATCTTGCTAACCTCTTCCCACCCACAGGTAGCTGGCGCGCTTTGCCAGCCTCTCCAGCCCACAGGCCCCAAGGCTGGCTCCCTCCCTCCTGGCCGGCGGTGGCTGGTTTATCTTCCTGTTCCTGGAACTTGCGTGCCGGGCTCCCTTGATGGCACTGGCGTTTTTCCCATCCGTCTCCCTCTCTCTTAACCTGTCTGCAGCCCAAAGTCGATGCACTCTCCCCCTCCCGTTGCTGGCGGGGAGCTGATCAAAGCTGAGCTATCTGTCAGGCGCCCTGTCGCTGTGGCATGGAAAGCCCCCTTCGGCCTGCGTGCTGGGGGGCCGGATCCCTGCCTGACACTGAAGGACGGCAAAGGGCACGGCGCCATGGCCAGGAGACAGAGCGCTGGCTCTGATTCATGCTCCTCGCAGCCTTGAGTGAGAGGCGGGCTGGGAGGGGAGCAGGCGGCGTGCTGTTCAATCATGTTCAAGGGGCCACGGTCACATTGAGCAAGGGCAGCCTGGCCCTGCTGCCTAGCACTCCATCAGCCCCTGCTCCTCGGAGGGGGAGCTTGTCCCAGGATCTGCTCCCTGGCTGGTGGACACAGAATCTCTGGTTCCAGGACTTCGTGCCCAGCGCTCAAATCCAGACCCCGGGGCTCATTCCAGCTGGGCCCAGGGCCCTGCGGCCCCAGGGAGCTGAGCGCCCGCCGAAATCATCGGGACACCAGAGTGCGCCATCTCGTGCAAGAAGAGCTCAGTGGAGTCACACGTAGCAGGGCCACTTTCACTGCGATCAATGGGAGTTTTGCCATTAATAGGGGAGCAGGGCACATCCCTTCCTCTTCTTGTCAGACTTTTCCCCACAGCCACAAAAACCTCCTTTCGTAATCCGTTCTCCCCAAGCCTTGCCTCCCGCTCAGTGCAGAGTCCCCATGAGAGCCACCTATGCCCTCTGCACTCCACCTACTGGCTGTCTCCTCCTCCCCTGCCGTCCCTCATCACATTGCTCATTACAGGGGCCAGCCCTTGTCTAGCCCCCAAATCTGCTGCCTCACCTCTATTACTGCACCCGATTTACATCAGCTGTGCTGCATCAGGGAGCACCCAGCTGTGCCCAGCTTCTGTGGTAAGCGCATTCCAGGCCAGAGATGACACAGAACTTGATTTGTGCTACTGGACTGAAGCCACCCGCTGCAGTAGCTGTAGCCCATTGTCCTGCTGCAGCAGTCGCTTTCCTATGCCCCTCGTTTTTGGGTATCGGACAAATAGGAAGTACAATAATAACAATAATAACTAGGCAAATACAATTTAGATAGGGCTACTATAAGGTGGGTGCATAACTGGCTGGATAACCGTACTCAGAGAGTAGTTATTAATGGCTCCCAATCCTGCTGGAAAGGTATAACAAGTGGGGTTCTGCAGGGGTCTGTTTTGGGACCGGCTCTGTTCAATATCTTCATCAACGACTTAGATGTTGGCATAGAAAGTACGCTTATTAAGTCTGCAGACGATACCAAATTGGGAGGGATTGCAACTGCTTTGGAGGACAGGGTCAAAATTCAAAATGATCTGGACAAATTGGAGAAATGGTCTGAGGTAAACCGGATGAAGTTCAATAAAGACAAATGCAAAGTGCTCCACTTAGGAAGGAACAATCAATTTCACACATACAGAATGGGAAGAGACTGTCTAGGAAGGAGTATGGCAGAAAGAGATCTAGGGGTCATAGTGGACCACAAGCTAAATATGAGTCAACAGTGTGATACTGTTGCAAAAAATGCAAACGTGATTCTGGGATGCATTAACAGGTGTGTTGTAAACAAGACACGAGAAGTCATTCTTCCACTTTACTCTGCGCTGGTCAGGCCTCAGCTGGAGTATTGTGTCCAGTTCTGGACACCGCATTTCAAGAAAGATGTGGAGAAATTGGAGAGGGTCCAGAGAAGAGCAACAAGAATGATTAAAGATCTTGAGAACATGACCTATGAAGGAAGGCTGAAAGAATTGGGTTTATTTAGTTTGGAAAAGAGAAGACCGAGAGGGGACATGATAGCAGTTTTCAGGTATCTAAAAGGGTGTCATCAGGAGGAGGGAGAAAACTTGTTCACCTTAGCCTCTAAGGATAGAACAAGAAGCAATGGACTTAAACTGCAGCAAGGGAGATTTAGGTTGGACATTAGGAAAAAGTTCCTAACTGTCAGGGTAGTTAAACACTGGAATAAATTGCCTAGGGAGGTTGTGGAATCTCCATCTCTGGAGATATTTAAGAGTAGGTTAGATAAATGTCTATCAGGGATGGTCTAGACAGTATTTGGTCCTGCCATGAGGGCAGGGGACTGGACTCGATGACCTCTCGAGATCCCTTCCAGTCCTAGAGTCTATGAATCTATGAAAACAACAATACTTTTAACCTCCAAGCCACCTTCCAGCAGAAGATCTTAAAGCACTTTGCAATTGCAATTCGGTGTTATAGTATCAGTGGCACTGAGGGTGAAGAGTGGGGCTTTCCTATTCCCAAGGCTCACTGCTCTAGTTCTTCTCCATTGGCCCTATCCATTTTGTTAGCATTTAACCTTTCATTCTTCCTTAAATCCCTCCATTTCCAGCTCTCATGGTCGCAGAGAAAGCATTTCCAATGGGCCCCCATGGAGGGCTGTGTGTCTACGCCTGTAGATAGACAATCTGGAAGTATAGCTGGGAGAGGTTTGGATTTCTCCATTCATCTGAATGAGGTGTTGACTCTGAAACATAACAACTTGCCGCCAACACTGTTGCCTATTTCACTGCTGCTGCAACTAATGAGTTTAGTCAGGGTCTGGATAACACAAACATCAGATACAGCAAAGAGCAATTAGGACCCATAATACCCTCCGTGCCAGTGCAGGATTAGTCTATAGCACTATATTCTCCCAGCTAGCTTGAAAAGTCCCAGGCAATGTGGCTTCCCCCTCTTCCCCTGGGAGCTTGTTCTACTACCTACCAGGCCCCTCCCTCACTGTTAGGCCCTGGGTTTTGCAGGCTATGTTTTCCTTCTCTTGATTCCACCCTGTAACTCCTCATTAGAGTAAAAGCGAAAGCAAGAAGGAGGCAGCAGTCACGAAAGAAGAAGGGGCAATATGGTCCCAAGGCAGACACTCAGGGTGATACCATGGCCAGTGGGGCCACAGCAGACACCCAACACTTACCTCCCCAGTACTTCAGCTCCTGATTATGCCCATTTCCCAGTCAGGAAAACCAAGGGCAGCTGGAGGTGATTCACTCCAAGGTCACACAGGATGAGCTGGGACTAAAACCCAGTAGGCCAGGCTCCCTGCCCCAATAGCCCCTAAGCCTGTCTGCCACTCCTGCTCACTGTGCCCCTTGCTATGATGGGTGATGCATTATAATGCACCAGGCTGGCAGTGCAAGGCTCTGCCGAGAGACGCGTCTCACCCATCATCTCCTTCCCTGTCCAAGCGGTCACCTCTCTTTGATTGCTCCGTCCACTGCTATTTGTCTCCTCTTCTCCCTCCTGGAACCTGCTTCTCCCCCTTCCACAGCAGGGAAGCTTTAGCAGAGCTGCTCCTGACTGGCGCCCGTCCAAAGGCAGGAATCTGATCCCAGTCGGGCACCTGGGTGCTATCACCAAAAATGAAAGCGGTTTTCGCAGTCCTTCGCTGAATCAGGCCGTTCTCCGGAGCAGAGCTCCTGGGATTGCAGCCTGTCTCCCAGGCCCACTAGTCACATCCATCCCTGCTTGTAAGGAACAGAGGCTCTGGGCATCTTGCCGCTCTTCTCCCTATATCTTGCATGGTCAACCTCAAGCATTCAAAATCAGCCCTCGCCCCATCAAATTATGAGCTCAAGTTAAAAATCATGAGGTCTTTTAAATCAGTTAGACTTGGGGGTTTGTTTTCTTCACCTCCCCATCTCAGAGCTTCACATGTTTAAGCTTTTCTCTGCACCACAACTAGCAACGTACTTTCCTCCCCAATAGAAGCTGAGACTCGCGATGTTGAGAGCCAGGGCTTTGAGAAAAATGCCAGCTATCAGGAGCACTGGCAGCACAGCCCATCTGTAAACACGCTCGCCGGCACCTGCCTCCTAATATGCATCTCTGGCCTTTCTCGCTGCAGCTCCGGCATGGTCCCGGCTAAGCCTCGACTCTCCCGTTTCTGCTCATCCACCCTGCAGTGGGTTCCCCCACCCACCCAAGACTTTGGACGCAGGAATCCAGCAGCACCCAGCTGCCCCTCTTGGATCCTGACATCTGTCCCTGCTTGCACTGAGCCAGCACCAAAACCCCTCTTGGACCAGGGAGGATTTGAAAGGACATACAACAGGGGCGATGAGGAAAGAGACAAAGCAGAAGCCATTTAGCCGATAAAGAGCAGGCGCCTTCCCACTGCCTGTGGCATGTTTGCAAAGCCAGGCCTGGTAACAAGCAAGGAATTCAGCCCCAGCTGCAGGCACAGGCACTGCTCAAGTCCCACAAGATCTATGCACCGCGTTAAGTCCTGCTTCAGCCCTTTGGTGCAGCTGATGCTCCTAGTGGGTTCCACGTTCCCTCCAGCGATGCATCTGCCATAAAGAGGCAGCTTTCGCCTTGCAGAGGGGAGCCCCAGAGCTCTTTGCCGAGTGTTCCATTTGCTACTTGATTTTTTCAGTGCTAGGCTGAAACCTGGCTTGGCTGCTTTCTCCTTCCGCGTCGGAGGGGAAAGACAGATCTCCTAAAGCCCTGCCCTGGAAGAGACTGTTCCAGGCTCACTCAGGCCTCGTCAGAGCTAGATTTCAGCCTGGTTTCCCCATGCATGTTTAGTGCCACCCTGGGTCCTCTAAGCTTTGCTGAACACAGGTGGTAAAAATGCCCAGGTCCCACCAACACCAGGGTGGTTGCACCAGTGGCTGGGAAAAGGCTCCTAGCAGACATCCACACAGAGACTCGCACTAGCAGGGCTTGGGCTAGCTGCTAAAAATAACACGGTGGAGGCTCGGGCCAGACCCCCCTCAGCTACTGGGCCACGCTGCTATTTTAAGCAGGCTAGCACACGTCTGTCTCTCCGGGCTGGGAGGCCCGCGCCCAGCTGCATGGCAGACATCCCCTCAGAGGCTGGCAGTGCAAATCCCAATACTGACAGGGCTGTGTGCAAAGCCCTGCACCGTGAATCACATTCACTTGGCTGCTGCCTGTCACTCAGGATACTGGTTATTTCCAGCAGGCAGCTTTAAACTCCCATTAGCTCCGGATCTAGCCTCGTAAGCAACACCCATCCCCCTCCCCCGCCAACACCCAACCCCCCAGCTAATGCATAATCACAGCATCTCACGCCATACCAGCTAATCCATTGCAGAGCTCCAAAACCCCCTTGCACCACTGGGGGCTGGGGGGGAGGGCGGGGAGACAGACTCCATTAACCCCCCCCAATCATCCTCTCCAACCCTTCACAGAAGCAAAAAGAAGCAGCCTCATCACTCAATATATAGGTTTCTTTTAATATAAAAAAGTGCCTATTAAAAATTCCTTCCTAAATACACAAAAAGACCAGTCGAGTGGGAAAGCGAAAGGGACTTTTGGGGTAAGCGAGGAGTATGGACTCAAGGGGCCTTTTCAAAGAAATCATAAAGCAGGAGGAGCTCATGGTCTTTAATGAACGGATGCTCAGAGCAGGCGCCCCGCCTGAAAGTGACCAGATTTCTGGTCTAGTTCATACAAGCACTGCAGGTTAGATCAGTAACGGACAACACAGGAGGGCATTTTTTTTTTGTTTTGTTTTTTTGCACAATCCACAAAGCTGTACATAGTTTCCAAACCCTGGGAAGGGGGGGGGCAGGATAAAGAGAGGGCAAAAATAAAAAGTCACCCACCCACGCGTGCACACACACACACACACACACCCTGAGCTCATCACAGGCGCAGCTGGGAAAAGGATGGAGGAAGGAATACCGGTGTAGCTCACAAGTGGCAAACAAGAACTCAGACAACTCCTGGCCCCGCAACCCCCCCCCCCAAAGTCCCCCCACCAAGCAACCCCCCCTCCCCCACAAAGAGGGTGTGGTGTTTTTTTTTTAAATCTTTTTCTTCCTTTTTTTTTTTAATACAAATTTGGATCTTTGGGTGTGTCCTGCCAAAAAAATTATTATTAATAATAATAAAAATAAAACTAAAATCATTGTTGTCATAAAAAAGGCAACCAAAACCCAATGAAACCATGCGGAATTTGCACATCACAAACCACAGCAGATGTACAGAATGCAATATACAAGACACGATTTATAATAAAACAGTATATACAATAAATAGGTTATTGTTACTTTTTTTTTTTGTCAATCGATCTGTAAATAAATTTTCTCAGTGCATACTGGTGGGTTTTTGCTTCTTTCTCCTGCATATTTGCCTCTCAACAATTTTTTTTGGATTATTTATTTTTAATTTTTTTTCCGTGTGTGTGGGTTTTTTGTTTTTGATTTTTTTTGTGGTTTTTTTTTTTTTACATTTTTTTCTTTTCTTCAAAAGTATATACAATTGCTGGTTTTGTGCAGAAAAAAAAAAATAGACGTCCCTCTGCTTCCAAACAGAGGAGAGACCGGGGGCATCTTTGCTGCCAAACAGAGTGGGAGAGGAGAAGAAAGTTGCGGAGAAAGGGGACTGAGGAGAAGAGAGGCAGAGTGGCCAACCCGGGGTGGAGATCAGGTGGGCGAAAAGCGGGGCGGCGCCGTTCACTCTTCTGGCTGGGATTTCGGTGCACGCAGATGCTTTGAGAGTGGGGAACGTTCCCCATCTCCCCACGCCCCTGCCAAAAAAAGAAAAAAAAACCTGCCCAGAGTTGCCGGTGGATGCTAGACTGTGGTGTAGTGAACTCATGGCTGGGATGGGCGAGGGTGAGGTCTTCTCATTTGTTTATATAAGCTGCAAAAGACAAAACGAGAGAGGAAATTAATGGGACACACCTGCCTCCACCCGCTCACTGGTATGAAACAGACATTGATGACACACTGCTCTCACCCCGGGGCCTTGGAGGCCTCTGGGTCTGATCCAACACCCGTTGCAGTCAATGGGGGTCTTGCCACGGGGGCAGGACATGTGTTTTTGTTCAGTGTCTAGCACAACGGGGGTCAAAAGCTGCAGAAAGTATTTAGGTGCCTAAAGACGCGGCTAGGCAGGACACTATGGGGATGAGGGTGGGACAAGAACCGGTGGCGAATCACAGAAGGGCACTATGATGCCCAACTCTTCTGCAGTTTTAGGTGGCTGAACACCTTTGAAAATCCGGCCCCAGGTCCACGGCTGGGGTTCCTAGGTGCTGCGCTAGGTACGGTACATACACCGAGGCCAGGCCCGACGACGGTGCTCAGGAGTGTGAAATACCCACCCCCTGAGTTAAGCCAAGCGAACCCTCTAAACAGCACTAGAACTCTTCTGTCACCCCAGCTCCCACCTCTCGGAGCGGTGGAGCACCTCTGTGGGCGGGAGAACCCCTCCCATGGCTGTGGTCGGCATCTACCCTGAAGTGCTACAGCGTCACAACTGTGGCTATAGCATGCCCAGTGTAGACAAACCTAGAATAGGAGACAGTCCCTGCCCCCAAACCGTTTAGTCTAAATAAATCTAGCAGACAAAGGGTGGCAGGACACAGAGGTGCCAGGTGCAGGCCACACATTCTCTCTCTCTTTCGAAGGTGGGGAACTGGACACTGGTGCAAAGTCCCACAGGAAACCTCAGGCAGAGGCAGGAACTGAAGTCAGTTGCACCCTAGGCCAACGCCTGACCCGCAGGGCCCTTCTGCCTCTCTGCTGGCAGCGCTGGGCATCGTTCCAGGTCCCTGGGTGGTGCTGAACTCATCACCATGACATATACGCTCTGTGAGCCTGGCTCTGCTCTCGGTTACTCTGGCGTGAGTCAGGGGAGTCCCATGGCTGGCAGCAAGAGGGGATCAGGCCAGTATAGTGTCAGGAGAGGTGTCAGTGCAGTTCAAAGCCCGATTCGAATCCAGATTAAGGTGCTGAGGTTCTGTTAGATGAATGGGCCAGTTACAATGACCCCATCTTGCTGTGGGCTGAGAGGCAGAACCATTGAACTTTGTGGGTCATGCCGCTCATGAAAAGTCTCTCTTCCCTGCTCAGAGGTACCTGCACCTCAGGGTCAAGTTCAAACACAATCCCACCATAACCATCTGCAATCACAGTAGCATAGGATAAAAATTCCCAGGACGCTCAGCCCTCTTGGTTCAGGGCATAACCTGATGAGCTGGGGATCAGGAAGAAATGTTATTCATGGCACAGGATTGCAAAAGAGCAAACAGGATATCCATTGGCTGCTCGGCCAGTATCTATCTGCTCCCGGCCATTGTCAGAAGGGTGACTCACTAGGTAGACCAGGGGTCTGGTTTTGGTTTGACACCCGTGAGGAGCTCCAGGTTGCCCAATGCCACAGCTCCAGATGGAACCCGGCTTGTTTCAAACTGCCGTGTGTGTGCGTGTGTGTGTGTGTTTTGGCAGGTTTCTGAAGTTCAGAGGCATTTCAGCATCTAGAGCAGCAGAACCTGTTTAAGCCAGAAGGGAGCCAGGCCTGGCCCAGAGCACATGGGGAGAAGGGCAAAGATTTCCCTGCCACGCAGCACACAACTTTCTGAGATGAGCCAATGCATCTTCTCTGGAGCTGTGCTCACAGCGGGGACCTGGGTGCACGTGCAGCACGCAGTTGTCACCGTGGCACCTTTTCTGGGTGCCTTTGAGGACCAGACATGTACGGTGGGGGCAGGAGGGAATAGGTACAGCTGCTTGGCCACACACCGCAGAGTAGGGGGCCCAATGTAGGAACCAGATCTGCACTACATCCATTGTGTTAACGGATACAAGAAACGCTCCAAGGGCCAGATTCCGCTCTGGGTTACACTGATGTAAATCCAGAGTGACTCCACTGACATCAGCTGGGTTACTCCCATTGGCCCTGTGCCATCAGGCAGTCGTGCCGAGCTGGACAAAGCAAAGCAAGCTGCCTGGGAGCCTGGAGGGCCCAGCTTTGGAGGGCAGGAGACCAGGGAGCAGGAGGATCCAGAGGCATGAGAACGTGGAGGAATGCGCCGGCTTCGCCCTTCGGGTCAGCCTCTGGAGCCCATTAGGCCACCAAGGAAGGGGAACAAGGAGAGCTCAGGCCTGAGCCAAGATCAGTTGTCATAGATACGGCAGCTGAGCTGGGCTCGGCTTAGCTAATCATCTATTGAGAGCAGGCCCCGCAGGGCCAGATCCTCTGCTGGAGTAACTCGGCACAGCTCCCCTGGGTTTGCAGGACTCCACCGCCCCCAGGGGAGCTCTGCCGAGCGGTGCCCGCTGAGGGGCTGGTGGGCATGAGAGCAGCGGGAGTTTGCTCTGCAGGACGGGGCATTAACCTGAGGCTCGCCCCACTGCCTGAAGCGCCCTCCCGAACATGCAGCCAGCGATCCGCCCTGCAGAAACGCCTCCCTCTGCGCTGCTCCCCAGCCCAGGGTCAGTCTCCTTCCCTTGGAAAGGGCTGGCTTGGAAACAGGGGCACATGCCTGCCTGCTGTGGGCACGGGCCATGGTGCTGCCCCCCACCCCCGGGGAGCTAGAGATGGTGACAGTACTGCAGGCCTGGCTGTCACTCTCCCACAGGCCCCCCAGCCAGGCCCCAGAGCTTCGAACCCTCCAGCCCAAGAGACCGAGGGCTCCTGCTTCTCGACAGGGCAGGTACAGCCAGGGCAGTGGGAACGCTGACTCCATCCTGCCCTGGAGAGGCCTTGGGGATTTCTCAGAGGCACTCAGCGCCTTGCAGGATCCGCCCATGGGCATGAGAGGCTGGAGGGTCAGGAGAGCTCCGTACAGATTTTCATACCAGCTGGCCAGGCAGCACAGGCTAGAGGATAAGGCACTAGGCTGCGAGTCAGGGGAGCTTGGAGTCTAATCTTTGCTCTGCCTTGGGTACATCACTTCTCCTCTGTCCCACATACCCCTTTGTCTACCACGTCCACTGAGATTGTGAGTGCTTTGAGGCTGGGCCGGTCTCTCACTGGGGGAATGTACAGCACCTGACACAACGGGGCCTGGATCGCAGCTGGGGCCTCTTGGTGTGACTGTAATAACAAGAGCTCAGTGCCCAGCAGCTCCCACCATCCTCAGTGGGGGGAGGGATGTGAATGGGGGGAACTCCCCATTGTTCTCAGTGGGGCAGATGGGGGATTCTCAGTGGATGCTGAACACTGCTGGAAGTCGACCCATTTCATTAGGTGCCTACAGAGAAGCTGAGCGTGAAAGGTCGGACCTGAGCCCTGATTGTGCCACTCCTAAGGCAGTTCTAGCCTGTTAATTCAACATCGCTCCATTGTCGACGGAGAGCCCCTTACTGAAACTCACTGAGCAAGCGAGAAACAACCTGGCACGCAATTAGCACCCAATTACCCAGCCACTGACAGCTCTAACTGCACCCTGACTAAGGGCTGGGACTCAGCACCCAGGGGGACTCCTTCTGCAGGGCTCGGGGTCCCGCCTGCCAGGGCGAGGGGCAGGGAACAGCCAGTGGCTTCCCAGGCAGAGAGCTGGGATGGGAATGGAGGGGTCTATTGCACACACCTGGAAGGATCAACCAGGCTGAACGCAGGGAACCCAAGGCAGCGGGCTTTGACAGAGGATCCGAGTCATGGGTTCTTACCCTGAGGGGCACGGATGGGCTCATGGGCTGACAGCCAGCCTACCCTTCCTATACTGCTAGCTGGGAAGGGCTTGGGGCCAGCTCCTGGCCAGAGAGCCTCCCAGTACAGAAAGGCTGAGAAGCACTGATCTAAAGTCCTACACACAGACAGGCATTCAGACGCCCCACCCCACCCACAGCCATGCGTACACACAGACATGTATATGCACAAAGGGACACGCAGATATGGACACCCGGCCACTAATGTGTCTCTCTCCCCCACAGCCCAACATGCGTGTGCACACGCCGACACCCAAACAGGCGTGCACAACCCTATATCAGCACATGTCCCGTTTTTCACACCCACTTCTACAGGCAGCGACTCCAGCCGCATGGAGCTGACGGCTGCCCCTTTGCCTAGCGGGGGCAGCCTGCCAAGGGGGTGCAGCAGAACCTGAGTCTTCCCTCCCCGGCAGCCTGATCCGACTCCTGAAGGAGCCAACGCGAAGACTCCTGTTGACGGCAGTGGGAGCTGGATGGGACGCAGAGACGGGTGTAAATCAGGAGCGACCCTGCTGAAATCAGTGCAGGGCTGGGGGGTCAGGTGAGCGGAGACCCAAGCCCAGAGATACGGGCGGTCCCCGCAGTAGGTGGTTGCCAGTCAAACGCAGGCTGAACTGTAGAGCCCAGGAGGCATGGGGACGGCGTGTTACAGCCCTTCCTATTGACCCGATTTAAGCACAAATCCCAAACCCAGCGGCCTCCTCCACCGAACAGCCCACGCGAGCAGAGGCCTCAGGGCACAGGATCCGCTGACAGCAGCAGTCAATGATCATTGCTTCAGACAGGGCCTCCCAGCACCCAGACCCACAGGACACCTGGCCAAGTAGGGGTGACGGGGGAGAATCCCTCCCACAGCCCCGGCGTGAGCAGTTTATGGCCTTGGTGAGAGTCGCCTGCCCTCCCATCAGCACTGACGGTATCACTGCAGGTGCTGCTATTCACCGCATTATCCAGCCCCAGTTCACAGATCCACCTCCCCGAAACTCCACCCCTAGGACAGCATCACGGGGAGAGTGTTGTTAACCTGGCATTGGGCCAGTCACTGTAAGCCCCCCCTTTTCCCAGTACACCCCAGGAGGGTCAGATCCGGGGTGAGGACTGCCTGCTGCACGGGGGAGAGTTGGAGGGAAAGGGCTCCTTGCCCCCTCTCACCCCACCCCTGCACAGAGGGCGAGGAAGCCTGAACCCAGCCTTTACGTCCGTGCCTGGAGATGCACGTGTCCGTGCCTCTACCAGCCTCACCATGAAAAGGGACTGGGAACATTTCACGTGCCCCGCTGGGGGCGAAGGCTGCTCAACCTCCCCAAACACGGCCCAGTCAGGCCACACTGAAATCCGGGCAGGTGTGCTAGGATCGTCCATCTCATCAGCCCCACGGCGGTTGCGGGGGCACTAGTCAGGAAAGGGCGATGGGAGAGGAGAGCTGGGGGGAAGGAGACAGAGCAGAGCAAGAGGAATGCAGGGTAGCTCAGATTCAGTCTCAGATACGCAGGGCCAGACCCTGCCCGGCTGCCGAGATGCCCACAAGCGCAAGCGAGGGGAAAATCTAGCTCCTAGTTCCATGAGTGAGACACGAACACAGACCTGGGGAGCACGTGAGTGGCACCTAGGGTGACCAGACAGCAAGTGTGAAAAATCGGGACGGGGGGGGGGTAATAGGAGCCTATGTAAGAAAAAGACCCAAAAATCAGAACTGTCCCTATAAAATTGGGACCTCTGATCACCCTAGCGGCAGCGTCCTCACTGCACTGGGGCTCACGCCAAACCCTAGGAGCCTGTCCACTGATCTCGGTGGGCTGTGGCTCAGAGCTGTGGTGCTGGGACCCCCTCTGCTGCCCTACGGGGTGTCTGACTTGTCCCCCAGCGCAGGAAGGATCAACACCACGCCAGAGTCTGCGGGGGCCCTTCCTCCAGGGCACAGCTTTATTCTTCCACTACTAAACTCACAGAGTAACTCAACCGACAGCCTTCCCCTGATCCACACTGGCTGCGGTACGCAGAGGCCTTCCCCTTTCCACCCACAGCTCAGCTCCCCAATCAATGGAGTCCTCTGCAGCAATCGCCAACCTGAGCCGGCTCTGATCCAGCCCCCCAAGATTCATCAGAGAAGGGGACGACCCCTAACACCCACAGCCATCAACTCCCGGAAGCGGGTCTGGGGGGCAGGGGAGGGGAAATCCTGCTCAGTTACTTACCAGGCAATAGGTGTGTTTCCGGGATCCACTGGTGAAGTTTTTAATATATATATATTTGGCTCTCCAAAAAAAATAAAAAAAAATCAAGCAACAAAAATACCCCCAAAAACAAACACACTGGGGAACAAAAAATGAACAAAACCCTCCAAAACGGCAAACGTGGCAGAAGAGGGGACGTAGCCAAGTCCTCGGTCGGCAGCTGTAAGTTTTTCCTTCGAGTTCACAGATCTCATTTATTTTTGTAGAAAAACCAATCAAACCAACCAACAAAAAATCCCAGCCCCCCCCAGCCCCTCCCGTTGCCGTCTCGAGTTCTGTTCCGCTGCCTTCCCTCTGTCGGCTCACACACATGCAGGCGGGGGCGGGAAGGAGGCGGCTGCTGTCCGATTGTCTTTCTGCTAGAGGCTGTGGAGCGGGAGGTGTGTGTGTGGGGGGACACAACAACACGGCTTGGTCCAAAAATCACAGCCACGTTGTTCAGAGACGGAGTGAGTTCTTATTTAAAAAAAAACCAGGGGGCTTCTCTCTTCCTCTTCTCTGCTTTCTTTCTTTTTTTTTCTTTTTTTCTTTTTTTTTTAGAAAAGCAAACAAACAAACAGTTCTCGATCTCAGTTAAATACAGAACTTGAAAAGTGTTCCAGAAAAAGTGCTGGCTAAATTAGCTCTGAAAAAGAAAGAGACGGAAGAGTGGGGTGAGAAAAGGCCAAGACAAACCCAGCCTATTCCCTTGGAGATTACGGTCACCCCTAGATGGCTCAGTAGAGATCAGACCCCACTGTGCTTGGTGCTGTACATACACGTGGTAAGACACAGGCCCTGCTCCAAAGAGCTTGCAGTTTTAATAGCAACCCAGACAACGGGCCCGATTCTTGTTTACACTAAGGCCCCTTTACACGGCATTGGGAGCGTAAAGAGGCCGTAAAGTCCATGGGAAAGTGACTTGCTGTTTCAGAGCAGTATAAAGAGGCCAGAGTATAAAGGAGAATCAGGTTCACAGGGTGGGAGAAATGAAAGACGAACAACCCCGTTTTATGCTGAGAAAGACTGGGACAGTGACATAAGTGGCCTGTTTTGCAAACGAGCTCAGAACTCTTTGGAAAATCTGGCTCCAGGCGGCACGCTAAGAGCTGGGCATTTCGGGAGATCCAGGCCTTATTCATGTGCTAAATGGGAGCTAAGTGACATGCCCAAGGCCACCCAGGGTGTCTGTGGCACAGCCAGCTCTCCCAGGGCCCACAAAGACAGACCTTCCCCTCTCCCTCTGGCTTTCCCCTGGCTTCAGTGGAGTTACTCCTGATTTACACCTGCGTGTGTGTGGGGAGAGAGGCAGCAGCTCCCTGTTCCAAACCATCTCACTCCCCTGAGAGGGGACACATCCCAGCCCACACGCCATCCAATCTTACCCTCAGTTAGTTTATACCCGTGAAGGGCAACTGAAGCCAATGGGCCTTTTGCACCAACCTGGGCTGTACCCCTTGCCATCCTGGGCCCTGCCCATCAAGCCTATATAGTCTGGATTCCACCGACTGGTCAATAACCTCCCATGTCCTGCCTCTGGCTGATCTAATGACAAACCATCCCTATCAATGCCTCTCAGCCCTCTTGCAATGCTCTGCATGGGAAGCAATGCCCTCCGGCCCCTGCAGCTGTCAGGAAGTGAGAGGCTGGGTGATCTCTATTGCGAATAGGGCATGGAGTACAGTCTGGGTGCAAACAGACTCGCTGGGAAAGGGATCAAATAGCCCTGGGGGAGGTGGGGGGAACAGGGAGCTCTCCAAGCCCTCTGTGGCTTGGTGCCATGGAAACCCTGGGCCTGGGCTTAAGCTTTGACCACTGCTTGGGATGTTTAGGCAAATCCTGTGTCTGGAGATGTAGCGGGAGCAGGTGCAAAGTGGGGCAGGGCTCTCCTCCCTGCCGCGGCCCGCACAGGATCCTCAGACCTACTCAGCAGAGCCCGGAGGAACCGGACAGTTCTCACACACTGCAGACAAACCCACAGTCCCTCCTAGCAAGACCAGCTACAGAGCGTGGCTGAACTGGAATCTGGTAGCCATCGGCCAGCGAGGATATCTGGCTCCTGACAGCATCCTGCCTTCAAGTCTGGGGATCAGGATTTCCCACGGAAGATAGCACCACCGCAGCTGGAAGGGTGTCCTGGGGCTCGTGCTTAGCCGCTGGCTGGCAAATCCAGGGGGCAAGATGCCCAGGTCCCAGTTACAGAAAGGTGAGACTAGCCCAAGAAGCAGCCAGTTATGTTCTGAAACCTCTAGGGCACCGTCAATGCTGGATATACAGCCCTCTCCCTGCACCCTGACCCTCCAGGGACAGGTCTCCTCTACGTACTGCAGCTAGACGCACAGAGACTCTAGCATCAGGGTGTCACCTCCCGAACTGGGTGACGCGAGAGCTCCTGTGCACGTGTGTGGGCAGACACGTGAACATGTGAGAAGCACCGGTTCCCCTCCGGGTATTCTCACGGGACCCCGAGCCTCTCACCTGAGACTTGCTGGGGGATCCGCTCCCCAGCCCAAGCTGAGCTCACACCCCAACCCATCAATTCATTGCCCCCTCCTTGTCCCGGGGGGCTTCCCCCTCTTTTCCTCCCCCTCCCGCTTTATCCTCCAAGATTAACCATGCCCTCCCAACGTGGCGGCCCAGGCCTGCGTCCCTGGGTGTTAGGGGCCAAGTTCGGTGCCTCCCCTCCCTCCGAGCCCCTCCCCGCCCCAGAACCTACCCTGTAACAAAACCTCGTTGTCCGGTTGGCACTTTAGATGACACTACAATGAGGTGACTGTAAAAGTGTCCTCGGGGTGTTGCTCTACCATTGGACCCAAAAACCCGCTCTTCTGGGCCGCAGCCATGATGGGATGCCCTTGGGGCGGGAAGCTCGGGTACCTGTAGTTGTCCTGCAGCTGCAGCATAGAGTCTCTCGGTACTGGGGAGATATTCAAGTCATTCATCAAGGGGCAAGCATACGCCCCCCGGTGGTGAGCCCTGGCCATCTCGAGGGGCTCCTTCTCGCCCTTGGAGGTGTTGGGGTTGCTCAGATGGGGGTTGAGGCAGGAGGCGTCAGCCCTCCCCATGAAGTCCACCAGCAGGCTGGCCCCAGGTTTGTTCTCGTAGGGGGGGCTCCGGGTGCTGGAGTTGGGCGAGTACCAGTAGCTAGGGTTTTTGCAGCTGGGGGAGTCGTAGAGGGGCTGAGGCATGGGGAGGTCTCGGCAGGCCATGTGCGCAGGGTGGGGCAGGCCGCTCCCTGGCATGCTGTGCTTGAGTGATTCACAGGCTGGCAGCTTGCGGATGTCGCTCGGCCGCAGATCCTCCTTGAAGGCCAGGGTCGGGGAGCAGTTGGGCGAGAAGGCTTTCTGCAAGCTGGCTTCGAACACAGTCTGCTGGGCCGGGGCGGCCAGCTGGTGCGGCAGGGCGGGGAAGTGTTTGCTCTCCAAGTCCGTCTGGCCCAGGCCGGGGGAATCGCTCTGAAAGCCTTGGACGAAGGTCCCGTCGGAAGGGGTGGAGGGGTTCATGGAGTAGGGCCCAGCGTAGTCGCCCGGCTCTCGCTCGCCGAGCCCGAAGCCCCGGGACTGGGAGGGGAGTGGGGACATGCTGCTGTCGCCGCTGTAATAATCCAGCCCCAAGTCTGTGCTCTCTTGAAACAGCGCGTTGACCTGCTGGGCTTTGGTGGGGAACTTGGCCTTCCCTGTGCCCCGCTCCTTCTTGGAGGCGCAGGCCCCTCGGGAGCCCCGCGGTTGCCTGGGCCCTGTGCTCCTCTTGGAGGGATACACCGAGGAGGAGGAAGAAGAGGAAGAGAAGTTCAGATGGGAGGCGTCAAACATGTCCACCTTCTTTCGCCTTCCCCGCCCGGGCTTGGAGCTGCTTTGGAACAGGACGCTCTGATTCCAGTTGTAACCCGGGGCCGAGGAGGCCTCGTTCCAGTCCATCATGAGCTTCTCCAGGCTGGACAGGCTGGACTGGCCTTCGCTGGACGAGGCCTCGCTGTTGGCCCGCCTGTACCCGGCCGGCTGGTTGAACTGGGTGCTGTCGGAGGAGGACTCAGAAAAGGTCTCCGAGACCGTCTGCTGCTTGGCTTTCTGGGGGGTGTAGTTGGAGATGTCCAGGATGACGTTGGGTTCGTTGATGTGGCACTCGAAGCCCGGGTTATAGAGCTGGCTGAAGGCCTCGGAGCTCCAATCCAGGCCCCCGTAGCCTTGTCGGAAAGTCCACTGGGCAGCGCTGGGGAACTGTCGGCAGTTCTCGGACGAGGGCTGGAAAGCAGCGGAACCTTTGGGGACCATGTAGCCGCCAGGGGACACGGTGCTGGCCCGGCTGTCGCACCTTAGGGGTGTGTGCGAGGAGCTGGAGAACTGGCCCGGCTCGGAGCTGGTGAAGAAGGAGGCCTTGCTGAGCGGCAAGCTGGGCCCCACTGTCTGCTGGGTGTAGCCGGCGCTGTGGGCGCTGCTGGGGGACGAAGGGAGGCTGTTCCCACTGCCGTAGGCGAAGCTGCAGTCCTTGTTGTTGGGACAGTCTTGGGCAGCGGGGTACTGCTTTCCTGGCTGGAACACGCTGGAGGGCGTCACGCTCTGCCCCGAGCCGTAGCTACCGTACTGGGCATAGCTGGTGGTGGCGGTGGGGTGAGCAGTGGGCGACCTGGAGACGGCCGAGGGCGGCACCAGCTTCTGGAAAGCGTCGGCCCCGCGGCAATCTGAGGCGGCCTGGGAGACCACATAGCCGGCTGCCCGGCTGTGGGAGAAGGACTGCCGGCTTGGCATGACTGCATGGAAGGGTGCCTCGGTGGTGGCAGCAGCAGCGGGCGTGACTTTGGCGCTCCTGCCAGGGTAGGAGGCCAGGCCCCGCTGGCTGGGCATGGTGTTGGGCGGGGCCGTGTAGGTGGCTGAGGACTTCCGTGACTCGGACCGCGAGGCTGAAAGGGCAAAGTCCAGAAGGTCCGAGGAGTCGTCCGAGTCCAGCAGGGAGCGGAAGTAGCCGGTGAAGAGGTTGTGCCTCTCCTGGCTGACCTCCGTCTGGGAGGATGGGTTGCTCCCGGTGAAGAATCCGGCCCGGCTGGAACAGCTGGACTCCAGCGCCGACGAGTGGAATGCCCGGGACTCTGCCCCTTGGTAGCTGCAGTTCCTGCTAGCCTGGCTGGAGAGGTGGCTGTGGTGGGGCGCCCATGGGCTCCCCTTGTCCCCGGCCCACTCCGAGGTGCCGTCACTGAAGTTCTGGCTGGGGTTCTGCTCTGGAAAGAGCACCCCATTCTTGCGAGCCCGCCTCTTCCGCTTGGGCTTCCCCACGGAATCCGGCTCTGGCCGGCCCCTCTTACGAGGGTGGACGGGGTCAGCGTGCACGGCGGCAGGGGCCTTCTTCTTCTTCCCGATGCCCTCGAAGAAGTCGCTGAAGGAACAGCGGGATGAGCGGGCGGCATGGCCCCCTCCCCGACCGCCAAAGCCGCCCGCCTTGCCCCCGCGCCGGCGGAAGCCCTGCACCCTGTGCAGGAAGTGGGAGATGCTCTGCGTGTCAGGGGCCTGGTGGATGGACTCGGGCTCACTGGGGGTCCAGCAGCGTGGTGGGGAGCAGCGCCCTGAGCACTGGCTCTGCCGGTTCAGGAAGGCCAGCTTGGCTAGCACATCCGAGTAGTCGGCCTTGCTGTCGTTGGTGTCGGCGATGTAGGAGGGCTGGGGCGAGGCCAGCTTCTGCTTCCTCCTCCTCCTCTTCTTCACCTCCGGGGTGGGCTCCTTGGGCTTGCCTGGCCCCAGCAGCAGGTTTTTGGGGGGCCGCCCCCGTTTGCGCTTCAGGATGATGGGCATCTCCCCCGGGGGGAAGACCACCACCACATTGCGGCCGTTGTTCTTCATCTTCAGCAGCGGGGTGGGCTCCATGGAGGTGCGGGCCGTCAGCTCCTTGCCCTCCACGCTCAGGTTGCTGCTGAGGGAGGAGACCTTGTAGGTGGTCTTGTTCCTCCTCCCCAAGGAGACGGGGATCTTGGCCATCTTCACCACCATCTTGCGCACTCCGCGGCATTTGCCCTTCTTGGCCTGCAGGGCTGCCTTCTGGATGTCGTCGGCCTCCAGGGCGGGAGCTGCCAGCAGGATGGAGACGCTGGGCTCGGCTGGCCCCGCCACTACCTCTGCTGGCATGGCCAGGGGAAGGACTCGGCTCTCCGCAGAGACCTCCGCCCTCCGGCCCCGCCCCGCCCGCCGCCGGCGACCGAGCATCTTTGGTTTGTCTGTTCTGCGCAGCGCGTATTTCCGGTGGTCGTCCCCACCCCGCCCCATGCCCCGCCCCGCGCAGGAACCCCGCTTCATCACCTCTCCCAGCCGGCAGCTACCGAGGCGGGGGTGGAGCGGATGGGACCCCAGGGGCTCAGCTGCCATGAGCTGGGGCTGCGGCTCCAGCAACTTGGGCAGGGGCCCTAGGGACGGATTGTCCAGTAACTGGGCCTCGGGATCAAGCAGCTGGGCTTGGGAGTCTAAGAGCTGGGGATCCAATGATTCGGGCAGAGTATCCAGGGCCTGGAGTCCCAGAGGCTCAGACAGGGGCTCCAGGGACTGGAGCTCCAGAGACTCCGACAAGGGCTCTAGAGACTGGAGCTCCAGAGACTCGGACAAGGGCTCTAGAGACTGGAGCCCCAGTGACTCTGGCAGCGGCTCTAGACTCTGCAGCTCCAGGGACTCGGGCAGGGGCTCCAGAGTCTGGGCATCTAGGAGCCGAGGCTGGGACTCAAGAGATTGAGAATCTAGTAACTGGGACTGGGAATCGAGCTCCTGGGCTGATAGCAACTGGGGCTGGGGCTCCAGAGACTGAGACTCCAGCAGCTGGGCTCCTGGACAGCCCAGCGAGGCCAGTTCACTCAGTATATCTGCGTCAGCCAGCTCCGAGTAATCCGTGGGGTCTGGCTCGGAGCAGCTGGCTTCGTCCGGGTTGCCGGGTGGCTTTGAGGCCGGGGCAGCGCTGCTCTGGCATCCTGGTACCTGGGGACTTTCCCTGCCTCCTTCCATCTCCTTCTCAGAGGGGGCAGGGTGAGTCTGCCTGGGCGGCTCGGGTTTGGCGTTGCACTGTGCCACCCTCTCCTCCGGGCTGCGAATGCTGTTGGCCAGCGTGGCTGAGGAGAAGAAGCTGTACTGGAGATCTCGGTCCCCGGTGCTGGCCAGCGTCCGGCTCTCCTCGCTGGGGGCTGGGTGGCTGTTGAGCCGCAGGCTGCCGCAGTCCAGGTGGACACCGCTGTTCTTCAGGTCCTCAGAGAGCCGGTTGAGGTCCTTCATGATGTCGATCAGCTGCACCACCGGGTGGAGGTTGATTTGCCCGTTGCCACACTTGCTCTTCAGCAGCAAGACGATGTTGTCGACGTTACAGCGGCCGGAGGCCAACGTCGCATTGGAGAAGGTCTTGGGGGCGCGGTCGTGGGTGGCTGTCTCATCCAGGCCCCCCACCAGGATCCGGGGGTCGCTGGCGCAGCCCAGAGCGTTGGCCGAGGAGAAGTCCTCTCCCTTGGTGGTACCAAGGGCGTGGAGGCTCTGGCACCTGTCAGCCGGGTCCCCATGGAGCAGTGAGCTGGACTGGTGCTCCCGGCCCAGCGCCGGGCAAGAACCCTCAGGGAAGCTCAGCACGCTACAGGATAAGGCCTTCTCTGCCGGGCACGCTGCCGGCCTCTGCCCAGGATGGCCTGCCTGGTAGAACTTGGGCTCGCGGACGTAGTCAGGTGAGCTGCGGATGGCACCAGACGTTACCACTGGGCCTGGGGGCTTCACGCGCATCCTGAACTCCTCCTCCCCCGGGTGCCTCTTGGTGGAACAGTTGCTGACATGGGTGTCGGGGAAGCCGATGCATGGACCTGAAACAGGCAGAGAAGCAAAGTCAGGCTCTTAATGCGGGGCAGGGCAGCGCTGGGCCAGCTAGCTTGGCACCCTGCGGGCTTCCACGGGAGGGGTGAATGCTCCATAAAGCACGGTACAGCAATGTCTCCTGAGGAGGGCTGGAAGGGATGGACTCGGTACACCTAGACTGTCCCTGCCGGTGTTTGTCCACCCTGTTCTTAAAAACCTTAGAAAACGGGGATTCCACAAGCGCCCTAAGGATCCTGCTCTAGAGCTGAACCCCCTGAGAGCTGGAAAGCTTCTCCTGCTAGCTAAGCCACAGCCCATCACAAACACAATGCTGTGATACCCCCCATCCCTCCCCGACACAGAAGCCACAGCTGATGCCCACTAGCAAAATCCCTCCCGCCAGCCCCAGCGGAAGCCTGCCAGGGCCGGACCCCTACCCCCCTCTATGGCAGCTTCCCAGGAATCCCTGGGGACCCCTTACTCACAGAGCTCCCTGCCCCAGCCTCGTTACGGGGTCAGCACTGAAAGCCCCTCTAGGGAGAGCCCACCCGTGGGGCAGGGGAACGGGAGTTGCTGGGAATTGTTCACAAGGGTGAGGCCGCCGATACCCAAACTGCCCCCCAGCCAGTCCTGCGGCTGCCCCACAGTCCCCCTTGCAGGGCCTGGGCCGGGTGAAAGGCCCCAGGAATGGCACTTACCCTCGGCCTTGCTGCTCCGGCTGTTACACTTGAGTTCTCTGCAAAGGGAAGAGAAGAGGCGTTTAGCTCGGAGAGGGGGCCTTCCCTGCACAGCCTAGAGCTTAGATTCATCTCCTCCAGCCCTGTGTCCGCATCCCCCACCCGACTTCTCTCCCTCACCCTGGGCTGGGGCTGACTCTGGACAGCTAACTCACTCCGAGCTCCCCCGGCAGGCACAGCCTGTAGATTTCTAATGTGCCCATCACCGTGGTATCAGGGCCATGGTAAGAACTCCACAGCAGGGGCTGCTCCCATGGAAACCAGCCTGGCTTGCATGTGCTATGGCATGGGCTGGATTTGGCCCAAAGCTCTAGCACCGAGGCAAGGATTGAAGGCATCTCGCTAACGTTTTCGTTCGAAGCAGGCTGACCCCTGCCTGGCCCCCAAGGGGGACGTGCCCTTCTGCTGCGATCAAGCAGGGTAAAACCAACACAGGAGCATGGGATTTGGAGCTCCGTCTGCTCCTTTCAAACAGGTAATGCCCCTGACCTGTGCCTGGCCTTGCACGCCTGAGCTACGGGCTGGCCTTGCATGCCTGAGCTATGGGCTGGGGATCTGCCTTGGGCCTTGCAACCCTGAGCTACAGGCTGGGGATCTGCCTTGGGCCTTGCACGCCTGAGCTAGGGGCTGGGACTTGCACGCCTGAGCTACAGGCTGGGGATCTGCCTCGGGCCTCGCACACCTGAGCTAGGGGCTGGGCCTTGCACGCCTGAGGGACGGGCTGGGGATCTGCCTCGGGCCTCGCATGCCTGAGCTAGGGGTTGGGCCTTGCACACCTGAGATACGGGCTGAGGATCTGCCTCGGGCCTCGCACGCCTGAGCTACAGGATGGGGATGTATCTTGGGCTTTGCACGCCTGAGCTACGGGCTGGGGATCTGCCTCGGGCATCGCATGCCTGAGCTACAGGCTGGGGATATGCATAGGGCTTTGCACGCCTGAGCTACGGGCTGGCCTCGCATGCCTGAGCTACGGGCTGGGGATGTGCCTTGGGCTTTGTACACCTGAGCTATGGGCTGGGCCTCGCACGCCTCAGCTATGGGCTGGGCCTCGCACGCCTGAGCTATAGGCTGGGGATTTGCCTCAGGCCTCGCACGCCTGAGCTAGGGGCTGGGGATGTGCCTCGGGCTTTGCACGCCTGAGCTAGGGGCTGGGGATGTGCCTCGGGCTTTGCACGCCTGAGCTAGGGGCTGGGGATGTGCCTCGGGCTTTGCACGCCTGAGCTAGGGGCTGGGGATGTGCCTCGGGCTTTGCACGCCTGAGCTAGGGGCTGGGGATGTGCCTCGGGCTTTGCACACCTGAGCTATGGGCTGGGCCTCGCATCCCTGAGCTATGGGCTGGGCCTTGCACGTCTGAGCTATAGGCTGGGAATCTGCTCTGGGCCTTGTACACCTGCCCTTAGGCTGGGGATCTGCCTCGGGCTGGGATGCTGCTCCTGGGCTTTGTGCACCTGCTCCACAGTCCCTGGACCTTCTGCACATTTTCCAGCCTGCTCCTTCAGCCTCCTGCTCCCTTTGCACCAGGCGCAGAGTGCCAAGCAGCCCACACCAAGGGAAAACGCTTTGCAGATGTACCACCGCTAGGTGTCCCCTGTGAGCTACAGATCCTCCTCCAAGTGTTGATGCATATTAACCAGCTAAGCCCTGTGCACTCCTGGATTCCTTCCCCACTGCCCCCTCCCCTTCCCCGTCAGCAGAGCTGCTCCCACCTACTGCTTAAAGTTTGCAACCTGCGCTCCTTGTGGCCTGAGAGAAAGCCCCTTTGTGCCCAGCCAGCCAGCCCTTTCCTTTCACCCAGTCGCCTGGAGAAGCAAGCACCTGGCACTATGCTTTGGAAATGGATCCATTGCAGCCTGGTCGTCCCCTCCCCCGGTCCCGGGTCTGCAAGGAAGGAAGGAAGGGGACGAGAGAAAGAAAAGTTCTTTGTTCCCAGCGTTTCCCGAGGATGGATGGGCCCGGAGTGGGGACGCCCCAGGCCCCATCTCCCCCGCACCCTGCAGGCAGTGAGGGGCTCTTCGGGGAACATGGCTTCATTTATCCTTCCACAGCAGAGAGGGCCGGGGTCTGGCACCTGGCGGTCAGGCTGGGGACCCTCGTCAGCAGCCCGAGGCGAGGAGACCCCCATGTAATGTCCCCCATCTTGATGGGCGCTCACCCCCAACACCGAGCAAATCTCCACCCCTACACCCATCACTTGGCCCCTCTGGATGGCAGGAACCCAGCCCTCTCACAGAGCCAAACTCTTCCTGGGGGTTGACCCCGTTCCCTGTACGTAGACGCTTCAGGGTTCTCCTGTCGCTGTGGTCAATCCACCTCCCCGAGAGGCAGTCGCTAGGTGAACGGACGATCCCTTCCGCCCGCTCAGCCCCGTCAGGGCCACGGCGCTCCATCTCACAGGGCGGGGGATTTTTCGCAGCCTAGTTGCCCTGCATTTTAGGTGTGCGACCAGGCCTGCGGTGAGCCACTCCTCCGGAGCCGCATGCTGCCAGGACCGATAGCACCTAGGGAAGCAGGAGGCTCCCCCGTTCGGCCCAGTGGGGCGTGAACGCCAGCACTATTAAACAGGCAGCAAACACCCCCCACGCCAGGGCTGCAGCAGGGGGGCTGGGGTGGGACCCAGCAGGGACGCAGGCTGCTCTCAGACTGGGCCCAGCTTTAAACAGGCTAAATAACAAGGAGCTGCTGGCTCCCCCACAAGCTCCCCATGAGGCAGGAGTCTTTCCCCCCCTCCTGCCAGCAGCACCAAACAAAACCCATTTGCAAGGCAGCAGGAGAGGGGGAGGGGTTGGGCCACCCCTCCCCCACCCTTGTCACAGCGGTGCAAGGTAAATCAGGGAGGGGTGGGCATGGGAGGGCACTCAGCATCCTTCCCCACAGGCTGGAGCTCCACTGGAGGCTAGGACGCCTGAGGGTCAACATCTGCCCCCTCCTGCCAGGCCTCGTCCCCCTTTGCACTCCTCCTTCTTGCACCCTGTTTAGCGTTCCTCCCGCCCCGCCTTACTGCCCCCTCCCTAGCTCCCCCCCCCATGGTTTTCAATGGCTCCTGCCCTGCTCCGAATCCCTTCCACCCCCGAAGCCCCTCCGCCCCGGCGCTGCTCATGGAAAGTTGCTGCAGCAGGAAGTGACCTCAGCTTTTTGGCAGGCCATGCTGGGCACTGCCGTGAGCCCGGCCGGGCGCTGCGCCATCCAGCACCCTCTGCGGACCAGGACAGAAGGCCCCCGTCTCCGCCAGCTTGGGCATTTCAGCCCCACCACGTGTCCCTCCTTTTTCAGCGTTGCCCGCCCCGCGGCTCGGATCAGGATCCTGGCTTCTGGGGCCTGCCTTTCACACACCGGCAGGGGCCCTGGCTCCCCTTCCTCTCCCGCCCCCTCCCCCTGAGAACACCCGGTGCTTAGGGCTGCCGTTTCCAGGCAACGCTTGGCCAGATGTGGAGTGAGAAGGGTCAGGATCCCATGGAAAAGCACCAGCGCCAGCAGGGATCAAACGCAGCGACGCTGTTGTTATGTGCGGGGCGGGAGGAGAGGCGGGACGGGCCAGCGGCTGCAGCAGGAGGGAACGGGGACACCAGGAGACCCGAGTTCGGACCTTGGGCCAGTCACTTCACTGCCCTATGCCTCAATTTCCCCTCTCAGTTAATGCTACTGACCAACCTCCCTGGGGCAGAACTGCCACGGACAGAGGATGCAGTGCCGGGCGGTGGGGAAGCTGGGCGGTGGACCCTGTCTCTCCCCGGCACGGGCGCAGAGAGGGGCACTGGGTTGGGGTGACTGGGTTATTTCATTGCACTTATGAAACAGGCTGCCTGCCTGGGCAAGTCGCCATGGCCCAAGGTGGCTATTGACAGGCCGGTTCTCTGTGCAGCGTGCGGCCCGGGGCCTGCGCTCCCCCAGCGTGCTCAAGGGGTTTTGGCTAAGTGCTGGGTGGGTTTTATAGCTGGTGAGGGGCAGCATTAGCGTATTATGGGCAAGCGCAAGGTCTAGGCAAGCGTTCCCTACATAGCTGTGCCAGGGCCCCTCAATCCCAACCTGCAGCCTCCCTGCAGCCACTACGCCAGCCCTGGGGTCACCATTCAGCACAGAAAGATCCGACAGCCAGAAACACTGAGGTGCCCCCCCAGAACAAAATACAGGTGGAGGTCTTGGATAGAGGTGGGCAAAGCCCAGAGCCTAGGGTGACTGGACAGCAAGTGTGAAAAATCGGGATGGGAGTGGGGGGTAATAGGAGCCTATATAAGAAAGAGACCCAAAAATCGGGACAGTCCCTATAAAATCGGGACATCTGGTCACCCTACCAGAGCCAACCATTCGTCCCCTCCAAGCTGGGTGCTCTGATGAACGGAGCTGGCTCCAAACCTAGGCTGATGAGGGTTTGCAGAGCTGAGCCCTCGCGGCCCCAGTCAGGGGTGCCAGGCTCGGGCGAAGAGCCCAGGTGCTGCCACCCCCTTCGCTCACCGCCCACCCCAGGCCAGCTGCAGCAGAGTGAGACGCTTGCTGCGGGGCAAAGGCAGGTGCTCCAGGGGAGGCAGCGCTGGCAGGCCCAGCCCGGATTCAGCTGCTGGGGGTGGGGGGAGAAACACAAAGGCCCCATTCAACCCTGGGCACAGCCCCTCTGCAGCACGCCTGCTCAGGGGAGAGAGAGGCAGCACAATCCACCCGCATGGCTGCCCCAGAACAGGCCAACCTAGGGGGCATGAATCAGATCCTTAGGCCCAATTTCAGATGGCCTCAGCCTCCAGTGCACTGGGAAAATAAAACACGGGGCTGCTCCCCCACCCCCTATAGATAACACAGGGCTGCTCCCCCACCCCCTACAGATAACACGGGGCTGCTCCCCCATCCCCTATAGGTAACACAGGGCTGCTCCCATCCCCTGTACATAACACAGGGCTGCTCCTGTTCCCTATAGATAACACGGCGCTCCCCACATATCATATAGATAACCCAGGGCTGCTCCCATCCCTATAGATACCACGGGATTGTTCCCATCCCCTACAGATCCCACGGGGCTGTTCCCATTCCCTACAGATAATACAGGATTGCCCCCATCCCCTACAGATACCACGGGACTGCTCCCATCCCTATAGATACCATGGGGCTGTTCCCGTCCCCAATAGATAATACAGGATTGTCCCCATCCCCTCCATATACCACGGGGCTGCTCCCCCTCCCCACAGAGAACACGAGGCTGCCCTGCGCCCTGGAGCCGTTACCTTGGCCGCGAGTGCTTGCAGTGCAGATTCACTTTGAAGTTCCTCTCGCCGCCGTCCGCCTCGCTGTGGGGCTGGCGCAGCCCGGAGCCCTGGGCGCGCTGGAACCACTCGGCTGGCGGGCTGGCTCCGTTTTCCAGGCCGATGGGCTGGCAGGCGAGGGAGCTCCCATCTGTGACAGAGCAGCACACAGACCCAGGCGCGTGAGCCGAGGGGGAACGCAGGGTCCCGCGCTGGGGGCAAGGGAGAGGCAGGGGAACTTGGCGGTGACGGGGGTTTGTTCCAGCGACAGGTGAACGGGCCCAGAAATGCCCTTCCTGCGGGGGAAAGGGGGGCAGCGACGGCGTCTGGGGCGCAAAGGGGCAGCGGCTCTCGCCCACCCCCACCCCCCGCATGGCAGGCCCTGGGGAGGCTTATGCAAGCAGCAGCAGCAGCACAGAGCCCAGCAGGGCCCTTTGCTGAATCGTGCTCCACTCTGGCATCTTAAACACAGGCTCCCACAGGGTTATTCAGCCTGTGTGCGCGTGTGTGAGAGAGAGAGAGAGCGGGTACAGATAGCAGCACAGGCATTCACGCCTACCCATCTGTCTGCAACTGTCTGTTTGTCTAAGCCGCTCTCTCTCCCTCTCCACCCAAATGTGCCGGAGAGAACTGACAGGCTCCCTCTGGCCACCGAGTGAGGGGTGACGGCGCCACCTCCTCCCCCCGTTTCGCCTCCACCCCCACGCCCAAGGTCACTGCTTGGGCAGCGTTCTGTACACGGACGCCTTTCCATCAGCCTGGATGGAAGCACGGATGTACACAGGCCCTCGGTCTGTCCTGGTGGCATCAGCTGCAGGCCACGTGCTGACATTTCCAGTGTTTTTCCAGGGTGATTCCCCTCCTGCCCACTCGTCACTCCGGCCCCATCCCCATCTCGCTCTTTCTTGGCTTCCTCTGGCTCGTGTCTGTTTGCCCATCTCACTCAGGATCTAGCGGAGCCCCAGAGGAAGTCAGCCAGGCTCTGAGCTCTGCATTAGGGCTCCCCCTGCCTGTGGGTGTGCTGCTGAGTTGTGGTTTTCGCCCTCTCTTTTGTGCTGGTGCAGATGTGCGGGCGCTCGTGTGTGTGTGTGTGTGCATGCCCGTGTCTCTCCCGGATTGTGTCTCTCGTTCTTTGTGCGATTGTGAGCCGGTGTTACTGTGTGGCTACCAGCCTCTTCTGGGTTGTGTACCCGGGTCTGCGTTTGTACGTGTGTCTCCGTCTCTCTTCCTCTGTATCCTTCCGTGTATGTGTGTGTGTCTCTATATCGTTGTATGTCTGCCGGTGCCTCTCCCATGTGTGTCTGTCTGCTCCCCACCCTTAGCCTGTGCGACTGTCCCTCTCTCTGTCAGCCTGTGTCCTTCCAACACACACACACACACACACCCATGATCCAGACTGTTCCCGTTGCCTGCATTAGCGTGACAACTTATCAACGAGGCAGGGAAGGAGAATTCAAACCTGTCAGTTACTCAGTCTCCATCTCTTCGCCTCCCTCCCCATCCTTGGGTCTCCTGGCTGGCAGGGAAATGCAGGCAGCCCTGCCTCCAGCCCTGCACAGAGCGGCTGCTGCTGGCCCGGGCGGTGTCGAGTTACACCAAGGGGCAACGTGGAGCAGCAAAATATGCACTAGAAAGACCGGTCTAGTCTCTCCTGCAGCTGCTAATGGGCCCGGAGCTGGGAGCTGCTAGAGGAGAGGCAGGCAGGAAGCGCACAGACGACTTTCCAGAACAGCCCCCGGGGTACCAATCCCCCCCACCCTCTCCCCGCACATGCTGCTTTCCCTTTTAATTCAAGTGAAACGTGGAGAGACTGAAAACCAGTCAGGGACTGGGATGGGGCCAGAGCCGTGTGTCCGTTAATCAAGAGCGGCTCTGTCGGGTTTGGGGCAGTTACTCCAGCTTGACGCCGGGACAAATCAGGGCAGACCGTGGCCAGGGCGATGCAAGCGCACGCCATGCACAGCCTGTGCACCCCCAGTCGCAAGGACACAGAGTCACCCGGACACACCCAGGGCAACTCACGCGGCACACAAACACACGCACACACGTGGGCGCACATGCACCCCGAGAGACGCGCACACAACTCCAGAGACACACAGTCACCGACGCGCGCACACAGCTCCAGCCAGCTTCTGCGCGGGCTCCTCTCTGGTTGTAACGAGACCACACTTGCTCTGGGTTATTAAAGCCTCTTAACGACTAGGCACAGGCCTGAGCAGCTGCTGAGCAGACAGAGGGGAGGCAAGAGGCGACTCCCCCTGCACCGCTGACCCCCAAAAGGCGGAGGGACTGGAGCACACAGCTCTGTGCTAGGCATAGGGGTGGGATATGGGGACCTGCAATATCTGACGGGCTTGGCTGCTGCTGACGTATGATGGGTGAACAAGGGATGCTCACCTGGCCAAGAGAGAGACCACGGCCTCTGCCCTCCACCCCTGCTCTGGGCTTTTCCAAATGGAGGGCCGGGGTGCACCAGAATGCAGCTCCCTTGGCCGAGTGCAGAAAGCGTGTCCCCTGGGCAGCGACGCGGATGCAGTTAACCCCGGCGGGCTCCTGGCAAGCCTGGTGTGAACGCAGAGTAACTCCTCTGTGTTCCATGGGGGGTGACTCCGGATTCCCACCCACGACACAGGCAGCAGGGCCTGCTGAGAACCGGAATGCAGAAGAGGGGGGCTCCAGGCCCCCAGAACAGACCTGTGACTCAGTCCCCTGTGTTATATCATGGAAACCGTGCGACACAGCTTGCTTGCTCCTCTCCCAGATGGCGCCGGGCACTGCCCGCCCAGCTCCAATGCCCAGAGAGATTTGGGGGGGTGGGAGGCACCTCATCCCTACATGTACCTAGAGGGCAGTGAGCTCCCACCCTGAGCCCAACCCCCCTCGGCTGGGGCGTGCAGAGGGAGTGGGAGTGGGCGGGGTAGGGGGTCCGGGAGGAGGGGCCCGTTAGGCGGATGCTCTCCACACAATGTTCACTTTCACCTCTCTGCTCCCCCTCAGGCAGCCTGCCACATGGTCTGCATTAGGAGCTCTGGACTTCACCATTCCCGGGTTGTTAGCCAGGGGGATTTCTCTCTCTCTCTCTCTCTCTCGCTGGTTACAAAACACGGCTAGAGACCACACAAGAGAGAGAAGATGCATGGTGTGTGTGTGGGGGGGAGATGCTTGGAGGAGCAGGAGGGAGGAAGAGACACAGAAGGAGAGACAGGAGCAATGCACAGGGTGTGTGTGAGAGAGAGATTGCAGGCACCTCTGTTTCCCACCTCCTGACCCCTGGAGCCTCGGGAAGATAACAGCCCTGAAGAGTGCTGACTCGCCTTTCAGAAATCCAATATCCTCCTGACTACCTGGGTTCGCCACCCCCCCTCCCAGGATTAATCCTGCTGCTGAAAATCTTTAATTAGTTTAGCAGTTTCAGGCTTCCTGGTGGCAGGAAGCAGAGACACAGACTCCACCAGCCCTCCCCTCTCCTGGGAAGCTGTCCAGGGCCCGCTGCCCCATGCTGGAGGGATGGGGGGCACACGGGGCTCCCTCTGAAGCTCTAACGTCCCCCTACCCCTGAGCTGGAGGAGGGTGACTCCAGGAAGGACATGGCCTCTTTCAAGGTGTTTAATTCAGTCTGGTGCTGAGCTGAGGTGGGGGGTTGGGGGGGGAAGCCAGCTGTGTTCAGGCCCACCTTGAACCGCTCTGAGCCCAGCAGGCAGACGGGGTGGCCCGGGCCAAGCGCGGAGGGGGTGAGCTAAGACAGGGCATGCCTGCCCCAAGGACTAGGCCACTGCGGTCAGTGTCACGGCCCAGCCCAGCATGCCTGCACCAGGCTGATGGGGTAACAGAGAAGCTTTGCTCTGCCGCTCGCCCACCCCTGCGACAGCTGCTGGCTAGCAGTGCCACGGGGAGACTGCATTAGGTGGGGGAGTGAATTGTCACCAACCCAGCTGAAAGCCCAACCCCACCTAGTGCTGGGTGGCAGCGTCCCATGGGGAAGGGACTTGCTCCGCGCAGCCATCGGAGGAGCTAATGACGGAGATGAGATCCGAGTGGGAATGCCCTGTGGGACACGGATGAGCTCTGGTACTGAGGCCCGCCTGGAGACCATGGGGATGGGCTCTGCACTGAGGCTCGGGGCCCACCCGGAGACCACAGGGATGGGCAGGCAAACAGCAGTCACCCAGCAGCTGTGCAGACTGGAGCGCTAGGGACATTTGCCAGGTCTGGACTGCGCCTGCTAAGTCCTTCACTAACCAGGATGTTGCACTGAAACAGTGCCACACACTGGCCACCTTGGGCGCAGCCACCTGGTCCTTCCCTGGCTTCCCAGTTTGCCCAGCCGATTTGTCCTTGGCTCCAGAATTCTTCCCACCCTCCTAATGGCCCCAGTGCCCATCCTTGCTGGGGGGTGAGACCGCAAATCTGGAGCTCTCTCAACACCACCCCATTGCTCACAGCCTTACCCCAAACAAAGCTGCTCCCTCCTTGCTCTTTCTGCCCCTCGGCCATTTGTAGATGGTGCTTTGTGGGCCCCCGATGCCCCCGGCAGTCACTGCTCAGCCCCCGTCGACCCCAACCTGCTCCATTGAACAAACGTCCCAGGAACCAGGCCGGGCCTTCCTGACATAAATAGAGATCAGCAGGGTGCTGACTCCTCGGCAGGTGGGTTCAGAGGGTTCCTGTGTTTGTCCAACCTCCCCGCACTCAGCTCCTCTCCTGAGCTCTGCAAGGGGTCGGAGGAGATGATCTAATGGGCCCTTCTGGACTTAAAAGCTACACGTGTCTAAACTCTAGGAGCCCTCCCCTCTGTGGCCTTATGCAGCCCTGCCCCCTGCATCCTCCTGCCCCCTGGCACTCCTGTGGCTCCCCATCTCGCTCTCCCTGCACCCCGTGGCTGCAGCATAGACCTGCCCTTAGCATGCTCCTGGGCCTTTCCAGAACACGTCCAAGCATCTGCTAGCTCAGAAAGCCATCACACCCATCCCAATGCAAATACTACCACCGCTCCCCCCCGCCAGCGCTCGCAATGGCGGGGCCGTCTCATCACCCCCCTTCCACAGCTGGGGAAATCAGGGAAGGGCCGTAAGCCAAAGCAAACAGTGAGGCAAACAGCCCAGCCCAGCCGGCCTGGATTCCCAGGCCCGTGTCCTCCACGCTGACACCTCAGCAGTGGGGGGGAAACACAGAGAAGGGCTCAGAGCAGCGCGGGGTGGAAGAGGCCTTCAACAGACACAGGGTGGACAGGGCGGGGAGGTGGAGGTCACTTGGAGAGAGGAGCAGACGGTGTGTAGCGTCCCGGGGCAGGAGCTCGGTGGTTACCTGGGTGGGGAGGCACAGGGAGCCTCAGGGTTTCCCCGGGAAAGTCCCAACTTCAACTGATTCCCCTCACATCCAATGGGCTGCTTTGTATCAAAAGAGAACAGAAGGAAGTATTCACCCGTGCCACCCACCAGAGCTCTGCGCTGGGCTGGGGGAAGGAGTGCCAGAACGCTCTCCTCCCCCCCCAGGCGCACACCCTCCACCGGGGGGTTCTGTTTAGTTTCATTCAAGATACAAAATGCAGATGAAAAATGCCGGGGCTGGCCAGGTCCAAACCCCACCCCGGGCCGCAGGGCTGTGAAGAGAAACAAATTCACAATCTCGACGTAACAGGGAAACTGAAACACCAAAAGAAAGAAACCCAGAGTTCTTCTTTGAGCAGATTCCAACTAAATCACCTTCCCCGGGGCAGTCAGTCCCACTTCCGACACACTGATGCCCAGGAAGACTCTGGCCCCATGGCCATCTTTCTCCCTCTTCTGTCCATGCCCATTTCTGTTCCCGCCCCATTCCTCAACTGCCTTTTCTCGCCATCTGGTGCAAGAGTCTTCTCCTCTGCAGCTCCCGGCTGTATTGCCTGCCGAACTGCAGGTCTTTCCTCCCCTTGCCCAACCTCCAAAGGTCATTCTCCCTCTCCATCATCACAGTGACTGTGCTGAGTGCTCTGTGGCTCTTGGGGGAAGAGAGGGAGGTGGAGGAGTGAAAGGAAGGATGGTGTTGTGGTGATGGCTGTGGACTGGGACTCAGCAGGGTGGGATTGCTGGCCTTGCTACAACCTTCTTTGGGAAAACCAATTCGTCTCTCTGTGTCTTGGCTCCCTATCCGCACAATGGGGTGATAACCCCGCCTGTTGTCTATTTCGATCGGAAAGTCTCCGGGCAGGGCCTGTCTCGCCCTGTTTCTGTGCAGCACCTGGCACAGCAGGGCCCTGGGTACTACCCTAGAGCAGGGGTAGTCACTTAGATTTTTGCTAAGTTCTAAATTTCTCGGTCAAGGTAGAGTCAAAATCCAGACTCCAGAGAAAACAATAAAAAATAACACCAAGGACAATAATATGTAAATAAAAAAATTCCGGGGTCAGTTCAAGAGTATCCGGCGGTCTGGATTTGGCTCGCGGGCTGCTGATTGATTCCCCCTACCCTAGAGCGGTGCTATCCCAAAAGCAAGTGGCGGTACATTGTAAACGCAGAATCCTCCAAAGCTAGGGGCTTGGAGAACGAGAACTGATGGCTTAAGACGCAAACCGGAAGAACTACTTGGGATCGGCCCTCCCCACCCCCCCGCTCTGGTGAGACAGCTGACAGAGCAGCAGTGAAGGGCTCAGGGCTGATGGCAGTGGGGACGGTGCAGCCACAGACCTCCTGTCACCAAATCCTTGGATGCAAATGCACATGGAGTTCAGAGACCTGCCTGTGACTGATGCTGGATTCAGGAATAAGCCTCCTCCGGGATTCACTGGCTGCCCAGCCCCGTAGGGCGCTGCAGCAGGCTTTTCAGAGGAGATGAATCAGGCAGACGCTTGGCTGCTCTCACCCCCTGGCACCTCCTGTCCATGTTACTGCACATGAGGCTCGCCTTGCCGATGCCCCCGCTCCTCCAACGCGCCTCTGAGCCCCCCACCGGCCTTGGCACGCTCCCGTTCGCCACGTTGGTGAAGAGCTGGTCTGGATTCGCAACTCCAGCCTTTTATCAAGGACCATCCCAAATGAGCCTGTGTTGGGTGGTACCTCGGCATAGCAACTGCAACCCTTGGCTTCTCCCCCCTCCTCATTCACACAGGCACCCCAGGGGAGGGCAAAGACCTCAGAAGAGAAATTTGTCCACACAGCTTTTTCAGTGCCCCAGAATCCTGACCTGAGAATCCCCCTGGCTAGACCACTCCTAGCTCCACCCCCATCTCTGCCAGCTCCTTTCTGTCCTGATGAAAACCAGAGCAGAACTGCAGCCCCTCCATTTCTGTTGAGGTCCTGGGGCAGCCCACAGCCTTCCAGATCTCCTCTACTTTTCAGCAGGGGCAGCTGCTCTCACTGAACAGCGGTGGTGGCGGCAGCATGGCCAACCCCCGTGTTAAAAAATCAGGAGTCACACCCCCCCCCCCAAAAAAAATCACAAGATTTTTAAAAAAAAATCACAAAATGTGGCGGCCGTCTTTTGTATTTGTCTTGCGTGTTTCCAAGCGAGAAACTATCCCCCGCCCCAATGAAAACGGAGATTCTCACATAAACTCTCATGACTCCAGGAGCTGGAGCTGTAGGAAACCCATGAAATCATTGTGAGAGTCGCGCTCAATCCACGAGAGTCAGCAACACGGTCACAGATTGGCTGCGTAAAGACAGAGGAGCAGGTGGAAACCGATAAAGCCATTTTATCCAGTTCATTCCAGCTGGGCAGCCGGGGTTTTGGAGGTGGAACAGCGGAGGACTAGGAGGGGTGTGTGTGCGTGCGGAGGGATTGTTTGACCTTAACGATAGCCATCATCCTGCAAAAAAAGAACCGACCCTCTCCCCCCCGTGCTCCCATCACTATTCGCCATACTTGAGCATTCCACTACTGACTCTTTTTTTTGGCATTTATAATGAGAAGACAGAACAGATGGCCAGAGTGTTTCATCTTAGGTAACGGGTCCAGCAGATTTACCTCAGCTGACGGTATCAGGGGGTTACAGCCCCACTGGAGCTCGAGGTCATGGGAGCAGAGCTTTCCTAGGTCCCATGGAGCGGAATCGGGTAGCAAGCCGGGGAACTTCTCTCCAGCAGAGATGGCCACAACCCAGTTCCACTCTAGCGGCGAGAGCGAATGGAGAGAAATGTCACACGTGAGATGCTCCATGGCGGGCGCTGGGAGCCTAGCAGCAGGGTGCAGAATTGCTAGGCAGATGGCCCCATTATGGGCACCGCCTGGGAAACTCCCACTCTTTGGATTTGGGTGGGAGACCTGGCACACGGAGCTGGCGACAAGCTAGCTCTCGACAAGGGGTAGAAGCCTCCATCTGTGGAGCATCTACAGTAGCAGGCTTGGACACAGCCACCTGGCTGGCTCCCGCAGGGGTAATGCAGGCTCCAGAAGACGGGAACCCCTGGAGGGTGCATTAGAGACAGTCCCCTCCTTCCTCACGACTCTGGCACGTCTGGGATCTGGGCAGTGCATGCAAGCCCATGCCCAAAGCCCAGCCACCCAGGGCTCTGCGCTAGACACAAGCAGTGGAGAATTAAGCTCTCACCCGACAGAGAGCGGCATCCCAGAGATCTTCAGGGCAGGCCACACGCAAGGTGAAGGCACTTCCCGCCTCTGGGACGAGGGACGGAGGCCTCTGTCCCCCTCTCCAGCCACAACACCTCCCTGCTGCAAGCAGCTTGACCGACCCCCATGAGAACGCGTATCCACTGACTTCAACAGCTCAGCACCACCACTCTCGTCCGCTCTGGGCCTGGCGTGCGAGCATGACCCTCCCACTCCTGGGCACATGGGCGCAGCACACCCTGCTGCCTAACTCCACAAAGTCTGCTCTCCCAGTGCTGCGAGAGGAGCGTGCTCCCTTCGGGGGCAGAGATGAGACCACTGCAGGGGCACCGATGGCACCAGAGAGCTGGTTTTTCGCCACCCCCCCCTTGCCCTGGCTCAGCATGGCCCTCACACGGTGACCCTAAGAGAACCACCCGGCCTCCTCCCCCAACCATGCACCTCACCAACGCGGCTCATACCAGTGCATTCTGGGAGCGTTGGTTTTCGGGCGACCTCCAACCCCCAAGCACTGCCCGATGGGACAGGATTAGGGAGCCCGTCTGACCCGGGAGCAGCTCAACGCGTCTGTCTCCCCATCCATGCTGGGTGGAAACCACTAGAGATGCTGCTGCTGCAGTCACACCGGACAGACAGACCAACCGACCTCCTCCCGGGGCGCCCCAGCACTCTGCAGCTGTCAAGGGGGGCTGCTGACGCAGCCCAGGCATTGCGCGCTCCAAGGGGCCCAGCCTGCGGCTTCTTTCGGCTCTGTCCCACCTGGTGCAGACAGGGCCTTTGATGCTCGGCCCGCCTGGTACCAGTCAGCCCAGGAGGCTTTGCTGGTGCCTCTTGAAAGGGGCCTTTCCCTGCTGCAGCCAGTCAGTCTGGGCAGGGGCTGCCAGGCAGCAAACTAGCCTCCCCCCACACATGCAGGGTTCAACGGTGCAGCCGCCTCTTGGGGGGGTGGTTGATTCTATCCTTAAAGGCCAGATTTTTCCCTGCCTCACCACCCCTGGATCCAGGGGAGCTGGGCAGGGTTCGGACCCTTGTTTCCTACCTGGCTGGGGTGGAGCGACCGGGCCTGCCTCCCTCCAGCCCCTTCCCTCCCCACCCCTTCCCCTTCCTCGGAGGGGCTCAGGGAAGGTGCTTCGGCGGGGGAGGTGGGGCTTGGGAAATCAGCCGACAGATGGACTGCTGAAGCCGTGGCACCTCGGCCGGCTGGAACAGAGAGCTGCAGTTCAGAGAGAGCTAGCAGGGAAAGGAGATAAATTTAGCTGCCTTCCTCAGTGCCAGCTTTGTTCGCCCGCCCCGCTGAGCTGGAGATGGTGCTCCTCTCCTCCAGCAGCTCCCTGGCCCAGCATGCCTTGCAGGGCTGAGCGGCCATGCCGACGCCTGCCTCTGCTCTCAGCTTTATTGTTTCGCACCTCGGGCCCGACCTGCGCGGTCACCTACACTCCACACCTGGGCCTCGTGCCCACCACTGCCCCCTCCGGGTAGGACGGTGGCTACCACCCTGCCCCTAAGGATCTGCAGAAGGGCCCCCCCTTAGAGACAGACCACGAGGCTGAGCGAGGGTGTATCCCTGCCCAGCATCCGCCCCACGCCGGCTCAAGGCACAGGCTGGCTTTTCTGCGCAGGGAGTGGGCTCTTTTCCCATCTCAGGCTGGCTATGGAAGCCAAGCTGGGATGTGTGTGTGGGGGGGGGGGAGGCTGTAACCTTTCTACGGCACGCGGAGGGTTAACGCCGGGCAGGCTGGATGCTGGGAGGCCAGTAATGTTTGGAAGGCGCCAGCTGGAACCATGCCCGTCCCAAGCTCTAGAGACGGTGCTCCCCAGAGCCGGGGAGAGAGGGGCAGGAGGGTGGAAATGCACATACCCAGGGGAGGCAGAGCAATCCCGCCCTGTGTCTCTGTCACACAGGTGGGTGTGCAGCGCCCCGCATGGACTCCAGTCACCTGTGCACCCATCTCGGCTTTTAGCCCCATGAGCAGGAAGCTCTGGGGCTGGGGGAGGAGAGAGCCAGGGAGCTGCAGGGCGGGCAGCGAAGAGCGTGATGGACAGAGTGGGAAAGAGGCGGCGAGGGAGTGAGAGAGGCAGAGGAATCGCTGGGCCCGTTTCCTGAGCCTGGCTCAGGTGTGCAAGGCGAGCGACTGCAGCGGTTCGTGTCCCTAGCTACCATGCCCCTGTCTGCTCTCCTAGCCCGTGGAACCGAGTCTGTGGGCTGGCAGTGCCCGGGCGCCGACTCACCCTTGCCAGGTGACCCACCCCTACACGCTGTCCTTATTATAGGCCAGCGTGAGCGCAACGAACCCAGGCTGGGTTTCAATCCACCCAGCCCCAGTGCACTTCGCCTGCCATGCTGGTGACTCACCAGCAAAGCGGGCAGGGGAGGAGGGCAGATAAGGGGGGTGGGGGAGACGCACAGGTCCCTCCCTCGGCCAATTTTAGAAACCAGCTAGACAAGAAGGGCCGATTTCCCCGGCAGGATTTACGAGCCCGCTGGTGGGCTTTCGGAGGCGCGCATTCGCTGAGCAGAAACTCCTGGCCGAGGAGCCGGTTTCCTGGGAGACCCAGACGTCGGCGCAGGAGGCTCAGAAGGGCCGACGGGGATCGAGAGGGGCCTGTGGGGAGGCTGCCAAAGGAGGCATGTTGCTGCACAGACCCCGGCGGCTGGAGAGGTGAACACTCAGGGACAGCATAACGCCTAAGTGAGCATGCCAGTCAGGCATGGGAAGCACTCACACAAGCTAGAGCTCCCCATCTGCCATTTGCAGAGAGAGAGAGACCCAGGCTGGCTAGCCACGGCACCTGGGAGCGGGCCACGGGAACGGGAGCTCCCCCTCACCCAGGCCAATGCTGCCCCCATGGACACTGAGCTGGGACAGCCGGCCTGGGTCCCCCAGCCCCACCTCTCATGCAGGCAGTCACACACAGCGGGGGTGAGGGGGGAGGGGCTACTGGATCCGAGTCGTGCACTGTACTGGGGGTGAGAGGCAGGATCGGGCCCAGCAGCTCCTGGTTCAATCCCCAGCAGAGGGTTGCCATTGTGCCCACTGGGAGCAGGTCTGAGGGGGGCAGTGGGAGCACCAGTGGAGGGAAGCTGTGTCTATTCCCCTGGCTGACGGGGTTGATCCCATGGGGCTGCGCCCCGCCCCCAATCCTCTCAGGGTGCCTGCGCCTCTAGCTTCCATGTCTCCAGCTGCCCCACCTCCCAAGTATAGCACGGACACTGCCTGGAAGTAAACCCCCTCCCCCCCTGCACTCTCCATCTCTCACTGCACCGTGTCCAAGCTCCTCGCCTGCAAGATCCCCTCCCCGCTCAGCTCCCCCCTTCCCTCTGTTCCTTCAATCACATGCCCCACGGCACCCAGCCCCCCTGTCCTCCCCCAAGCTCACTGCTTCCTGGAATCCTTCCTTCCCCACTCTCCTTGTCAAGCACCCCAAACTGCACAGACCCCGGCAGCTGGAGAAGTGAACACTCAGGGACAGCATAACACCTAAGTGAGCATGCCAGTCAGGCAAGCACCTCCAAACTCACTGCTTCCTGGAATCCTTCCTGCCCCACTCTCCTTGTCCCCTAACCCCCTGCATGCCCACCCCTCCCAGAGAGTGTACACCAGGCCCCAAGGCAGAACGGCGTGGAGAGGAGAGCACCACCACTTGGCGCTTGTACAGAGCCTTGTGCCCCGGGATCTCAGAGCACTTTCCCCACACTAATGAGGGGTCCTTCATGCACACCTGGGAGGCAGGTACGTATGATCAGACCTGTTTTACCAGTGAGGTGTGGCGAGATTACACGACTTGCCCAAGATCCCACAGCAAGCAAGCGGCAGGGCCAGAAATGGAACCCAGGAGTCCTGATTCCCAGTCCCCTCCCCCCCTGCCCAAACCAGACCCAGCAGCGAGGCCCTTCATCTCTTGCACTTGCAGGAGGATCCTCTCCGTTTAAGAGCCTTGCCATGCCTCTGCACTGCAGTCGCTATCCTTGGGCTGGAGCGAATGCTGTTCCTTATGTGGGCAGAGGGGGCACTGTTGGGTGCTGCAAGGAGCTCTCCTCCAACCCCACCCCAGCCATGGCATTGCCAGCTCCGGGAGTAAACCTGAACCCGAACGTGGGCACCCATCCCGGGCTACCAATCCCAGCCCTAGTGCAAGGAACGGTGGGACCCAGCCCTACTCCTAGCTGATGATGGAGCTGGGGAGAGAGGCCGGCTTGCCGCACTGGGGGATTTGTTATTATTTTTGCCAGGGAGCTTTCCATTCAAATTGGAAAAACACAAGTTGCTGGCGGAGCCCCGGCGCTGATTGTATGCAGCCTGTCACTCAGGCATCACTTTGGAGATGCCCATAAATTGCTCCATTACCTCTTCTAATTGAGGAGAACACAGCTGCTGAGGGGCGTTGACGGAGCGGCTTCCTTTGGAAGGCTGGCTCGCTCTCTGTCGACGGGTTCCGGTGGTGCTTGAGAGCTCCACCAAGAGACAAAATAATACCACTTCTAAGAAATGCCCAGTGACAAAAGCAGGCACGTTGCACCAATGACGGCAAACCCAGGGCACCAGGGGACCAACCCCAGCCACGGTCGCTTTGGGGAGGGTCCATGCCCCAACACTGGTTCGGTTTCAGCAGCTTTCTTGGTACGGACACGTTATTCAGATGGAAGACGAATGAACTCAGAAGCATGTTTACCAATGAATGGGGCTACGTGGTCGGCAATCAAGCCATCATCAAAAGCTTCGGGCATAAACTGAACATCCAGCTGGAGCACTGGGCGGGGCTTGACATGCCAGGAGGCTACCTCCTTCTGGGATTTGTCATGATGCCGGCGATCCCACAGCTGTAGAGGAGTGAAGGCTTTGCCGTTCTCTAGGGCTTTCCTCCAAGTGCCTCAAAGCACTTTACCCACATTAAGAGGATGGGTCTCAGGTAGGGAAGTTGAAGACCTAGGCCTGGGAGAGAAGTAATGATCCATTTCCAAAGGAAGTAGAGTCCAGGCACCTCTTGGCCTGTGCATGCAGCGCCTTCTTGGCGGGGAGGCCCATGCAGACCTGCCCTGCCGAGCCCTTGGGGCAGAGCTGCTCGGGGCAAGGCTACAGCAGGCTAAGAGCCAGAGGAGTAGGGGAGATGGAGAAGGGGACCGAGGTCTTCTATTGAGAGAGTGATGGTAGAAGAGGGTGAACTAAGCTGTCCGGTGTTGCAGGCCAGTGGCAATGGTGGACACCAAGGGCGAGATGTGGGTAAACTCCATATTCCTCAAATGGGAAGTGGGCCAACTCCGTTCACTTGCCTTTACCCTCAGCTACGCTACAGACAGAGGCGCAGGCAAACCGAGATCCATCCTCACGGACTACTCCCCCCTCCCTGGAGAGGACGTGTCCAGATCTCCCCAGTCCCCGGTGCAAAGGACACTGAAGTGCCGGAGTCCTGCCTGGCTGGATGCCGTGATGGCGGAAATGGATCCGGCAGGCATACGGCGCTGGCCAACTGAACGCGCCTCTGCTTTTGTGATGCCGCTGCGTCTTCAAGAAGTGGGAACTGCTCTCCAAAACCCCAAGGCAGGCAGGGGAGGGTAAGGAGGACTTTGCACCATGACGATGTGAAGAGAGGACGGGACCAAAGAGAACGGGAAGGGGCAGACACATCTGAGAACAGGTCCAGCTGCGGAGGAACAAGGGGTCTGCCAAAGAGCAGAGTGCAGCCAACTCTCCCCTTCAGGTACACCCCCACCCGGGGCAGGGGGAAGCAACGGAGAGAAGGGAGAGGATGGGGCTGGCGTCCTGGGGACGCCTCCTGCTTTTTCTGATATAAAGCAGTGGAAGCCCTTGAGGCTTCAGAGGAAATGGCCACAGCGCCAGGCAGCGTAGCTGAGCGCCCAGCCTGGGGAGGGCAGGTGCAGCTCTGCTGGATTTGACGGCTGGGGCAGGCAAGCTCCCTTTTAGGGCCTGATGCACCATTCACAGAGCTTCCGCTGCCCCAGCAAGGTTCTCCTAGCACTCGGCTCAACCCCAGTGACGCCTCCACCGGGCACAGCGAGGGGGCTGTGTATTTTGGGGGGCTGAGGTGGGCGCTCACTGCATCTGGGGCAAGTCCCTGGCTGAGCCTCAAGGAGACCTACCCCCCTGGCCCCCCAGGAAATACAGCCTGGGCCAAATTCAGCCCTGCTGTAAGCATGCACAAGGCCACTGCAGCCAGCTTTGTTTGTCCTGGTGCAGCTGTACCTGCTTATGCCCAGGGGAATCCAGCCCACTGAGTGGCATGTGACAGGGAAGGGCAAGGAGCTTAGATCTCCATGCATGTCAACGGGGGCAGGCTCCTGCAAACCCTGACTCAACCCACAGTTCAGTGGGCGGGCTCCTCCCTCCGCCATGTGCTGCTCACAGCACCTTCCAAAGCCCAGAGGCCTGATTTTGATCTTTGCTGACTTCGGCACACGTTCCCTAGGTTTACCCGGGGGAAGAGCGAGGAGAACCGGGCTCCTGGCAATGAGATGCCTGGTTGCAGCCCAGCGTCCTACCCTTTCAGGATAATGCAGCAAAATTGACTGTAGTGCAGACGAAGCTGGTTGCAGCCCGATGCACAGCAGACTGGCTGGCAGGGCAGCCCGGAGCAGGATGCTGCAGGGAACCAGCATGTTCGTGGGCAGATCTGGGGGCATTTGCTGCAATATACTTCAGAATGAGCGTCTGGACGCAGATCGGGGAGTCTGCACTGGGGCACGCAGCATCTAGTGCGGACAAAACGCATTTACTACAGCTGGTCGGGAAGTGAGGCACCAAAAACATCCATTTCTCCAATTTTCCCAACAGCTCTCCTGAGTTCCCAGCGTCCGCTGTGGCCCAGGGCACCACGCTGCAGGATGCCAACACACTACGCTGCTGCGATGGAGGGTGCCCTGCCTGTCCCTGCTGCACCAGCGCTTGTGCCCTGGCTCAGAGGGGCTTTGGGGGGCACCGTGCGCCTGCAAGGTGCGATCGGTACCGAAAGGGGCCTGCCCAGAGCGGCACAAGGCAGGGACGCAGAGAACTGAGGGGTGGCAAGCAGCACTAATTGATCATGACTAACGCAGCTCCGGGTTCTCTGAGTGGCCTGGAGCACGAAGCCTGATGCTCAGCCACCAACCCAGCCAGTGGCGCAGCCAAACAAGGCCTCTCCCTCCCTCCCTTGGGATGAGCAAGAGGGGACGACCTTTAAAATGGGGGACAGGGCTCCCTGTTTTCAAAAGGCTTCAAGGGCTTATGTCCTTCCCCCCAGCTCAATCTCTGGGATGCAGCACAAGGGTGGACGAGGTCCAGAGAGACTTCAGGCGCCTGCAGGAGGGAAAGGAGAAATCAGAAGCCAAATCAGGCTTGCAGCCCTGAAGAAAATCCATGGAAAGCAGGTGGGGGGTGGGGGGAGAAGTGACGGGGGAGAGACAGGAGGAGGGGAGCATGCAGGAGAGGAAAGGAGGGAGCAGATGAGAGGAGTGATGGGGAGTGGGCGAGAGGGGGGAGGGCTCTGTTCACAACTGGAATGTCAGCTGGGGCATGAGGCTTGCAGATGCTTTTGGCTCAGGTTTCAGCTGGGGGCAGTTGGCTGGGAGCAGAGTGTGGGAAAGGGGTCTGGTTTCTCCAGAAGCAGCCGGCTCAGGAAAGGCCAGAGGGCCGGAGCCTGGGGGGAGGGGGAGGGGGGAACAGAGCAATGGCTTCCAGGGCAGATCCATGGCAGTGCCCCTCGGGGCTGGCCGCTCTCCCTGGGTCCTCCACCCGCCCAGCTGTGTGTGCAATGCTGTCTCTGTTTGCAGCACGCAGGGGGTGAGATGAGTGGGGGATGCAGCATCGGGGTCCTCACTAGGGCTGTGCCCCCAGTTGGCTACTTGGGGGAAACGAGCGGGCAGCACAAGGACAACAGCGAGCTCTGCTCCTGGGCACCGGAGTGGGTCTCCCCACTGTGTACACAAGGGCCGGCTCCTGCAGCCCTCCTGCCAGCCAAACCCCACTGGAGCCAATGGGGTCATACGCATGAAGGCACAAAGGATCTGTCGGGGGGGCTGGGCTGGGGCAGGGCTGTCTGGCTACAGAGCTGGGCAGAGGGAGCGCGCCCAGCTCAGGGGATGGGGAACAGGAGGCAGCTGTGCTGCTCTAATCAAGGGCTAGCGCATTTATCGGTTCTTCCTCTCGGGCTCTCTCCAGGCAATTGACAGCCGAGGCCAAACTCCGAGCTCTCCCCTCGGCTCACTCCCGCTTTATTTAGCGGTAGGGAGTTTTGGGAGTGAAGCAGGAAGGCAGCCAGCAAGAAGCTGTCAGGAGCCCGAGTCTGGGAGGGGAAACTGAGGCCACACGGGGGGAGGAGAAAAGTTGCAAGACCCAGGGATTTACCCCTAGGGATGGATCTAGCCACCCAAATGGGAGTGGGGCTCCACGGGAGGCAGCCCGCCTGGGGGCAGCCCGGAGAGCTAGCAGAGAGAAGGAAGGCGCTTGTTATTACAGGGCAGGAGGTTTTATGACCCTCCAAGCCAGCCCGCCCCAAAGAGCCAGCAGAACTGCCCGTGGGCGCCATCTTGGGCACTCAGGTCCTCCAGCGACGGGCCTGGGCCAGGCTGTTAAAATCCTCTGCCGCTCCGAGCCATCTTCCATGCAAGGCTCACCCTGAGCGTCAGCGAACACCAGCGAGCTGAGCCCAGCCCTGCTCCCTTGGCCGTCACTGGAGGTTTTGTCATTGGCTTTCCCAGAAGCTCAAGCTCTGAAAACTCCTACCGCTCCTGTGAGACGGTTAAAGGGCACTTAGCCCCAATTTACAGCTGGAGAAACTGAGGCATAGGCAGGGGCAAAGACTTGACCGAGGCCATGCAGAGAGTCGGGGCAGAGCTGAGGATAGAACCCAGGAGTCCTGGCACCCAGTCTCTTGTTCTAGCTCCACAAACACCCCCCCACCCGCTTTTCTGAGAAGAGAACCCAGGAGTTCGGCGTCGCAGTCCCTGGCTACCAGGCCCATGCTCCCTCCCTTGGCATGGGGAGCGTGACCCCCTTAGGGCAGGCTCTGGCGTTAAGGCTGTTGGGGCCGGGGCACGTGACTCAGCGCCCCGACTTCGAATGGGACGGGAGCTGGATTCCATGGGAACGGTGTGTGGGGGGGAGCTCTCTATATGTTCAAGGGAGTTTAGAGATTGTGAATTCAGGCTCAGTAATCCTGCCATCAGAGTCCTACATTGGCTCCAGTTTCCACAGCAACAGCGGGTCAGAGGGCAGCGAGGGGAGCCAACTCCTCCAGTCAGAATCCCAATTGTGAAGGCTCAGAATAAACAGCTGAAATGGCCAGGAAGAGGGAGGTGGAGGAGGCTGGGAGCTCACTGTGGCGTTGTCAGCGAGATGGCACTAATTGTCTGCAGGAGCAGCAAACTCGCCATTAACCCTTCCCGGGCTGCTGCCGGGGTCGCTGTGCCAGGCCACTGCCACCTGTCCCACCCCAGAAACTGGGCCACAAGCCGCCTCGCGGCCAGAGGCAGCTGAGACCTGCCCACGGGGGAGGTGGAGAGCACTCACCAAGGCAGACAGCATTGTCTAGTGGTTAGAGGGGGGCACCCCTGGGTTTTACTGCCAGCTCTGCCACTGACCCACTGGGCGACCTGGGGCATTCATGCATTGCTCTGTGCCTCAGTTTCCCCCATGCAAAATGGGGCTAATGCTGGCAAAGCTCGGTGCATCAATGGGGCTACGGTGAGGGGGGTGGGACTCCAAAGCAGGGAGCAGCGTCGGACGCCCCCGGTGAGCTCGGACAGTGTCATGCACCGTGCAGCAAGGTGAGCCAGCCGGGTTCTTGCCAGCTGAAGGGCACGTGACTTTTCCCACAGCTGCGTTCTATTCAGGCCACAGGAGATGGGAGGGGAGGGAGAGGAACAGTTCTGCTAAACAACTACAGTTCTGCTAAACAACTTCCTAGCCTAGTCATAGGCAGGGGCATCTGGGGTGACCATCCTTGGCTCAGCCTTTGGGGAAAGGAGTCACCTGCATGCACCCATGGCCAGCGAACCCTCTCCTACCTCCCCTTGCAGACCTCCCCATCCCACTGTGCCCTGAGTCGCTGGCTCTGCCAGCAGAAGGTGATGCCCCTCGGAGGCTGAGAAGAGGGCAGGGGGCCATGGACCCAAGTGAGATGGGGGTGCACCCCCCCCTTTGCAAAGGAATGGAATGGGTCCCCCCTCCTGGGCCACTCTGCGGAGAACTGACCCTGCTCATCATTTCACCAGCACAGCACTGTAGGATTTGCTGCTGGCATGGAGTTGCCACGAGTCAGTGTAAGTCTTTGAGCACAGGGCTCCGAGAGGCACCACGTGGTGGCAGGGGAGCCAGGCCTCACTCTAGCAGGGATTTGTTCTCCGGGGCCCCATCGGTTTATAATGCAGGGTGTTGGTTTAATGCAGCGTGCGTGGGGATAGAAACACCCTCGCACCCTTTACAGCCCATTAACGTCCAGACAGCAGCAACAGGGTCCCAGCCTGTGACGCATCACTCAGGCAGCGCCTGCTGATCTAGTAGGGCCGGGGCAAAGAGGAGGTGAAATGGGGCAGCTCGGGCGGGCCGTTTGCTTGACACAGCCTGACTCTCCTCAAGCTTACCCCTGGGTAAATCAGGAAGTCAATGGATGGGTGTAAAACCTCCTCCGGGGAGATCAGAATCAGGCCCCCATTTAGAAAACAGGCCCAGTTCTTAGAGTGCCAAGATACCATGCTGATGAGCTCAATATAGGTTAGACGCATAGACCAACATGGTGCCTCAGATTCTGATCTCAGCTACCCCAGTGTAAATCCAATGGAGTCACTCTGGATTTAGAGAGGGGTGATTCAGAGCAGACTGGAGCTCTGGAAGTCTTTTCTTTTACTATGCGTTTCTTAGCTGACTTCCCCTCCTTGACTGGCTAGTGACAGGTAACAGGGGCAGCTTTTACCTCCTAGGATGCTGGTTTTAATCCAGGCCAGGTCGGCGGTGATGAGAGATGGCAAGTGTCAATGCAAAGTGTTTTCTTCCCTGTTCCACTAATGCCAAGGCATTGATAGCATGGGGGGGAGCTACGTGCAGTGAGTAGGGGGTACATCACAGACACCTTCCTTCCCCGGGAAGAAAGATGGCCTTGTGGTTAAAAGCCCTCAGGAGAGCCAGCTCTCCCCATATGACTACAGACAGGTCACTTCCTCTCTCTGGGCCTCGGTTCCCGCCTATAACGACTCCTGTGTAGACACCGCCCCTGTACTTGTGCAGCACCTAGCGCAACGGAGCACAGAGAAGAAGAAGAATGAAATCTATTGTAACTAGCATGAACCGGCCCCCTTAACAGCAAGCACTGGCCAGATCCCAGGAAAGCTTGCACCGCTTCTGGACCCGTTCCCGGCGCAAATAAAGGAATCCAGCCTCAAGAGTATCAAACCAGCACTAGAGCTACACAGAGCATCGCTCCTCACAAACCAAAAGGGAAGGCCCATCAGAAGGGCCCTGGAGTCCCAGAGGAAAGGTGAAGATCTCTACGGGGGAACCTGGTCTGATGCAATATCTCACCAGGAAGCTGTGTGGCCTAGCGGACAGGACGCTGGACAGGGACACAGAAGACCTGGCTTCTATTCCCGGCACTGCCAGTGGCTGGCTGGCTGACCTCAGGCGAGTCACTTCCTGCCTGTGCCTCAGTTTCCCTTTCTTTCGTTTTCCCTTGCCTCCTTTGTAAAGTGCTTTATGGCTGCAGAGCCCTATCTACACCAGAGTTATACATTATTAACAACCTCCTCCCCCAGCCCTCTGTGAAACAAATAGAACTTCACACCCTCTACACCAACCTGGCTGCAGGCAGCCCCCCAAGCAGGCCCCACACCTGGTGGCCCGAGCAAGAAGAAATGCTGACATGTCAACAGAAGAGATTGTGTGTGTGTGGGAGGGAGGGAGCCAGGATGGGGCTGAGCGGTGGCGGGGTCAGCAGAAAACCTTTTGGCTCCACTCACCCCATCCAATGGCATATTAGACCTTTTGTTCCTATTCATCACATTCCTCGCTGCCTCCCAGCTCCGGCCCAGCTCCGGCTGGCTCTAGATCTCACCGCCGAGGGGCACGGAGCTGGCCGTGGCAGCACCCATTTGGTGGGCGAGGTCAGCCAGTGGAATGCCCAGGGGCAACATGTGGCCCTTGCTCAGCTAATCTCCTTGAAAAGGCAACTCGGTTTCTGTGCACCCGCCCCAGCTAGGCGCTCTGCTTGTGCCCTCACTCTCAAACATGCTCCCGGAGCCGTATGCTTTGGGCTAGAGCCTTCGGCCCCGGTGGCTCTCTGGCGGCCGGGAGCCGCTAACCAATCTGCCAGGTGGAAGGCTGTTTTAATTAGCCTAACATCGCCCGACAGAAGCAGCTGGAGAATTCGCCACGGCTCCCGCTGCTGCGGGCCCAGGAAGATCTACGCTGCAGCTGCGGGAAGCTTCAATCTGTACTTGCTGAAACCGGCCGGGCCTTCTAAGGCCTCCCTTCTCCACAGGCCCCTTTGCCGGCAGCAACCCTGTCCCGGGCAGGCCAGGGTGCTGGAGCGTCTCCACAGCCACAGCTGGCCCGAACAGGGCTGACCTCACCACCCTGGCAGCTGGCAAAGGGAAGGGCACCAGGAACTGCCCAAAGCATAGCGGGGGCCAAATCCCCATTGGTTACACTGGCGCCACCCCTGCTTATCCCAACATATTTCCTGGGCTTGGGCGGGGGGGCTTTCCTATCAGTCCAGTGGCCTCCGGAACACACCTCCCTCGCTTCCTGGCTGCAAATCCTGCCTGCGAGAGTCAGCGCTAGGGGCCGGCAAGGGAAGATGATGGGGGAGTTTAGGGCACACACGGGCAGAATCCCTGAGCGCAGTGCCCAGACCCTCTAGTGAGCCTGCCCAGCCTCCACCTTCTCTAGCTGCAGCAGCAGGAGCGAGCAGTACGGTGCTGCTTGGGGGTGGGGGCCGAGCGGTGCCGGGAAGTGCAGAGACATACTCATTGCCAGACTGGATCAGAACCCAGGTCCGTCTAGTCCAGGGGCCTGTCTCCAGCAGCATCAGCCCCAAATGCTTCAGAGGACAGAGGCCTCAACATTAGGTTCCATCTTAGTAGTTGGAGGCTGGCTTGAACCCCCATGCATGGAGCATTCCTCTCTTTCTCAAAACGTATGTTGGTGGGAACTATTCCAGCTCTGGATTGGTGTCATCCAGAAAATCTTGCCTAGTTCGTGGCCTCAATGACTTCCTGTGGCAATGAGTTCCACTGTCTACTTACACCTTGGGTGAAGAAGTATTTTCTTTCATCAGTTGTGAATTTGCCGCCTTGTCTTTTCACTGAAAGGCCCTAGTTCCTTTCCCAGTACCCAGACAAGGATCCTCTCTCCCTGCGGTCCCGCAGGGCACGTAGACGTACTGGCTAGACCCCCCACCCAGCCTTGCCAGGGCCCCTGGTTTCATTAGCGTGAGTGTTTTAAGCTATAGCTTCCTGAACATGGCTACAAACACCCATAGTGAAGGAGGCAGCTCTCTGCTTTCTGACTGCCGAGCTGGGGAGAGCTTCCTGCACTGAGGTGCTTCAGGGTCAGACCACGAGACCCACGAAACGTTTGAGTGGAGGAGAGGCGGGTGCAGAGGAAAGCAAGCGACGTCTGTGTCCATTCCAGGCTGGGCTGGGAGCAGATCCCAGCCTCCAAGCCAGGCATGGCCTGTGCCGAACTGGGGTAGGAGATCTTCAAAGAAAACCTCGCGTGCTTCAAGCAGCGGCACTGGCGAGTCCATAGGGGGTGCACTTCCCGCTGAGTCAGCAGTGACTCAGTGACTGCACAGGTACGAGGGGACCCCATGCTGAGAGAGGTGCTGACTCCTGGAAGAGCCAGAGGCCCCCCAACCCCCTTTCCCCCGCCCCATGTGCTCCCTGACAATCCCATCACAAGAGCCGCCCGGCAGGTAATTACGTCCTGCCGACCTCGGAAATTCTCCCCGGGGGATCGCCTGGGTACGGGACACCTCATTCCTCACTCCGCGTTGGTAGCATGGTGAGGACAGGGAAACACGTCCCGTCAACTCTCCTGCCACAGCACCTGCTAGGAGTTGCTCCTGAGGCGCGGATTAACCCCAGGGATTAGCACAGCTACTCACCCACCAGGATTTAGACCAGAATCTAGTTTTAGAATAGGGGTGACGGTGGGTTTTTTTCTAACTTTGTCTCACTCAAAATGAGACTCAACAAGGGGAGCAGCTGGCAACAGCACAACCCCAGGCTGCAGCCTCCCCTGCCATCCATCTCAGGATACGCCTGCGAGGCATCCGGCGCTCTGGGACACCTGGATGGCAGCTAGCCCAGCTCCAGGATCAAGCTGCACCCCCCACCCCTTCCCCTGCCATCCACTTGGTTCTAAACCCGGAGACGCTGGGCCAAAGGCCGCCCTGGGGTAACTGGCTGCAACTTCCGCCGAGGCCAACGAGATTAGCCCCCGCCTCAATCCAGAACAGAGTTCGGCAGCCCTCCCTACCTGGGCTTGGTCGTTAGCGCTTTCAGTCTCTTGCCCCTGCGTTCGCTATGGGAGCCCCGGCTCCTGGGCTCTCTCCGTTCCCAGCTGGAGTTCAGTTCTGAGTCCGGACCTCTGCGATGCCCATGAGCTGCTCCAACAGCAGGGTGGGGATGGGTCCCTTCCAGGCCCCCCGTGCCAAGACGGCGCTGACAAAAAACAGCTGATGGCCAAGTCCACCCCCCAGCCAGTCAGGACCAGGCCCTGGGCTGTGCAGGCTGGTTTGCAATATCTCAAGGAGCCAGTGGAGTTTCCACCGCCAGGGATGCCTTGCAGATGCCATCATGGGCACAATGCTACTCAGTCGGGACTCGCCCAGCCCTTTGCACCATCGTGCCCAAGAGCGTCCCCTTTACCCACTCTAACCAGTATGGTTTCTCCCCTGGGCTACTCTGGACATGGCAGACAGGTCTCAGCCCTACCTTGCCTGGATGTTGTTTGGCTGAGCTAAGCGGATTCAGCTCTTTAATTGTTCTGGATAAATCAATCCCTCCAACCCCTTAAATCATTTTTCTTGCTTCCTTCTTTCTTGCTTCCTTTGTCCACATCACCGAGATGCTCAGGAGCTCGCTGGTTGTGGGGGCTCACCAAGGCCGCCCAGAGGGAAATCTTCATCTCCCTGCTCTGGGCTGGGCTGATACCTCTGGGCATGGGACCCCTGCAGGATACCACCCAATGCAACTGCAAATCCATGCCTAGTTTGCTGATCATTCTCAACCCCAGGTCTCTACAGGCCGCCCTGTCATTACTCTGCTCTACTCCGCACTGATTAGACCTCAGCTGGAGTAGTGTGTCCAGTTCTGGGCACCACATGTCAGGAAAGATGGGGACAAATTGGAGAAAGTTCAGAGAAGAGCAACAAAAATGACTAAAGATCTAGAAAACATGACTTATGAGGGAAGATTGAAAAACCTGGGCTTGTTTAGTCTGGAGCAGAGAAGCCTGAGAGGGGACATGATCACAGTTCTCAAGGACATAAATGGTTGTTACAAGGAGGAGGGAGAAAAATTGTTCTCCTTAACCTCTGAGGATAGGACAAGAAGCGATGGGCTTAAATTGTAGCAAGGGTGGTTTAGATTGGACATTAGAAAAAACTTCCTAACTGTCAGGGTGGTGAAGTACCAGAATAAATTGCCTAGGGAGGTTGTGGAATCTCCATCACTGGAGATTTTGAAGAGCAGGTTGGACAAACACCTGTCAGGGATGGTCTAGATAATACTTAGTCCTGCCATGGGTGCTGGGTGCTGGACTAGACGACCTCTCGAGGTCCCTTCCAGTCCTACAAGTCTATGATTCACTGCCTAGCTGCAGTGGCCAGGGACACCTTTTGTTTACATGGGCAGCAGCATGATTAATGGAAAAAGCACTGGACTGGGAGTCAGGAGACCTGGAGTCTATTCCTGGCTCTGCTACTGGCCTACTAGGTGACCTTGGGAAAGTCCCTTTCCCCCTTGGTACCTGGTTGTCTGTCTTTCCATTCAGCTCACAAGCACTTTGGGGCTTGGACTGTCTCACTATGAGGCCTGGAGGTATTGCTATACCAATGCACAAGGACAGGGTCTGCGGGAGGCCCCGACACAACGCCACACTGAACCAACACTCAGGATCTGGTCTAAATTCAAAGATGCACAGACAGCAGGGGCCTGCTGCTGCTCCCACTGAAGTCAAAGGGAGTTTGGGGCTCAATTTCCAAAAGCTCGAGGGGAATAGCACCCGACAGCTCCGAGTGGGACACTGCAGGCCAGGTTTTCTGCCAGCTCAGCGCCCACCATCCTGACCTCTTCTGAAAATCTGGGCCCTTATTTTGGTGACTAAATGGGAGCTGGACCTTTGTGAATACTCTGGCCCTAGACCCAGAACTCCTGGGTTCTATTCTTAGCTCTGCCTTTGGCTCAGCACACTGCCAGGGGGCAAGTCCCTGCCCCTTGCTGTGGCTCGGTTTCCCCATCTGCATATGAGACTAATGACACATGCTAGCTCACGGGGATGGCAAAGGCCTACATGCGCCTGGAAGGCACGCAGCATGTTAGCGGCAATGGCTGAACAGGCAAAGGGTACAAAGGCAACCCCCTGCCATGGTGGCTCTGTACAGCCTGCACTGTGGTGGCGCATGGAAGGGGTTTCTGGAGGGGCAAGCACAGCCTCGCCCTGCAAACGTGTGGCAAGGCCAAAACAGAGCCGACTGCAGGTTTGTCCTGTGGGTGAGCTCTACCAATGAACAGCTCCTTCCCTGCACTCAGAGAGGAGATGCGCTTAGTTCTGATTGTAAAACATTCTGTAAATCTCTATGTAAATCAGGCTCAGACCCCTCCCTGCCCAACACACACAGTACGGCAGGGGTTTTACCCCACAGACAGTCAGCACTATACTACATTCATTTGTATTTAGGGACTTTGAGAAACTGGGTGTCTCCCCCAACTTATCTGCTTTAATCACTTAGCAGCTCCGTTATGGAGATGCTTCTTGTAACCAATTCTGAGATGCCCAGGAACATACTGCTCCCCACACTGATCCTAGCAGAAGCAGAACTCAGGTCCGCCAAAGTGCATAGATCCCCGATCTCTTGAGAATACAGGGCCTATGGCACATAGTTGCACAGTTCTGATTCTATCCAGTAGAGGGCAGTGGTACACAAGCAGGCATGCACCCTCGCATCAGAGGATTGTGACAATCACAAGGATGGAGAGACTCCACGGGTGCAAGTCTCTCCAGAAGAAGCTTGGAAAAAAAAAAAAGTTATGGATGATTCTCTTCTAAGCAGCCTCTTTTCAAAGTTAAATCTCTCTCTCCCCACTGCCTGATTTATTTATGTCTCTTCAATACAAAGATGCCAAAGAAGAAGGAAAAAAACGATTAGACACATCCAGGACTAATCACCTGCCAAACTTCATCAGGGAGGAAAAAATAAAATATCCCAACAGCTTGGTTTTGAAGGGTAAAAATACGAGATAAACATCCAAACGGAGGAAACTTCCAGTAATGGAAAACACACGACGGATCCAACTTCAGACTAACAACCCAAAAAGCCTTTTGGAAAAACTGATTCCCGGGGCTAGTGCATTCTGAGGCCAGAGCACCTGTCTTAGGGACACGGGTTAACAATCCTAAGTGACTGTTATTACTGACAGTAGCCCTGCCCCGTTTGTGTTAGGAGTACCAACATGGAGGGTGAGTTCCCAAAGTGCTCCAGCCCTGCAGTCAGGCACAGATCCCCGCTGATGGGATACAAGGCCACACGCGTCTCACTGGGAACTGCTGGGTGATACGCTCTTGTGATAATCTTCTATGCTAGTTCGGTGCCTGAACACCTGGGAGCTGTGTGGCCCATTGCGCCTGGAACTGCAGCTATGTCGTGGCTCTGAAGTAGAGTCTTGCACCGGGAATGGGATCTTGCCGGTCCCACTGGACCCGCTGCCACAGTAGTGAGAGAGGGTAAAATGTGCTTCGTTGCGGGCGGGATTGGGTGGCAAAAAAAAACAAAAACAGACTCTGGTAATTTACGGGAAAATACTAAATGGTTTAAGCAAGATTTGGTTTATTCTTTTAGTGGTGAAAATTGTCTCTGAATGCCATTGTTATATATATTAACCGACTGCATTTGGGTTTTTTTTTCCAGTAGCATGGGGGAATCTGTCTTGCTTGCAGGATCTAAGGTTTTTGCAGATGGGAGTGGAAGAAACAACGCGGGAGCGGGTGGGAGTGGGGATGCGATGAAGAAAACCAGTCCCATGCAGGGCTCTATTCTGAAGCTCTGAGTGCTGCTCACTCACAAGCAGCAGGCCCATCGGTGGACACAAGCTGCCATTTTCAAAGGACCTTAAAGGAGTTAGCTGCCCAAATGCCTAACTCCTGGTGAAAACAGCCACAGTTCTTTCCCCAAGGAGCTTCCCAATCCAAGGCACTCGCCATCTGTGTTGGGAGCTTGGCCGGCTGCTGGTAACTGCCCCCTTGAAAGTCCCCCAGAAGCTTCTCCTGGGTGGCCAGCCACAGATTGCTGGAATGGGGGTAAATCCCCACCCCAGAGGAGGACTAAGGTCGCCAATACCCACAGCTCCATTGTACAGCAGGGCAGCTAGGCGCATCCAACCGCATGCTCCTTCCCGCACACCGAGAAGCACGGTGGGGACACCCCGGGAAAGCTGCAGGGAGCTGACGTAGGGGACAGCCGGACGGTTCACGATCCGGGGAAGAAGGGGGCTGGGTTGGAGAGAGGGGCTGTTTCCCCCTCCCTCCACACACACACACCCAGTCTCTTCTACCTGCGCATGCGCGTCTGGGTCAGAAAACAGCCTGTGCTGGCTTCTCGTGAAAAACAAACACTGCAGGGCTTTCAGGGAGCAGGCTAACCTTGACACAGTTGCAGCAGTCACTAATAGCAGGCAATATGCCTGTTCTTGGGGGACTGTTGCAGTTGCTAAGATACTGGCAGCCGTGTGAATGGAAATGGGTCAGTAAACCTGTGGAGAGATAGTGTGACACTGGAACCACCGCAGCTGCTTGTGCCCACATCCAAATCCCACCCTTTCAATATTTATCACTCCCTGCCTTCCCCTCCTTCCTGTTAGCGATTTTCCACCTTCCCGGGCTAGAGAGGAGCCCGGGCCGTGTACCGGGAACAAGCACCAGCGCTCAGCCTGGGATAATTAGCAGGCCTTGGAAATCCCAACTGGAACTGATGAGAGAGAAGGAAAAATAAAGCCCCCTTGGAGTCCCCCCCCCCGCTCCCCCAAAGCAGGATGAAACCGGTTCTTGAGGAGATTTAACAGGAAACAGGCTATAATCCCTTGGTAGGAAAAAGGGTGAAAAGGTCAATTTACTTCTGTCCCTCATTTAGGCACCGTGGTAAAATTACACACTAGCAGGCGGACTTGCAGTGGAAGGGCTAGAAGGAAAACAAATCTAGCTCTCTGTGGCTCATGTCTCTCCCCCCATCCTCCGGATCTGGACCAGGTGCTGGGAGGCGGGGCTGAGACCTTCCCTTTGCAGTGGATTCAAACCGCGCTGGGGCCAGCACGGATGCTGGGAGAGACGGCATGCCCCTGCAGGGAGCCAGGCTCTGCCATCCCACACACCCGCGCGCTTCCGATCGCAGGCACCGGCCCGAACTGGGAGCCGCTCCACCGACGACAACGGTTGCTACGCTAGCTCGGAATCAGGCCCCTATCCTCTCTCGTGCCCACGTGCTCCTGGGGCCGGATCGCTGGCGGATGCCAACTGGCCCAGATCTACTGACGTCAATGGGGCTCCGTTGAGTCACATCAGTGAAGGATCCCCCGACCCCAACACACCAACATCCCTTCAGCTCCACTGAACACGGGGCTCCCCTAGCAACACGGAGGCCCTGCCAAAGGAGAGATCTAGCTATCCAGATTGGCGTCTGCGTTCCCCACGACCCAGGGATCTGTCCATCTATCTGTCTGAGAGCTTCCTCGGGTTCTGTACAGCCCACAAAGCCCCTTTCCCTAGTTTCAGCCCAGCACAGGGCCTGGCTGTGGGCTGGAGCTGGGCATGGGGAGCACACAGCGCCTAGCGCCTCTGGGTCACTCAGAACAAAGCTCCGGGCCCCTGCTGTCCTCCCTGAATTACTGCAGTCAGGAGGTGCTCTCAGCCTCCGGGTTTCTCCGCTCTGGGCCGCTCGGACACCAGAGGCTCTCCAGGGGCTTAATGTAACTGGGGCACATTCACATTATCTCCAGTCACAGACAGGGTCCCCACCCCCCACCCGCCCCTCAGTGGGGTGAGAACGTCTGGTCTGTTGAAGCGAGCTTCCTCCACCCACCCCACCATCCCTGTCTGCAGAGGGCAGGACACAGTGCAAGGCCCCCTACTCCTTCCCCACAGCTGCTCTCTGCGAGGCCTGGATTTGTCCCAGTACAGAGGCCTGTGCTGTGTCCCCAGCAGAGCTGAGAGAGAGTTATCATGAACGCTCCCCACCCATAGGTCTCCAATCATTTCACAAACGGATCAGTAGCTGCCCCTCCCCATTTCAGAGCTGGGGAAACCGAGGCACACAGCACGAGCTGACTTCCTTTGCCCAAGGCTGCAGAGCAGAGAACTGAGCCCACGTCTTGTGAGCGCCTACCGCACTGGATCGTTGTCCTATTAGGGGAGGCAGCTTAAATGCTCCAGAGATTGTCCCCACACAGCTCCCAGCAGCTTGTGTTCCTCACTGCGCGGTCCTGCAGCTCGCACAGCGGCCATCCTACCATCCTCGTCAGGGTGGGACCAGGGGGCCTCGGCAGCTGCCAGCTCATCCGAGCTGGCCCTGGCACGTATGAGGCGTCACCCTCGATTCCCAGGGTTAAAGTAAATGAAGCCGTGCAGAGCGGCCCGGGCGGGGAAAGAGGATCTCTCGGCTTGTTTCTTTCACCATGGGACTAGGAGACTCTGAGTCAGCCGTTCGGGATTAGGCCCCAGAGCTGTGATTTATGGGCCTCAGCCCAGCATCCGGGGGAGGAGGCAAATGGGCGGAAGGTGGGGAACTGGCTGCAGATCCCAGGCAGCGAGCTAATCTTCTTGCCTAATGGCTCTTCTGTTCCAGCCACTCGATACCGCACCTCGATACCGCACCCCCGTGCAGGTGGTTGGAGCAGAACGGTTGATATGGAGACAGAGGGAAGCACAGACTGTCTGGGTAAGGTGACATTCGACAGATGCCAGGCTCAGACTTTCTGAAGCCAGTATCCCCAGTCACCTCCCTGCGGGCTGAGCCAGGGACAAGCCTGAGGGGGCGGGTGGGTACCCCAGCCATGCCTCGCACCGGTCCCCTGGTGAAAGGGCCAAGAGGGATTGTGCCAGGGTTCCCCTGCAGCCGGCTTGACCTTCCCCTCTGACAGACTCTTCTCAGCGCTGGAGCAAAGCTGATCAATGATTTACGGCCCCCTGCAAGTGCCATTCAGCCACAGGCTTAGGAAAATGGAGCGGTGTGGGTTAGAAGAAGAGATCCAGGCTGAGGAGCTTCTTTCTGGCCCCCCCGCTAGCAAGGGTGAAATGGCTGCTAGAAGCTAGTGGCCCCCGCCGCACTGGCTTTAGGGTCCCATTTAAACTAGGTTTAAATGGTTTGGTTGGCCAGGGGAGACCTTGTTCCCAGACTAGACAAGGGTCTGCCCTTGCTCCACGCTGGGCAGGGCAAGCTGCGGACCCACTGAAGCCAACGGGCGTGTTGCCATCGACTGAACAGGGCTGGGATGTCCCCAGTTTAAGGCAGGGTTTGACACCTGGGTTTGCACCCCCTGAACGGTGCTAGTGGCTGATTGAGCTGGGCTCCTGTTGAGTGAAGGCTCAAATCCCAGCCCACGCAGGGCCCCAGCTAGCCCAGAGCCATCTCGCTCTCCGTTCTTGTGTGCCCAGGATGAAACCTGGGCAGGGCCCGTTCCACCTCCTCCATCTGCAGAGTGTGCCAGTTTGTTACAAGCCCCAGCCACAGGGCCTGGCGCGTGAGCTTGGACCTAGAGACCCGTGCTCTGAGCTCCAGCCATCCCCGGGTCAATGACTGCAGTGGAAGCTGCTCCCAGACCTCCACCGCTTCCTTCCTTCCCACGGCATAACATCCACCTGGACCCACAGCTCCTCCTGCCCACCCCCACGGCAGCAAGACAGCACAATGCTGCTGCTGGCCATTCCAGGGACTGGAGGATGTGCAGAATGACGAGCATGGAGCAAGAGAAGGAGAATTAGGAGCGGACGTGCCGGAAAACCCAGCAAAGGAGGAACTCAACTAGTTCGGTTTTAACTCATCACCCCCATATTTCGCTGTCCCCACTTCCCTCAGGCAGAGCAGCGGATCCCACCGCTCACGAGCAGACAGACTGATCCACAGGTCAGCTCTGGAGCATCCCGGTCTCCGGTGTAAGTGAATGCACAGAGACCAAGGCGTGTGGCTGGCTGCGGGGATCGCTCCCTTGTGGCTGGAGGGCGGGAAATCCACCTCTCAGCTCTAGGAAGCTGACCCCAAGCCTGTTTCAGCGCATGCGTAAGAGGGGAGCCCCTGGGCTTCTGTCCACCGCAGCATCAAGATGCAGGTGGATTCCCAAGAGGGTGGCTCAGTCCCTGGACAGGGAGGGTGCGGGAGCACTGCAGATGCTCTGCATTCATCCCAGGCAGTGACCCAAAGGATGGGCCTGGGCGGGGACCAGAACAGCCCCTCCTCGGACAAGGCGCTGGCAGCTGGGCTGCAGGCACTTGATGGTGGGTGGGGTCAGGATGGCAGGGGCTGTTGCGGATCCGAATGGGGATGAATCAGCGCATTGCCTGGGCACCCAAGACCAGACGAGGCACAGGAGAGACCCAGCCCTGTTGCAGCAGGGGGGCTGCCATTCAGGGCCGAGGGGCCTCTACAGAGCTGGGAGAGGGTCAGGAACGAAGTGCATTAGCAGCGCTGAGTGGGGAGCCCAAGACTAGCCGTGCGGGGGGGCAGCAGACGGATGTGCATTAACAGAGCTGTTGAGTGGACCAAGAGCCACATGGAACAGCAGGGGCTGCAGGTCAGGATTACAGCTGGGTGGAATCCAGGACTGGAGGAGGAGGGGATGCGGCAGCAGCAGGTTTGAGGGGCAGTGGCAGAGCTGGGCAGGGGATGCTTTGCACCCCTGCCTCCCTCCACAGCGCTCCCTTGTCAGAGTGCCCAATTCACCTGATTTTAAGGTAACCAGTGACTGACAATGCCAGGGGTGGGTTACCTCAGCTCCTCACGTCACGCAGAGACTTGCAGCACCGAGATGCCAGGACCAGCCCCCCACCCCGAATTTCCTCCCCAGGGTTTCAAGCTTGTTAGCGAAAAATCCATTCTGCTTTGCTTTTCTTCCTCCACTTCTCTTTCTTTGCTTCCTTCCTTTTCTTCCCTCTCTCCCCTACTGAGGAGCAGGAGAGGACCTGCAATTACACGGAAAAACGAAGCCCCTCTCTGTGCCGTGGCTGCTGCATCTCGCGCTGAGATCAAAGGGACGCCTCGCGGATCAGCGAGCCGGGGCAGGAGAGATTCCCATCACGCAAAAATCCCGGAGACAACTTCCTTATCTCGGCAGAGAGGGAGATGGCGCCAGTGCCCTCTTCGGCACCAGCGATGGCATGGGAGGCAGCCCCCCCCCCCAGCAGAGCATACGCAATGCCCTGGTGCCCAGCCTATGCAATGCCCTTCCCAGCCTGTCTCCTGCAGTGCCCCCTGCTGGCTAGGGCAGGAATCAGTCTATGCCTTGTATGGCCCGCTGCCTTTCTGTGCTCCCTGGACAATCCTCCACCCCTGTTCTGTTCCCTGCAGTAACTGCTTTTACTTTGCCCATGAATTGTTAGTGTTATTTGTAGTCTAGCAGCACCCAGAGACCTCAACCAGGACCAGGGCCCTATTGTGCAAGGTGCCGCACAGATGCAGTACAGAGATCCTGAGAGTTTACAATCTAGTATTAAGAAGAACTATAAGGAGGGGAGAGGAGGAGCAAAGATGAAGGAGCAAGCCTGCCAGTGCCTCCTCCTCCAGCCAGCCCCGAGTCACCCCCTGAGGGCCTCCCCTGCCCCCTTGCTATCACTAGGCATCCCACTCCATTTGGGCACCTCTGGATTCTTGCAAAGGGAAACAATGGAAAAAGCAAACCAGGTCAACTCCCCATTCGGTCTGTTTGCTGAGACAAGCGAGCCGCACCACTACGGCAGCACAGGTGCAGCCAGGGTGCCCCCGCCCCGGCCCCAGGGGTTGTTTGGGAAGCAGCCACCCCAGAGGCAAGGTCAAAAGCCAGCTTGGGGGGGGGGGGAGGGAGGAACTCTGTTTTGGGTGAGGGGAGCACAGTCTGAAGTCGGAGCAACGGACTGGACACCAAGGCTGCCAAATTCCGTCCTGGACTCTGCCTCTAACTTGCCGCGTGACCTTGGGTGAGTCTCAGACTGGGTGTGAACGGTGCTCTGCCGCCGTGCGGGGGTGTGCGGGGGTGTCACCAA